>NC_134688.1:196412122-196765872 GCF_050947455.1 Rhinoderma darwinii
CAGAGGGCACTGGGGCAGCCTCTACAGAGGGCACTGGGGCAGCCTCTACAGAGGGCACTTTGGCATTATCTACAAGTGGGTGTGTGACAGTATCTGAAGAGGACACTGGCATCATCTAGGGGTGTGTTGCATTATCCACAGAGGGCACTGCGGCCGCATCCACAGAGGGCACTGCGGCCGCATCCACAGAGGGCACTGCGGCCGCATCCACAGAGGGCACTGCGGCCGCATCCACAGAGGGCACTGCGGCCGCATCCACAGAGGGCACTGCGGCCTTATCTACAGAGGGCAAATTTTAAAGTAATGCGGCCCGTCAACTACCGATTTTTTCTATACGCGGCCCACTTACCCGGCCGAGTTTGAGACCCCTGATCTACAGGGAGGCTGTAAATAGTGTCTAGGTGAACATGTGACCTTCCTTTTGCTGTTTTTAGGGGGTTGGGACAAAAAAAGCCTGACCAATGAAATTCATCAGTTTTTTTAACGGCCATGAAAAACTGATGCAAAATGGATGTCAAACGGCCATTAAAAACAGACAGGCGGACTGGAAATGGATGAAAATTTAGAGACACACTGATGCAAAATGGCCATGAAAAACTGACAGTTGATCAGTTTTAAATGGACATTTTTTTTCACTGTCGTGTGAATAAGGCCTTAATAAAGGTCCCTAAGGACACGGTAGACTGTGATCATTTATACAAGAGGAAGACATATTGAATTTACTTTGCTGACCTTGACCATGACACTAGGCATGCCATTCATGTACATGTGTGAATTGTACAAATCAGATAGGTTCAAAGGGATTCATTAAAAAAAACACTAAATGAAGGCGACCACAATACTGCTAGTCAAATATGAGTGAATTAGAGTGTTTTTTTGACCCGCCTGAGTTTTTGGCGGTTTTTTAGCCTAATTAATCAGTCTGAACTGGCCCGAACCAGATGACCTCTTTTCTGTATATAGACATGTCTTTTTTTCTGTGTTCACCATGCCTGACGAAAACGCCAGTCCGGCGTTGAAACGCGTTGCAAACTAGCAATAAAAATATTTTACGATTACCTGGCTTCTGGATTTGAATCCCCTCTACACCACGCAGCAGCGCCAATATAGATCCCAATTATTTTCACTTGCTGCAATGTAGTAGGACCTTCTCCATTCTCCAATGTAACAATTTTGACGCTGGCAAGCATCAGGAGGTTGCTTATGTCCACACATACAAGATCTCAACACCAGTATTGTACAGTGCCAAGACCTTGTAAGCAATGTCAGGACTTTGTGAGCAAGGTCCCAGCAGTAGCTACCTTGGAGAAAGGAACAGGCCGCATTACGTCACAGGGCACAATCCTTTCTCCAAAGTAAGTGGTGCTGGGGCCCTGCACAAAGTTACTAAGAATCATCCGGTGACCAGAAGCAAAGGTAGCGGGCAGACCCTTTTTTCTTATCCATGTGGCTGGGCCCCTGATGAAAGTACTTGCCATACTGCCCTGATGGCAGCCATGCCCCACCAATCTGAAATACCCCACCGGATTAACTACTTAGTGCAGGTGAGATCTGTTTCATACAGTTAACAGCCGTCTACAACAGCCAGATCAACGATAACTCTGATCCCGACTGTTTAACCCCTCATCTGAGTGAAGGACACAAATATCCCCCCCCCTCGAGATAAAATCATGGGATGCCGATCAGTTGCCATAACAGCCGGATGTGTTTTAGAGGCCTCCAGGTCTAAAATCAGTGTTCTACTATTAAGAGAGATAATGGGAAGAGACACTACCATATAATCTCTGGATCACTTATGCAATACACTTCAAGAATTTTATATGGCAAAGTCCCCTGGGGGGACTAATAAAGGAATTTAGACAACGTTTAATAAAAGTTTAAAAAAATCATAAAAATACATGTTCAAAATAACACTTTTCATTTTTCACATAAAATAATCTAAATAAATAAAAAAACATTAACCCCTTATTGACCAGCCCATTTTAGGCCTTAATGACCAAGCTATTTTATTCGTTTTTCTATAGTCTCATTCAAAGAGCTATAACGTTCTTATTTTTTCGTCTACATAGCTGTATGAGGACTTGTTTTTTTGCGGGATTAGTTGTGCTTTTTAATGGCACCATTTTTGGGTACATATAATTTTTATATTAACTTTTATTAACCTTTTTGGGGGGGGATTATAAAAAAAACCTGAAATTCCGCCATTGTTCTATGCGTTTTTAAATTGACGCCGTTCACTATGCGACGTAAATAACATGTTACCTTTATTCTATGGGTCAGTACGATTACGGCGATACCACATATGTAGAGGTTTTTTTTATGTTTTACGACTTTTGCACAATAAAAACACTTTTGAACTAAAATTATTTGCTTTTGCATCGTCGCTTTCCAAGAGCCGTAATTTTTTTATTTTTCCATCAATGTAGTGATTTTTTGGGCTTGTTTTCTGCGGGACAAGACGTAGTTTTGAATGGTACTGTTTTGGGGTGCATGGGACTTATTTATTCATTTTTATTATGACTTTTTTGGGGGGCAATGGAAAAAAATTGCAATTTCGCCATGGTTTTTTGCGGTTTTTTTTTACGGTGTTCACTTTGCGGTTTAAATTACATATTAACTTTATTAATGGAGTCATTACGGTCGCGGCGATACCACATATGTGTACTTTTTTTATTTTTTTACACTTTTACTAAATAAAACCACTTTTTATGGAAAAAAATGGATTTATTTTTTTACTGTACTTTTTATTAATAATATTTATTTCACTTTGATAACTGATTTTATTAGTCCCACTAGGGGACTTTACTGTGCGATATTCCGATCGCTGCTATACTTCGTATACCAGAGCATTATTGCCTGTCAGTGTAAATCTGACAGGCAATCTGTTAGGACGTGCCTCCGGCGCGTCCTAACAGGAATATGTCCAGGGCAGACCTGGGGGCTTTTATCAAGCCCCCGGCTGCCATGACACCCCATCGGAGACCCGCGATTTCATTCGCGGGCCGCCGATGGGTGACAGAGGGAGCGCACTCCCTCTGTAAACAAAGTTAAATGCCGCGGTCGCTATTGACGGCGGCATTTAACGGGTTAAACGGCCGCGATCGAAGTAAACTTCGATCGCGGGCGTTGGAGCAGGAGCTCAGCTGTCATCAGACAGCAGAGCCCCGACTCCTGCCTGCACGGGAGACCCGTGCAGGACTTAAGACTAGGCTGACGTGAAAAGGCGTCAGCCTAGCCTAAAGCCCATTAGTGACC
The DNA here is from genome assembly GCF_050947455.1 of Rhinoderma darwinii. NCBI lineage: Eukaryota > Metazoa > Chordata > Amphibia > Anura > Rhinodermatidae > Rhinoderma > Rhinoderma darwinii. The sequence continues at coordinate 196,415,378 of NC_134688.1, forward strand.
GACGTAAAAAGGCGTATTAGTGGTCACTAAGGGGTTAAACTATTAAAATATCACATTAAGCCTCAAACCATTACGTCGAATGAAAAATACAAAAACATTGAGACAGTTGAAATGAAGAGGCAAAATCTAAAAATTGTTCTTGTCCAACAAATTGGCCCAGTCCTCAAGGGATTAAGATACATTTATACATGTAAATATAACGTTCTGATCTCAACAATATATCTCTTTGCAGAAACGGAAGTAGTTGATCCAGCGCGGTTTCATTAAAAGGAAGTAATATTCCAACTTTATTTCAGACAAGAGTAAAATCCACTAGGACTAAGGGTGGTTGTCTCAGCAGTAAGCCTACGCGTTTCCGATAGATCACCTGTCCCTAGTCATGGCACAATGTGATCTGTCGGAAACGCATAGGCTTACTGCTATGACAGCCACCCTTAGTCCTAGTGGATTTTACTCGTCTGAAAAAAAGTTGGAATATTACTTCCTTTTAACGAAACAGCGCTGGATCAAATTCTTCAGTTTCTGCTGTGTTTGTACCGTGTGCCGCCACGTGGATCCGTGCGCAGTCCAAATCTGGACATACATACTGGTGACCTGGAGAAATCCTCCTATATTTTAATATATCTCTTTGCATGAGCCTGTTGCCATCGCTCCATGTATCTGGGCTTTAAGACGTCCAGCTTTCACTTTGGTTGGGCCTTTGTCCAGTTCTAGAATAAACCTTCCAGTAAAGTATAATCATTCTTTGTTTACATGTGTGATTCTGCCTCAGTGTGATCTCAAGCCGGGTAATGGTGTTCCATAATAAAGGAACATTAATTGAGAAAACCAATTTGTTCTTCTAGGTTGATTAAACACATTAAGGCCCTGACTTTTTCTTCTTGAATTCTTTTTGGTTTTAATGAGATATCTGAAGTACAATTAAAACGAACCTTTAATTATAGAGAATTCACGTTCTTGGTGAGCTTCTTTTACTTCTACACAATTCATTGTGACTTTGTAAACTAAAAAGATAAAAATAAATAAAAAGGAGGCCCACCAGAACCCTTGTTTACCCACAAAGGAGCAATTCCTCTCCGAAAGGAGAAGCAGTTTGGGCTTAGCAATGGCTAAAAGTAATAGGAACCTCCCTTCTTTCTGACCGAATAAATTCCAGGCATTTTCTCCCGTTCTATGAAGACTGCTCTGTTATTTTGCTATGAATATAACGCTCTTGAGGAGTGAGAATAAAAATGGGTATACTGTACATCCTCAAAATCTTCCATGGCTGCCTGACATGCATAAGGTCTAATTTACATTGCATTTTTGCCTTCTGTTGGGGGTATATGTCGTGAGAAGTCTCGACATATACCGAAGACGGAAGGTTGCAACATATCCCACTGTATACAGTCGGACAAGTCGCCCGAACTCCCCAGGCATAGCGCTACCTGAAGCATTGTGCCAGAAGCTACATAACAGAGTTTCTGGCCAGAGCATCGCAAGAGTACTGGTGGGGGGGGGGGGGGGATTCCGGTGCTGGAGAAGCCCTTGACGTTACTGTTCATATATGGACAGTGATGTCAAGAGCTTTAAAATGCAGGAGACCCCGGCCAGAGCGTTGAAAGCAGTGACTGATGTTAGAAGCTACCCCAAGGCAAAGTCAGTGGGCAAAGCGCTTCTGATGTCCTGCCCGGGGCCTCCAGGATTGGGAAGCTACTGACATGAATGTCCATATATGGACAGCGATGTCAGGGGCTTCCTGGAGTATACATTTAACGTATACCTGTGACAAACGCAATACAGTGGCATTGGTCACCACACATAAGCTCCCACATGGTAGACTTTTTTTTTTCTTTCTGCGAGATACTACTAAGTATCTACGCAGCTATTCCATTCTCAAAAAAAGTTATTACTGACATATACCAGCCGATGGAGACCAAAAGGACAAACTTTTAGTCTCCTGACGTACATGCTAAACGTAGGGCCAAAAAAAGATGTGAGCCAAGCTTATGGTGCTCAGCACAACTGTATTTATGTATAATACTTTATTTTCTGCTGCTTATATAGCTCAAAACATACTCTGCAGTGTTGTACATACTGTGTAAAGAGTTTTTTACACTGGGTGATTATCGGGGCAGACGTGCGTTCATAGAACGCTCGTTGACGATAACTGCCCTGCTTAAACAGGGCAGCGATCAGCAGATGAACGAGCATTTTAACGGTTTCTTAATACAATTAAAGTTAAAGTTCCTTTCCAATGTATTGGAGCAACTAAGACTGTGTTCACATCACTGTTGCCCTTCCGTCAGAGGTTTCCGTCGAGTTAACCTCTCAGCGGAAAGGCAAATGGAAACCTAAGCTTCCGTTTCCCTCACAATTGATATCAATGGTGACGGAAATCTAGCTAATGGTATCTGTTTGTCACCGTTGTGACAGGGTTCCGTCGTTTTTTACTGCATAGTACAGTCGACTGCGCTATTGATTCTGTTAAAACAACGGAACCCTGTCACAACGGTGACGAATGGAAAACTTTAGCAATGTTTCTGTCACCATTGATATCAATCGTGAGGGAAACTGAAGCGTAGGTTTCCTTTTGCCTTTCCGTTGAGGGGTTAACCCGACGAAAACCTCAGACGGAACACCTCAACGGAAGGGCAACGGTGATGTGAACATGCTCTAAACGTTTAAGGGCATGGAGAATCTAAGTTATGAGGAAAGATTAAAAGAATTAATCCTATTTAGCCGTGAAAAGAGACGACTAAGGGAGGACATGATTAATTTATATAAATATATTAATGGCACATACAAAAAATTTGGCGGCACAAGGGGGCACTCCCACTGTCTGGAAGAAAAAAAGGTTCAATTTGCAGAGGTGACAGGTCTTCTTTACTGTGAATGTATGGAATAGTCACCGCAGGAGCTGGTCACAGCAGGGACAGTAGATGGCTTTAAAAAAGGCTTAGATCATTTCCTAGAACTAAAAAATATCAGCTCCTGTGTCAATGTGTAGAATTTTTGTTTCATCCCTTCCCTTTTTCCCACCCCTTGGTTGAACTTGATGCACATATGTCTTTTTTCAATCGTACTAACTATGTATCGAAGTGAAAAACAAATAGAGGGAAATATATAAAAACTAGTGCGAAGGAAAAAAGTGGAATAGATGCCCACGGCAGAAGTTTAGATTCTACCTCCTTTTTTAGGCATACTGGAAAATAAAAGCAGCGACCTGATTAACATGGGCAACTACTCCACCTTTCCTTTGCACTCATTTTGGTACATCTCCCGCTATAACTTTATTATTAGACAACTTGATGTGTACTACCCCATGTGTATAAAAGATGGCTGGGCCATTGTAATAAACAAGCACTTTTTACATTTTGTGTCTCCCCTATTTCCTCAGAGTGTAAGCTCTTGCGAGCCGGGTCCTCACTCCTCTTGTGTGAATTGGCAATTCATTTTGTCACTATGTAATGTCTGATATGGTCTGTACATGTTCCCTCAATTTTTGAAGTTAATAACGTTGATACGGTCAAGTTTCTTTTCTTTGATCTTACAATGCATTGATCAGAGACGATTTATATACAGTACATGAATGATTCTAAATTCAAACGACAGGGTCCGAGTGTCGGCCGTTTTGCATCAGTTTTGCATCCGTTCCGTCTCCATTTTTAATGGCCAATTTTGACCCGTTTTTCCCTGTCCGTTTTAAAAACTGATGAATTTCATTTGTCAATTATTTTTGCCACACACTTCCCTCTGTAGATAATGCCACACACTGCCTTCTGTAGATACTGCCACACAGTGCCCTCTGCAGATACTGCCCTCTGCAGATACTGCCACACACTGCCCTCTGCAGATACTGCCACACACTGCCCTCTGCAGATACTGCCCTCTGCAGATACTGCCACACACTGCCCTCTGCAGATACTGCCACACACTGCCCTCTGCAGATAATGCCACACACTGCCCTCTGCAGATAATGCCACACACTGCCCTCTGCAGATAATGCCACACACTGCCCTCTGCAGATAATGCCACACACTGCCCTCTGCAGATAATGCCACACACTGCCCTCTGCAGATAATGCCACAGCCCCCCTCTAGGTAGTGCCACACAGCCCCCCTCTAGATAGTGCCACAGCCCCCTTGTACATAGCACCCCCGTAGATGCCCCCCTTAGACGGCATCCCCCCTTACTTTAGATAGCGCCACTGTAGGGTACCGCTCCAGGAGAAGTCCATGACTTCACTATCCATATATGGACAGAGACTTCTCCTAGAGCGGAATCACCGGCCACAGCTGTGTCAGGGACGGCTGTGACCAGGGATTCCGCTTTAGGAGACGTCCCTGACGTCACTGTCCATACATGGACAGTGACGTCAGGGACTTCTCCTGGAGCGGAATTCCCGGCCACAGCTTCGGCAACGCTGTGGCTGGGGATTAGGGATTCCGCTCCTGCAGGGAGCAAAAAAAATCTCCTCCTCACATGCACTTCACAGAGAAGAGAGCGAGCGAGCGAGCGGCAGAAAGCACGGCCGTCACTCGGATCACATCCAAGTGGCAGCTGTGCTTTACTTGGCCCCTTAGACTTCTACGGGAGCTGTGCAGCCAGGAGAACGGCCCAAAATAGGGCATGTTCCCATTTTTTGACAGCCCGGTTTACCGTGCAGTCAAAAAGTCGGCCATGTGAATAGCCCCATTTGGAGTCTATTGTTCCTACTCTACTGCGACCGTGTGACGGCCGTTCAAAGAACGGCCGTCACATAGCATTGAATCCCTGTCGTGTGATTAAGGCATAACCCATTTATTCTGAAATTATTTCATCATCAAATGTTATCTGCTTTATGTTTCACGATGTATTACAACTCTTTGTACTGTCCAAAATCTAATATTGAAAATATATAAAATTGATATGTTGATGGTCTATGATAAGAGATTTCATCCCCTAACTTGATGCGCACATAGACACATGTTGGTCAGTGCTGGCGCTACTGGACATAATCTCTAATTCAGGAGACTACTAGCAGGTGTGTACCACTCATCAGCTGTGGCTAGGTGGCTGCCTCCTGAAGAAGAAAAAGCTTGCAGGGCTTTATGATCTGCAAACCACCTTTTCTCTAGGGAAAGGACAGCCACCTAGAAACATCGTTATCCCGCCCTGCCACATTTAGGCCTGCCGTTACTCTCAGAGTTGCATCCACTTATGTAATGTGTGTAAAACCGGTGACAGTTTAGGAGGTCTGCATAAAAAAGGATCTGACCCAACCACTACAACCTTGGTTCCCCTGATGTATTTAGGGACAGCCATATTAAAGACATGAGATTTTCAGCAGATCTTATCAGACATGCAACTCACTGTCTGTCCAATTTAAGGGCAGGTTCACACAGGCAAATTGCAGGTTTATTTTGAAGCGTTAAACGTTTCGTAATACACTTGCAATACGCCTAGAATAAGCTCCCATTGAATTCAATGGGAAATACACTGTGTAGTTCAGACGATATTTTTACGCCCCTGAATTCAAATACACCACGTAAACATACAGCTCATAAATAGAAGTGGCATTTCTTAAACTAGTTTTCCGATCCCACTACTAAAAAAAAATGCTTTGAAAATACACTGCAAAATATACCTGCAAACCCCAAAAACGCTTGGAAAACCTACTCAAAAAACGCCTGGATTCAGAGGCGGTTTTATCTTGAAACCGGCCTCGGTAATTTTCAGCCTCAAACATATGCCGCGTAGACATACCCTTAGAAATAAAAAATGTCTAGTTAATACATAGCCCTCGGCGACAGTCACTTCAATAAAGATATATGTTAACTTTTTAAACGTATAACTACGAGAATGTTACAGAGTGACCCATCATAAGGAAACGCAATTCTTCCCCAATCGTGGGCACACATTGCTAGGGCTTTTTAGGCAATTTTGCACCATTACATTAGATTCTATTAATACTGAGGAATAACAGATAATAACATTGTCACTACTTTTAGTGCTAAATAATCTGCCTGGAACCGATTGTTCGAAAATTCAAAAGCCTTTGTGGAACATTTATGAGCCGAGCCTGAAGCGGAGCTTTCTTCATGTGACTACCCCTCTTTTAATTGGCACAACATCAAACAAAAGGGCCGACTTGAAAGAAGCTCAACATTTATTTATTTGTGCACGGATTCTTTTCACGATACAGAACATGATGATGGATTTACAACCGTACGCTCATACATCAAAATTATAATTAAAGATCAAAATGAATTTTTATTAAAAAAATATGTTATAAAAGACTTCAGTTGATAGATATGAAATGTCTGCTCATGAAAAACCAGCACTATTTCAGACCTATAATTAGACGTGGATCTGAATATTATACAGAAATCCCAAGAAAAAAACGATACCTGCTGATATTACTTAAGTGATAGACAAAGTTAGGGCGAAAACGCACAAAGTGAAAGCATGTGGCCGTGGTTTTGGCTGCGTGCGTATGCCACTTCGTGTATTCTCACCCTTAGAAGGATTGGTCAATTTGGAATAAATAGCTGTCATTTGCTATGAATGAAAAGTTATCCGATAATTAATACCGCGGGTTATTAAACTTCCAAAAACTTCTGGCATGTCATAGTGACATGTCAGAAGTTTTTTGAAAGTTTAGTTACCCTTTAAACTCTTCCTTGGACAATCTGTAACTTTCTGTGCAGAGGCGCATGTAAACAATAGCAGCCGCAGTAACGGAGATGTTGGTCACTTGATGTATCATCTATATTAGCGTCAATTAAAGGGGTTGTCTGAGACTTTAACACATGTATCTGGCTTCAGGATATGTGCCATATATTCCAGCATCAACGCCGAGGCCAGTGATTTACTGCAGCGGTCACGTGAATGTACCGCACTTGATGACGTCAGGGACCACCGAAGGCTCCGTGATGGTGTGGCGGGGAATTTAACAGGAGAATATTTGTTTTCTTATTTTATAATATATATCCTACTGTCAGATTAATTTCTTAAAGTCTTCGACAACCCCTTTAAGTAATAGCTTCTTAATGTACTTGAATGTGCAAAAAGGGACTCGATTGACACATCAGTCATGTGTTAAATAAAGTAAACTCCACCTCCATTGCGGGTTACAGCTCTTGATTCATAAGAAGGCAGACTTCCATAAGCATAATTCTATATTTCATAAGGGACGTCAGTTTTCTCTTTACACAAGGTTTTTCTTATCATTTACTTTTATGCCGTCTGCTGGCATGCTATTTGAGAAAGGGGTGTCCAGTCCACACTGCTTAAGGAGCAGTGGCCGCACATATGAGGACATTATAGTCTATACAGAAACAGCCAAATGAGCATGCTCAGAGATTTCCCAAAACGATAAGAGGGTGTGACCGTGCACGCTCAGCCATTTCTCTGCCGGAAAAGAGTTCCAATATTCTTGGAATCTGTACAGGTTCAAGTCGCTGGACCCCAACCTATCTGACCTCTAAAACGGCAAAATGTAAGATCCAGTACTTCCTCGGAATGAAACCTGTTAGTTTATTCATTCATATTAAAATCGTATCAACTGTACTAGAAACGCTTACGGTTTTCAGCTGCTCTGGCTCATGGTAATGATCATTACATACTGATTGATTTAAAAACAAAAAAACAACCAATGTATCAACCGGAGTCACATGACACTACCTAAATACGTATTCAGACACAAAAAGGTACACGGATGTAGAATAGGATCCTATTTAAACCAATAAATGTTACAGCACCAGGTAGTGTCGGAATACATTGAAAAAATCCAGGAAGCTTCCCTTCATAATAAACAGCGCCGCCAATGTCCACCTCTATTTGGCTTGTTAACCCTAGATCGCCTTGATGTTTCATGGTGAAGTGCTTGGCTGCACCTAAGGGATTATGGCACGAGGGATTTGTACAGTCAGCTAAATGTTCCCATATTCTTTTGGTTATGAAAATAACTAGATGATAAAATGACTTCTAGGGAACGAACGGCCTTTACTAGAGGCACAACGGAAACAATCTGAGATATCGGCAAGATCATTATCTTGGTAAAGAATTGCTATATTCTTTTTAAGTGATTTGTGCTATTTTTTCATATTTATTGCAGTATTCAGTTGAGAATACCACTGTGGACTTAGGCTGGCACTTTTGTGGTTTCGAGCAGGGACTATTTTTGTCACTCAGAGTAATGACTCCTTGGGTGTGTTCGAGGATATTCTAATTGGATGTTGGAACGTGCCAAGAAAATAGTTTATTCTTCTCTGGTGTACCCCATTATATTGAGCAATGAATTTTTCATTATCAAAACATGTTCTTTTGGTTCTAATAAGTACAACCACTGGGATTGATTTGATTGGGTGCTTTGAAGGATTACCTGTACCATCTAAATAGTATTGCCAGCAGATTTTTTTCTATTTATAGACAAATGATGCTACCTTCAAGGTAGACACTTGCCTCCCATTTTAAATCCAGAAAACGCAACGATGCAGCATCCACTGTATGGGTGAACTTCAGTTTCTAATCATTCTGATTAACATACATCATGAATGCTGGTGCGGACGCTACACCGCCCTCTCAGACTAGGACGACGAACCAGCGTATACAGTCAGCAAACATGCTTTGAAAAGAAGAAAATAAAAATTTCTTCCTACCAAGCCATAAATTATCAAAAAGATTTGCTATGGAATGTGAGAATTTCTGCATTCATCGGGTGTCCTATAGCATAGTTCTACGAGTCTGATATTTTGACAATGTCTTCCAATTTAATTATATTTGATTTTAACTGATCATTCAGGTCTTGATAGTGCTGCAAAGCCATTATGTTTTCCAACAATTACCCGGTTTTTGTTGGCTAGGAAAACACACACACACACACACACACACACACTTTTGATGCCGTTTTCGGCTTAGTTTTTTTAACCAAAAATGTTGTAATTTTCCTGGGATTTCCTCTCAAAGTCTTGTTCATTGCATTTTTTTGTTCATTGCATTATTCCTTGTTGTCTAGGGATCCGGCCACCACTGCTTTCTTCTAGCGGTGTCCGCGATTGCGCAATGATATCCTCTCTCTCCTTAGGAGATGATGTCAGTGTTCTCGTGAACGCGCATTAACTGCTGGCCCGGCCACCTCTCAGGTGGCCGCATCAGCGGTCGGCTCCAGGTAGCTTATTGCGAGGGTTAGCGTTGGTGCCGAGAGGGGGGAAGGGGATTACAGCCAAGAGTGGCGGGGGTTTGAAGGAGGAGGGGCAGGGGTGCTGTGAAATACAAAGTGGCACTATAAAACTATATAAAAGGGAATCTCAACCACGCTTACCATGCCTGCTTGAGACGATTGTTCTCCCGATGCTGCTAGAACTAGATCTAGCAACGTCGGGAGCGCGCACTCGCAGAGCAGAGCGGCTTGATTGACATCGATTCCGCTCACGCCCCCTTTTAGAAGAGATAACCAGCACTAGCTGCGTTATCTAGTTGGAAAAAAAGGTAGTAGGAAGGAATTTTTCAAAAATTGTTGCAACACTAGATTTAAAATGTTATTTAGGTTTAGGATGCATTTAAAAAAAAATAAATATGACTCAAATTGGGTATAACCCTTTAATTTCTGGTTAGAAATAAAAAACCTCAGCTTGTCCACATAACCTGTCATCGACACATTTTATCTTGTGTTTCAAGGTACAATTCATGTTATCCAATCAGGTTTGTGTAGCCTGGGAAATGTCTGTAGGTGGTATACTGTCATTTTATTGCTTTTTACGTGCTGTAAAATTGCCAACATATATTTAACATGTTTAACAGAACAAATACTCAAAGTATTGGTAAGGGCTTGTCCACACAACCGAAATGCTGCGTATTTTCCATCCACAATTGCAGACGGAAAATACGCAGTGGAATACAGTAGCAGCAAAGTGGGTGAGATTTAACAAATCCCACCCACATGCTGCGTAAATTTTCCGGCCCGAAATTCACCTGCTGTGCGCATTTTTTGTTCTGCAACATGTCAATTCCTGCTGTGGAAATTGGACTGAATTGCTGCGTTTTTTCAGAGGAAAGGTCACCATCTCACAGACTTGAAAAAACCGCAGCAAAATCCGCACCATTTTCTGCTTAAAAAACACAGGAAGGGTGTGTTTTTTCCACAGCGGCATGTCTGCTAGTTTTAGCCGAAATGCAGCAATTCCGTTGGAAAAGCACTAGTATGAGGTCTGGGTGTGCACGACTAAATATCCACAAACCTCGATAACGTAGAAAGAGGACAAATTATATAGTCCGCTCACCCAGATAAAGGATATCCTTATTAGTGTTGGCTGCAGGATACATGGAAGGTGTGGTGACAGAGCCTCTAACTTTACTGAAGTGTCTTGAGAGTGAATAGACATCACCTCCATCCAGGACGCAAAGTTTATTCACACTCCCGACTCTTCGGTAAAGTTTGTGTGGGACTTAAACACAGCACAGCGTGATCTGTGCTGTGTGAATAAGTTCCACAAAAACTTTACCGAAGTGTCGGGAGTGTGAATAGACATCGCGTCCTGGATGGAGGTGATGTCTATTCACTGTCAAGACACTTCAGTAAAGTTAATGTGCAAATATGTGATAGCACAGCATGACCTCGCTAGATCACGCTGTGCGGAGTATGAAGAGAGAGAAAAGTGTATGCCGCTGATTGGTCAGCGTCATACACTGCTCTTTACAACGCCCACTTGGTCAAAAGTTAAAAAACGCCCAGTTGGGCATTAAGAAAGTAATTAGCATAAATCTAAAATTGCTCATAACTTCCTCAAAAATGATCATTATCTACATTACAGCACCGATAACATTATGTAGGGGATAGGGCACTTATAATGTGGTGACAGAGCCTCTTTAAATCATAATGTATAGGAATACATCTGTATTCCAATGCATTATTGCCTGTCAGCGAAAAATTTACAGGTACCGATCCTGGCGAAAGCATGACCTAATGGGCATCCACGTAAAATAGAACAGCCATGAGAACCTATGTTAGGCTCCCACCTGCCATATATAGCCATTGGCCCCAGCGAAGGATGTTTATGATATAAACTATTATCGCTATTGGCGGTTGTATTTAAGGTATTAAACAGCTGGGATTAGAGTTATCTCCATTCCCTGGCGTTGCTATTGGAGGGCTGCTTTCAATAACAGCTGTCCACCCACGGGTGGTGGTGCGGACACAACTACTGTGCCATTAGGGCAGGGGTCTCAAGCTCAGCTCTGGGGTTGCCCCTGACATCCATGTCCATATATGGACAGTGATTTCAGGAGCAGAGCTGGAATCCCAGGCAGAGTGCTAGAAGCGGCTCTGCTCCGGGAATCCCGCTCTGGGCAAGCCCCTGACATCACTGTCCATATATGGACACTGAAGTTAATGGCTTCCCCAGAGTTCCGGCGCAGAGCCTATACATATATAGTGCTCTGCTCCGGGACAGTGACGTCTTCAGGGGCTCCAACAGTAGAGGAATCCCCAGCCAAAGGGTCGGCAACGCTCTGGCTGGGGATTCCACTCCTAGAGGGAGCCATCTACTTGGGGGTTTGTGTGGCAGCCTCTACAGAGGGCACTGTGGCAGCCTCTACAGAGGGCACTGTGGCAGCCTCTACAGAGGGCACTGTGGCAGCCTCTACAGAGGGCACTGTGGCAGCCTCTACAGAGGGCACTGTGGCAGCCTCTACAGAGGGCACTGTGGCAGCCTCTACAGAGGGCACTGTGGCAGCCTCTACAGAGGGCACTGTGGCAGCATCCACAGTGGGCACTGTGGCAGCATCCACAGAGGGCACTGTGGCACTATCTAAAAAGGGGCTGCCCAATCTTGACATGTGTTTCTGCCAAACACTGAAAACCGGAATGTTGAAATAAGCACGTGGAGAAATCTCTCAAATTTTAAACCTAGCGGTATTATTCTAGTAATGTAGTATTATAGTAATAGTGTTATAGTAGTTCAAATAACTAATTGATTAACAATAATTTTGTATTGTATCATTTGAAAGTAATGCGGCCCGTCAACTTCACATTTTTTCTTTATGTGGCCCACTTACCCGGCCGAGTTTGAAACCCCTGCATTAGGGTATGTTCACACAGGGCGGATACGCTGCATAAAAGCACACCACGTGCCCTGGGTGCCGCAGAGAATTCCGGTAGAAAAACTGCACCAAATTGTGGTGCAGTTTTTCGGCCAGAACATCCGCTGCGGAAATCCTGCACTAAAAAAGAAAATGGATACTTACCATGGCGAGGCGTCGATGTCCTGCAGCCCTCGGATGATGTTTCCCTCTGCAGCGGTCACATGGGATGAAACATCCCAGGAGGGCAGCCTGGACGAGGAAACACAGAATTCCGGGTACGAGTGGGGTTTAGATGCGGGTTTTACCTCCCCATTGTATTCAATGGGGAAAACCTGCAACAATTTTCAATTTCAATTCTGCCTGTTGGAAACAATACGTTTTTACAAGCAGAATTTGCACAAATTCAGGGCGATTTTACCGCCGTGTAAACAAGGCCTTAGGAGTTACCCACAGCTTTGCCCTAATTATACTCTCAATGTTTCCATTGCAATACAGACTCAATATTAGAGAAACATCTTCACTCTCTGTTCACACAGACCTATGCAGAATGTATCTTCAAAAGGATTCCAACCAATCCTGACAGATGCCATTGACTTATAATGGGGTCCATTTAATCTTTGTCAGGGTATAGTCACAAAACGGCAGATTTGTTGCAGAAATTTCTGTGACTTCCCAAATTATCTGAATGAAATTTGCAGAAACCCATGCAATGCTGCAGAAACCTCCCCATTCTGATAAATGGAACCGATTTTCAGGTGCAGACATTTCTGTAACAAATACAAATCTGCCATGTATGAATATACCCTCAAGGTTCCAGTATTTTCGATGGCAAGAACAGTCCTGCAGACTGCACTATACTTGCCGGTAAAGTTACAGAAACCCCTGAGTGAAAGAGCAGAACGCAAATATGAATACAGGAAGTTTTGAAGAGTGAGGCAATACATTTAAAAAAAAACAAAAACGTTTTATGTGACTATGTGCTGCTTTAATAAAAAACAAAACAAAATAAACCCCGCGATCCTAGGTTGTCAGTTCTGTAAATATTTTATCAGCAGCACCGGTGGCAGGGTTCACCACAAGTGCTTAGGTAAATGTATCCATGTCACCTGTGCAGAAGACCGAAGCTGAAACTGCTCGGATACAGTTCTGCTATACAAAGCTGAAATGTAGTAACATACAGAAGCATCAGAAATCCCCCAACCCCAGGTCCAATATCATCCCAGGTATCACGTTAAGAGATTCCATAGATAACAATCACCAATATAAACTCTGTTTTCTCTTCTATATTACAATTGCGGTCCTAAGTTTCAGCTTATTCTGGAACACAGGAAAACAGTAGCCGGATGCTTAAGGATGTGGCTACAAGTCTCAACTGTAATTTTAGCTGAAATAACTGGTGTATACAGCGCAGATTACGAACAATAACCCAAACTAGCCTAAAAAAAGATACATCCAGGAAAAACAACTTAAAATGTCCTGCAAGTGGTGGGAATTAGTGGTGAAGGGCAGGTTCTACTCCTGCACACATTAAGAACATTTATAATACTTGAGAGGGACTAAACTAGTCTTGCACAAAAACAAAGTTCGGTTTTAGTTTAGTACCTCACTGGTTAGTGCTTAAAATGTGTTTTTGCGCGTTGACAACCCCTTTTCATATGCCTCTTACAATTGGATCCCACGTTAGCAAGTACCATCTATTAGCTAGAATGGAGACAAAGTATTATATGTTCGGCCATTCATTTCAAAGCCTGGCATGTCATACTACACATACATTTATGGGCAGCCACAATTTCCTCTGGTAACATCATTAGATATCACTATGGGTTGTCTTGATGATAGCCCAGTCATAGTAAACTGCATTGTAGCAGATAATCTCCAACATGTTGTACAATACCATTCTCTCTTACACGGCGGTAAACCACGTCTACCTACACCCATTCTCACCAATCTAGGCTGTAATGTCTCCTCAGTCTACCCTGCTGCTGAAATGGTTCTTCAGTTACTGCAGCCTGCTGTATGACATCTAACAGAGGATGCAGTAGCAGGATCAGGCCACAAAAGAGAACAAGTCTGTGTGATGAGGGGCCTAAGGGTAGCTTCTACTGATTGACCATGACTACAGAGGAGACTGACGTCAGAAACCACAAGTTAAAGAGGCTCTGTCACCACATTATCTTGTACATAATATAATCAGCGCTGTAATGTAGATTACAGCAGTGTTTTTTATTTAGAAAAACGATCATTTCTGACAGAGTTATGACCTATATTAGCTTTATGCTAATGACTTTCTTAATGGATAACTGGGCGTTTTACTTTTTTACCAAGTGGTGGAGAGAAGTGTATGACGCTGACCAATCAGTGACCAATCAGCGTCATACACTTCTCCCCATTCATTTACACAGCATCTAGTGATCTAGCGAGATCACTATGTGCAGACACATACACACACATTAATGTTATTTAAGTGTCCTGACAGTGAATAGACATCGCGTCCAACCAGGACGTGATGTCTATTCAGAATCCTGACACTTTGGTAACGTTTGTGTGAGATTTACAACAAGGCAAGCGTAATCTCGCGAGATTACGCTGTAAACAGTCATTTAGGGGGCGTGGCCTGCTGCCAACATGAGCGAAGGTGCAGTGTGAGAGCTCCGGCGAATAACCCGCTATATTCATCATCCTGCTTCTCATCCTGAGTCAGACAGACCTTTTTGCAGATAACAGAAGTGCGTCGGAGGTATCAGCACCGATGGGTCCCACGAAAGGGTCTTCTGCGGCGGAGAAATTGAAAGATTTCGCCAGGGACGACACACAAAATGGCGCTGCACAATGCTCCAGACCACCACGCTGTCAGAGTGCTCATACGTGCCAGACTGAAGAGCTGGAGACTGGGCCTGATATGACGCTGCAACAGGTATATGTGCAATTGTTGCAAGCTATTAATTTATCTACCACCTCTCTGACGGGGAAGATAGAGGAGGTGAGGGTGGATCTTTGCTTTCTCCGTCATGATGTGCAGAAACTAATAGAGAGGGTGAAGGAGACGGAACATCGTATTTTTGCCATTGAGGATAATAATGTTCACATTCCTGCTAGATTGTCGGTGGTGGAGAGAAAGGTGGAGCTGTGGCAACAGAAATGCTTACGATTTGGAAAATCGTTCGCGTAGAAATAACGTCAGAATTATTGGACTCCCAGAACGTGTGGAAGGATCTACACCTGGGGTATTTATTGAGCAATGGGCCCGGACCACCTTCCCTGAGGCACACTTCTCGGCGGCATTTGCTGTAGAACGTGCACACAGAGTGCCGGCGAAACCGCCACAGCCTGGCTTACCACCAAGACCTTTGTTGGCACGTCATCTAAATAGGAAAGACAGAGATTTGATCTTGCAGATGGCTCTGAAACAATACTGATACCCTTCGTATGCCTTACTTCAATTTTTCATTTTTGTACTTTAAAAACGTTCCTTCCTTAATGTGAATTGGTCTGATTTGTAATAGCGGGGATGACTTATGTTGCAGTATTAATTTCTGCACAGTTTAATTATACCATTTTGAATTGTATGCACAGATACCCCGTAATCATAAGCCATGGTACACAAGTACTCATCATACCTTTAATGGTTAATGACGTTCTTACAGATGGGAGGGGACTTCGCCCATGGTTTCCCTTAGAGGGGATAGTTCTAATATTTTGGATACTAGTTATAATGCTTGCTACTTGTTTAACACAATGTGAATATCGTACATTATTACATGCTATTGTATCTATACCATACGGAATATGTGTGGATGATTTTGCTAGAAATTGTGTGCATGTTTCTTTATGGGTGACCTGAAAGTGATGTCGTGGAATATCAGGGGGATGGGCGGGTCTCGTAAGAGAATTGCAGTATTTGCGCATGTGAGGAAGTTTGGACCTCACATTTTATGCCTTCAGGAGACCCACATGACAGCTGAGTCGGTCAATAGATTTAAAAAAAACATGGGTTCAATGAGACCTGGCACAAGTCCTATTCTCACAGAGTATGTAGAATTGTGCACCGAGCAGTGAGATGGAATGAGACTCGGACGATTGTGGACCCAGAGGGTAGATATGTTTTTGTGCATGCATATATTAATTGCGTATCTTTTGTGCTCCTGGGGTTATATCTTTCACCTCCGGCTAATATATCGCCACTACAACCTGCGGTCAATTTTGCTTCGAATTATCCTGAGGCTAAGGTTATTTGTATGGGGGATTTTAATTTTTTATTGAATCCGGTTCTTTTTAAATTTGTACCCCGGGGTAGTGCTTTGGATATGGGTTCTTCCTCAAACCTGCAGAGGTTGGTGGATGAGATGGGATGGGTGGAATTGTGGAGAATAAAACACCCCCAGTCCTTGGAATTCTCATGTTTTAGTCCTTCTAGAGGTGCATTGTCTAGAATTGATTACATGTTTGGTTCCTTGTCTTTGGGCCCGAGGCTGGCTACTATGGACTATGCTCCGCCTAGTGTTTTGGATCACTCACCTTTACAGGCAGTATTTCAGTTATCTGACCGAAGAGCTAGTAAACTGAACTGGAGAGTACACCCATTTTGGTTATCTTTGATTGGCTCAAACGATCACATACCTGATCAGCTGACCCAATTTTTGGACATTAATTTTGAGGAAACTAATACCCTCCTTAAGTGGGACACTTTTAAGGCATACTTGAGGGGGTGTTTGAAATCCACAATTTCATTCATTAAAAAAAAACATCGCAGTCGGTTGAAGAGGGGTTGGCTGCATCCTGTAAAGTAATGGAGGGGGCATTCATTAATGATCCTTCTGAGGAGAATAGACTTAAATGGATGCAGGCGGGTAGATTATACTTGTTACATCTTAAGTAAAGGGGGGATAGGAAGTTGTTCTTTCTTAAACAGAATGCCTTTGAGTTGGGATATCAGTCAAGTCGCTTATTGTCGCATATAGTACACACTAGTCAGTCCTCTCCTGCCATTCTAAAAATTCTAGATGAAGGTAGTCAAGAACTTTGTGATGCCGAGCAGATTGGCAATAGATTTCGTAGGTTTTATACTGAATTATATACTTCCCAGAGCAGGTACTCGGACGACACATTATTTGAATGTTTAGAGGGGATTACTTTCCCGCAGTTGTCCATAGTACATAGAGATAGATTGGATGAGGCTATCACATTGGAAGAGTTGGAGAGGGCTGTGAAGGACCTAGCTAAAGGGAAATCGCCTGGACCGGACGGAATTCCTTTAGAGGTGTATTCCAGATACTTTGAGATTATTGGTCCTGAGTTGCTTCAAATGTATGAGAAAGCTTTTTAGTTGGGTACTTTGCCCACCTCTTTATATGAAGCCACTATTATAATTTTGTTGAAGCCTGATAAAAACCCCTTGGAGTGTGGGTCATATAGACCAATTTCTTTACTCAATTTAGATGAAAAAATTCTGATTAAACTTTTGGCGAATAGACTCAATTCTATTATCACCTCGTTAATACATAATGATCAATCAGGCTTTATTCCCGGGAGGTTCAGTTCTGGGAACATCCGCAGGATCCAGGCAGTTTTCCAGTTTGGGAGGGACTTGAATCAACATTGGGCATTGGCCTCCCTTGATGCGGCCAAGGCCTTTGACTCCGTGGAATGGAGATATCTTCAAGCTGTGTTGATGCGCTTTGGATTTGGATCTGGTTTCTCCAAATGGGTGTCCATTTTATACCAGCATCCCAAGGCAAATCTTTAGGTAAATGGTATCGGTACAGCCTTTTTTGACTTGGGTAGGGGCACTAGACAGGGATGACCATTGTCCCCTCTTCTATTCGCTTTAGCTATAGAACCTCTTGCTATTCAAATCCGCCAGGATAGTTTATTTCGGGGGGTGCTTATAGGCAATTGGGAGGAGTAGAATAGGTATGTATGCGGATGATTTGGTTCTTCTCATGTCTGATGTTCATACTACACTTCCTAGGTGCTATTGACATTGTGTACCGGTTGTGTTTTTTCTGGGCTTCTGATTAACTGCACTAAGTCAGCTCTGATGCCTTTGTCGGAGGTGGATTGGCCAGATATATATTATTATAATTTACCGGTGGTTACAGGTTTTAAATATCTGGGCGTACACAACGAAATATCCAGCTGACTCACATGCTAAGAATGTACACCCCCTGGAACATCTTTTCATCAGAAATTAAGAGCGTGGAAAACTTTACCTTTATCGGTGGCATGGAGGGCAGGTCTGGTAAAGATGATCCTTTTACCAAAGGGTCTGTATTTATTGGAACACGCTAATGGACCTATTCCACGGTTATTCTTTGACAGGTTGCATTCCCTGATATCTAGTTTTATATGGGGGGAATTCTCTAAGGAAACTTGCCCTTTCCACACTTCAGCGTCCTAAGGTTAAGGGAGGTTTGGCTCTACCTGACTTTTATATTTATTTCCTGAGTGGACAGCTCCGATATTTGAAAGAATGGATTGCATTGAATCCGGAGCCGTTTTTGGAGTTTGCATTGGGGCATGTGTTGGGACAGTCTGCCCTGTCGCCTGTTCTGGGGAACCCAGCAACGTTTAGAGGGAAATTATTATTGCTTCATAGACTTGCACATCAAGTTTGGAAGGCTGCTAAAATGCTATGTGGGTTTGGGGATTTGGAGGGGGCACTTCCGTTGTGGGATAATCCCATGTTCTCTCACTTACAAATGCTGGATGGGTCTGGGTTTTGGAAGTCCAAGGGGATTCTCTGCCTCAGGGATGTATATCGGGACAATGTGTTGTTGTCCTTTACCCAGTTGATGGAAGGTTACAATTTAAACCGTACTCAATTCTTTATATACTTACAACTCAGACACGCGTTGAATTCACAGTTTTTTGCGAAGCCCCCCGTCTCTTTCGAAGTTCCCTTTGATCGGGATTCTGAAGACACAGGGTCCTAAGGGCATTATTTTAGCAATCTACACACATCTTCTGAATGCAAAGACTGAATCATATATGCTTTCTGTACAGGCCACTTGGAAAACAATTATTTCTTCATTATCGGAAGAGGATTGGTCAGAGGCCCTGGAACCCCATTTATTTGTCTCTCCTTCGGTAAATAATAGACTATCCCAATTGTACATAACGCATCAAAGTTATCTCACTCCCGTTAGATTATATCGTATGGGTCGCTTGCCACATACTGAATGTCACAGAGGTCATTCTCCTGGAGCAAATTTCATACATCTTATTTGGGAATGCACATATATTAGCTCCTTTTGGGATAAAGTGCTTGATGTGTGGAATCAAATTTCTCCGGTACCTGTACCCAAAACTCCGGAGGTGCCTTTGTTGGGTTTGCTAGGGGAGGATTGTTGGCCATTTTACATGCGAATATTTCTCAGAGAAACTTTATTTATGGCTAGAAAAGCTATTGCCATGAGATGGATGGCGGATAGACGTCCTTCGCTTGTGCAATGGAAATCCATGGTGAATATCATCATCCCATTTGAGAGATTAGTGTACCAGAATAGGAATGTTCCATCAAGTTTGGGAAGATATGGGATGGATGGATCTCATCCTCATTAACTTTGGATTCTGAGCATAATATTCATTCTTTATTGGGAAGGCTGGCAATGGAAGATAGTGTGGGATAGTTCAAGTGGGACACTGACATTGAATACTATATTTATATGTTTTGTATTTTAATTTTAATTTTTTATGTATTTCCTTATGTCATGGAATTGATGTGCAGAGATGGTCCTTGGAGGAGTTCTTTTCTATCTGTTCTGCGTTATGTATATAGTGCATTAAATGGCATGTAATTCGATGTTTAAATGTCAATGTATGATATACTGTAAGGCCGGATTTACAGGAACGTGTGCGTTTTGCGCGTGCAAAAAACGCGGCGTTCTGCGCGCGCAAAAGGCACTTAACAGCTCCGTGTGTCATCACCATATGATGCGCGGCTGCGTGATTTTCGCGCAGCCGCCATCATTATGACACTGTTTGTATGTTTGTAAACAGAAAAGCATGTGGTGCTTTTCTGTTTTCAATCATACTTTTTACTGCTTTTGCACGAATTTTCACGCACCCATTGACTTCAATGAGTGCGTGATGCGCGGACAACGCACAAATATAGGACATGTCGTGCGTTTCACGCAGCGGACACACGCTGCGTGAAAATCACGGATTGTCTGCACGGCCCCATAGATTAACATAGGTCCGTGCGACGCGCGTGAAGATCACGTGCATTACACGGACGTATTACACGTTCGTGTAAATCTGCCCTAATATTGTGATTTATATATTGCAAGCTTTGAGTTTAATAAAAACGCGTTTAAAAAAAAAAAACTGATTTAAAACGAGATTACGCTTGCCTTGTGGTAAATCTCACACAAACGTTACCGAAGTGTCAGGATTCTGAAAATACATCATGTCCTGGCTGGCAGTGATGTATATTCACTGTTAGGACACTTCAGTAACGTTAATATGTGAGTAAGTGACTGCACATAGTGATCTAGTAAGATCACTATGTGCTGTGTAAATGAATGGCGAGAAGTGTATGACGCTGATTGGTCAGCGTCATACACTTCTCTCCACAATGCCCACTTGGTCAAAAAGTAAAACACGCCCTGTTATCCATTAAGAAAGTCATTAGCATAAAGCGAATATAGGTCATAACTTCGTCAAAAATGATTGTTTTTCTAAATAAAAAAAACCCACTGCTGTAATCTACATTACAGCGCAGATCAGATCATGTACAAGATAGACCACTTATAATGTGGTGACAGAGCCTCTTTATAGGGGGTTATCTGACGGCAAAAATTCATAAGTAGTAGTATTAAAATGTAAAATAAAGCAACTTATTTATTGACTTTCATTTTCAAAAGTCAACAGATCAGCCAACTGCAGCCCCGGTCACTTGGTCCCAGAAGTTCAGAGGCTTTCAGGTAAGTGTTGACGCGTGGTCTTATGCCTTATTCACACGACAGGGTCCCGCCCGAGCCCCGGCCGATAAAATCGGCCGTTTTTCCCGATCTGGACAGTGACATCAGGGGCAACTCCTGAAGGGGAATCCCCATGTGGCCGGTGATTCCACTTCAGGAAAAGCCCCTGTCGTCTGTGTCCATTTATGGACACTGAACGTTACTGGCTTCACCTGGTGTGGAATCCCCGGTCACAGAGTGTTCGGGGATTCCGCTTCATGAGTTTCCCCTGATGTCACTGCCCAGATAAGGATAAAGACATCAAGCGCTCTGTCCAGGAGCGGAATCCCCGAACACACAGGGATTCCGCTCCTTCAGGGAGCTCAAGTGGGGCTAGCACATAGCAGAGCAGGGAGATACCTCCTTGCTCTGCTATAGTGGCGTCACTACAGTAGTAGCAGCCGCAGCAGCTGCTAGCAGCGCCATGGAAGGTGTCGCCGGGCCAGGGTGCTTTTAAAACAAGCAGGGGAAGGGAGCCAGCGCAGTGCTCCCTTCCACGTGCTATACACCCCGGCCCTGCCACACAGTGTATAAACTTACCTCCAGCGTACAGCGATTCGTCCGAATGGCATAAACTCCTCCTCCTCACATGCACTCTGCGCTGTGAGGAGGGAGCGAGCGACGGAATACATGGCCATCACTCGGGACACATTCCGGTGATGGCCGTGTATTACCCGGCCCCATAGACTTCTATGGGAGCCGGGCAACCGGGTTAACGGCCGAAAATAGGACGTCCTATTTTTTGACGGCCAAGTTTCCCGGGCCGTCAAAAAATCGGTCGTGTGAATAGCCCCATTAGGGGTCTATTGTTTCTACTGCAGCCGGGTGACGGCCGTTTTATGAACGGCCGTCACCCGGCCGGGAAACCCTGTTGTGTGAATAAGGGCTTAGGGTATGTTCACACTGCTTATTTTCAGCCGTAAACGCCCGAAAAAACTGCTGAAAATACGGAAGCTGAACTCCTCCAAAAAACTGTGTTTCGTTCTGAAGGGGCGTTTTTTTACGCGGCTGTTTGAAACAACGCAAAAAGAAGTGCATGCCACTTCTTGAGCCGTTTTTGGAGCAGTTTTTCATTGGGTCAATAGAAAAACCAGCTCCAGAAACTCCCACAAAAAACGCATCAAAAAGTGCTTGATGCTTTAAAAACGGCTTCAAAACGGTTTTCCCTTGAAACCAGCTCCATATTTTACAGCCGGTTTTTGTTTAGTATGTCAAAATACCCTTAGCCTAATGTTCCAGGGAGCTGCAATTTACAAAAAGCAGACACATCAGTAGCATTTAGATATATTGTTGTCGGTAGGGGAGTCGTAACGTAAATTATTATTTAAGGGCATTGTCTCATGAAGAACATTTTTCAAAAAAAATAAAAAAAAAGTCCAGCTTCTCTTTCACTCAGTCAGCCACACATTTCCCCTGCATCAGGCAATGTAATATTACATGCGGCCATTCATTTGTCCATGTAAAGCAAGGTCTCTCCGTTTTGGCACACAGCGAAGTGTCCCAAGCAGGGGACCCCACTCTATGGCGACCATTGAATCCTAAAAGTGTATATGGACACTGTTGTACGGATTGTAAATCCCCTTTAAAATGGTTGTTTGGGACTTTTAATTGACGGCCTATACATAGGATATGTATGATCGTTGGGGGTCAGACCCCAACAGATCAGCAGAACCCCAGTCCACGTAGCGGTGACCCAAATTATAGTTCAATTGAAAGTCCCAGATAATCCCTTCAACTCGCCTTTCTGTAATCATACGGCTGCACGGCAACTTTGGTCACACGACTTTGCATCTACTAGTTGTCAATGTGGTCGCGTAGCCACACATAATATCACGCGACTCAACAGGCGAAAAAAATCCAAGCCTGCTGGAGTTTTGGTCTGCTTGCTTGCAACATATCTGCGATTTGTTTGTGGCAGGTCTCAATAGCAGTGCACTAATTTTGCCATACACTGAAATATTGTCATACTGCAGTCTGTGGCATAAGCGATCTAATAATTGCAGGTTAAAGCCCCCTAGGGGGCTTAATAAAAGTAAAAAAATAAAGTTTTTTTTAAAGTAAAAATATAAAAATTCTAAATCACCTCCCTTTCCCTAGATCACATATAAAAATAAATAAACAAACATATTAGGTCTCCCCGCATCCGAAAATGCCCGAACTACAAAAATATTTATCCAATATGGTGAACGTAGCGGGGCAAAAAAATAAAATAAATAAAAAAGGCAAAATGCCAGAATCCCAGTTTTTTTGCCACAAATATTTTTATAAAAAGCGATCGCAATGCCAGACATTCCCCCAAATGGTATCATTAAAAACGGCACCTTTCCACGTACGAAAAGGCGCCTTACACAGCTCTGTATGCAGAAATAGCAAAAAAAGTTATGGGGGGGGGGTCACAATATGGCGATGCAAAAAAAGTTTTTCAAATGTTTACATTTTTTTAAAGGTACTAAAACAAAAATTATATCAATTTGGTATGACTGTGATCGTACTGACCCGCAGAATAAAAGTGATGTGTCATGTTCATCGTACATTGAACATTGAACACTGTAAAAAAGAAACCCATAAGAAAATGGCGGAAACTGCTGTATTTCCTGAATTTTTTTCAGCTTCTCAGTAAATTGCACAGAATATTAAATAGTACCATTATAAGCTACATATTGTCTCATGAAAATTAAGCCCTCACATGGCTGTCTCAACGAAAAAAATAAAAGGATTATGAGTTTTTGAAGGCGCGGAGGAAAAAAACGAAAGCATAAAAACAAAAAGTAGTCTGGTCCTGAAAGGGTTAAAGAAGCACTCCACGTTTTTCTTTTATTGCCTCCTCCATTTGTACATTGGTTTTTCAGTGGGGTGCGGTTTGCAGAAATACTTACCGATCCCCGCATCACGTTGTTTTCTGGTCCAGCGCCGCCCAAGTGATCTTCACTCTGACCTGTCTGCTTTTTCAGAAAAACCGGAACTCAGGCTCTCAATGCATTCCTATGGAGCCAGAACCAGGGAAGCTGCCAACAGAGAACCGGACAAGCAGAACCATGCCACGCTTCATCTCAGCCTATGTTATTACATCAGATAAGCAGAGAACCCATATGTCTAGGAGTTATGGTACAGTAGCTGATGTCCCATCTGCTCTTTTCTATTTGCAGCGCAGAAGCAAACAATATTTGACTGATGAACAATGCACTCCAAGAGGTCATAGACTTGACCCATATGGAGAACAGATGTCTGGTGCATAAAGCCCTGTGCACATCCTGCAATTCACCCTCTATCTGCATCACTGCCCCTGCTAAGTGCAGAAGGAAATGTTTCAAGAACAGGGGAGACAAATGCAAAGGGGCTGAAGAAAGATGACCGCAAGACCATTATGTGTAAATACCAAAATATCTTCTCCCTGGTCTTTTTCAGTGACACTATAAAAAGAAAAATTTTTCCACGTGTATTTTTGCATGCAACACAAATAAGATTTACTGAAGTTAAAGTGTAGCTAAACGTGACAAACTTCTGACACGTCATAGTGACATGTCAGATGTTTGTATTGGTGGGGGTCCGAGCACAGACCCCCAACAATCGCTAGAACGAAGCAGCTGAAGTGTTTGTGTGAGCGCTCAGCCACTTCGTGTCTATTTGGCTATTTCCGAAAATAAATGTACGGTATGTGTACGGACTCAATAGAAAGTCTATGAGCCCAAACACCGATACATCGGCTTTCCGGAAAAAGCCGGACACGAAGCGGCTGAGCGCTCACACAAGCACTTTAGCTGCTTCGTTCTAGCGATTGGTGGGGGTCTCAGGGCTTGGACCCCCACCAATCCAAACTTCTGACATGTTACTATGACAAGTCAGAAGTTTGTCAAACGTTTAGCTACACTTTAATGTCCCAGATGCAGAAATGCTTAGTCATGGCTAGGGATGCACGATGCATCGAAACTTCGATACTGTTTCGATACCGTGCACCCCCAAACGGTTCGATACCGTTATTTCATGTATTTCGATACGAAGCTGTGCGGCCGCATGGCTTAGTATAGTAACACATGAATGTATGAGAGCGGCGCTGCGGCTGTGTAATACAGTCATTGCCCCACTTCTGATAAGTGAACGCCGTCAGCATGATGTGATGCGGCCAGCGCTGCACTAATGAGTGGCGGCACTGAAGACAGAATATGGCGGGCGCGATGCAAAACACCCCATGTTCCCCCGCTCATTAGTGTAGCGCCGGCCGCATGCGGACTGCGCGTACACTTTTTATCAGGAGAGGGGCAATTGCTGTATGACACAGCCACAGCCACAGCCCCGCTCTATAACGGCGGAGATGAGAGAATGCTGCGATCAAAGCTGACTGCAGCATTCAGGGGAAAATGAGATGGGGGGATGCCCCTTGGATCGCATCACAGGAATCCCTGTGACGCAATTGAGGGACATACCATATATGGCCAGACAGCCCAGGGTCTATTGAAGGACCCCAGGGCTGTCTGACCATATTTCCTGATAGGGCATACTTAGGTATGTCCCAACAACTGCCTGTGTACTATCCATACACAAGCTAATGTACTGGCAAATATAAGATATATGCCAGCACATTAAAGTTTAAAAATAAAAGTAAAAACAAAGTAATATTACATTTTAAAAAAAATACACATACACCTTTTTTACAATAAACATTAAAATAAGTCTCAATACATAAAATATACACATTCGGTATTGGCGCGGCCGTAACAACCTGCATCATTTATGATGTGTACGCTTATTGTGGGGCACGAGGTGTGATCAATTTAACCTCCATGTGCCTCACATTAATGGTAATTAACCCCATCATGTACCTTACACATCAACCAATTATGAATGAGAAACATGATGGGGTCAATTACTATTAGGCCTTATTTACACAAGCGTAGTACACGTCCGTGATACGCACGTGAAAATCACGTGCGTCGCACGGACCTATGTAAGGCAATGGGACATTCAGACAATCCGTGATTTTCACGCAGCGTGCCCGCTGCGTGAAACTCACGCCATGTCCTATGCTTGAGCGTTTTTTGCGCATCACGCACCCATTAAAGTCACTGGGTGTATGAAAATCAGGCGAAGCACACGGACGCACTTCCGTGTGCTGCGCGTGATTCGCGCAACAGTAGATCAAGAAATGAAGGGAAAAATAAAACCTTCATTTCTTTTTCCAAACCGCGTGTCATAAGGATGGTATATGCGCGAAAATCACGCAGCCACACACTAAACACTTATGACACACGGAACTGCAACGCGCAAAAAAACGCTGTGTTTTTTGCGCATGCAAAACGCACACGTTCGTGTGAATTTCGCCTTAATGTGAGGCACAGTGGAAATTCATCACACCTCGCGCCTCACATCAGAAAATGGAAGAACTATTTTTTTTTTTTATTACTGTTGGCAAAGTATCGTTTTGGTATCGAAATGAAATCGCAATACTACACAAAGTATCGGTATCGAAGTCCAAATTCTGGTATCGTGACATGACATTCACATCTTACATTTTCAAACAAAAAAACACACAAAAAGAATACATCTTATTTAAATAGTAAGGCTGGGTTCACACGACCGGGTCCCGCCCGAGCCCGAGTGTTGGCCGGTAAAATCGGCCATTTTGCATAAAGTTTTGCATCCGTTCCGGGCCTGGCAGATCTGGACAGTGACGTCAGCGGCAACTCCTGAAGGGGAATCCCCATGTGTTCGGAGATTCCGCTTCAGGAGTTTCCCCTGATGTCACTGCCCAGATATGGAAAGAGACATCAAGCGCTCTGTCCAGGAGCGGAATCCCCGAAAACACGGGGATTCCACTCCTTCAAGGAGCTAAAGTGGGGCTAGCACATAGCAGAGCGGGGAGATACCTCCCTGCTCTGCTATAGTGGCGTTGCTACAGTAGTAGCAGCCGCAGCAGCAGCTAGCGGCGCCATGGAAGGTGTTGCCGGGCCAGGGCGCTTTTAAAACAAGCAGGGGAAGGGAGCCAGCACAGTGCTCCCTCCACCTGCTGTACACCCCGGCCCTGCCACACAGTGTACAGCCATTCGTCCGAATGGCATAAACTCCTCCTCCTCACATGCACTCTGCGCTGTGAGGAGGAGATAGAGCGCAAGCGACGGAAAACCCGGCCATCACTCGGGACACATTCCGGTGATGGCCGTGTATTACCCGGCCCCATAGACTTCTAAGGGGGCCGGGTACCTGGCCGAAAATAGAGCATGTCCCATTTTTTGACGGCCGGTTTTCCCGGCCGTCAAAAAAATCGGTCGTGTGAATAGCCCCATTAGGGGGTCTATTATTCCTAATGCAGCCGGGTGCCGGCCGATTTATGAACGGCCGGCACCCGGCCGGGAAACCCTGTCGTGTGAATGAGGCCTAACTGTATTACACTGCAGATTTGTGTGTCATTCTGGATGGTAACTCCTGGGGGCGTTGTGACGTCGGACATTAGTGAATGACCTTTCATCTGGTAACTGAAAGACAACTCATGGAATTTGATGGAAATGTATTTATTTGTAGGGTAAATGCTCTTGCATATGTGTGTGTGTAACCATATACGCTGGAAGGTAAAAGTCCTGCCTGGACCTGGTATTTGTAGGACTAGTTTGAGGTGTACTCACTTTTTTCCGCTTAGTTGTGCAGTCCTGTTGATAAATATGCCTCATTATTTTATTACTAACATCATACTGCCCATTTTGCAAAAGACACCGGACAAGTGGGCGCTGCAGAATACAGCATGTCCACAATGACCAAATCCGAAGTTACTTATTTACATCAGTCAAACACAAAGCATGACGTCTGCAGAAAATGCGCAGTTACCTGTCCTGCCGCACGGATATTTGTTCTTTTACAACAAGGATCAAGGACAGGGTAATACTGGGAAACAAAGGAGCAATTTAATTTCACATTTAAAGAAAATTTATGTGACTGTCTGCATCCATGAATTCAGGTCAGTAAACTATCAGTCCACAGATGTTTCCTCATTGCGTCTCCATTGTTGTCACATACAAACAGCTGTGTCTGCCCTCTCTCCAAGGACAAACACCTTCTACAAAATGGTATCTGGAGAAGAACAGTAAACACACAGAACCCAAAAATAACAGCACAGTATACTAGAAGCCAAGCATTCATTACTGGAACCAACCTTGGTAAAAAGCCAGCCATAGTCGACTACGCTATTGATTCCGTCAAAACAACAGAACCCTTGCGCAACTGAGACAAACGGAAACCATTGGCACCGGATCCGTCACCATTGAAATCAATAGTGATGGAAACGGAAACCTCTGGTTTCCGTTTGTGTCAATCAGGGCTCCGTTTCGACAGAAAATGGTGTCGGCACGGAGCCCTGACGCAGATGTGAACACAGTCTTAGGGCCTGTTCACATCACCGTTGCCCTTCCGTTGAGGGTTTCCCACAGGTTAAGACCTCAACGGAAAGGCTACGGAAACTTAAGCTTACGTTTCCCTCACCATTGATATCAATGGTGACGGACACCTAACTAACGGTTTCGATTTGACACCGTTGAAACAGGTTTCCGTTGTTCTTGACGGAACAAATAGCGCTGTCGACTGCACTATTGGTTCAGTCAAAACTACGGGACCCTGTCACAACTGGGACAAACGGAAACCATTAGCTATGTTTCCGTCACCATTGAGTTCAACGGTGAGGGAAACCGAATAAGAGGTTTAAGTTTGCCTTTCTGCTGAAGGCTTACCCGACGGAAACCTCTGATGGAACGCAGACGGTGATGTGAACACAGCCTTAGTGAAAAAGTTATGATCATTTCAACAATTTTTTGAAAACGCTCAACTAGGCGTTTTTTTTTTTACTTTACCCAAGTGGGCGTTGTAAAAAATAAAAAAAATAAAAATTGTATGACGCTGACCAATCAGCGTCATACACTTCTCTTCAATCATGTCCAGCTTTAGTCACAGCACAGCGTGATCTCGCTGTGCCGTCACTTACACCCACAGTTCCTTCACCGAAGCGTAGGGAGATTAACCAGACATCGCCAAACAAGCGCCGATCACCGTGTAAACAAGAAGCTAGAATGGGGAAGATCGCTCATTACTCCGATAACTCGTCCTTATATATTTTTATCATGTCGTTACACAGGGAGACGTGCTGCCGACAGCGATAATAGTTTCGGTATTTAAAACGATGCAATCAGCCGATAAATTCGCGTTTGCTCGCTCGTCAGCTGATTGTTGCCCTGGTTATCGTTACCCCGTTTCTGTGAATGCTCGTTTGCCCAAAAATTAGCCGGTGTAAAAGGGCCTTTAGGGTATGTTCATACGTCGCAGATTGTTTGCAGAAATTTCCTGGCCATCCTATTCATCTAAATTTAGATGTATAGAACAGATTTTTAGTGGCAGAAATTTCTGCAACAAATCTGTTGTGTTAATATTCACCTAATGGGACAATCTAGTGTTTCCCTAGGAGATAAAAGGCACCACAGGTATCTGGCAGCCTCATATCCTAGTGTCATTTCTATTGCCAGCTTTAACCCTTTCACAGGCAGGGTTTTTTGGCCATTTTGCTAACTTTTGACAAGTGCAAATAAAACCTAAATTACAAAATAAAAAAAATGTAATACCAAACCACCATATCTATATCTTTTTGGAAAGTAGTCATCTGGCACATTGTCAAAATGGCACCGCAACCTTTGACACAAAATTGCATATCAGTGCCTATGTGTATAAAGTACAAGTTTTCACTTAAAAAAACAAAGTGCATACAATTTATATTTGTTCCTAAGGGTATGTGCACACAGGACGGTAAAAGTAAGTTAAAAGTATATAGCGTGTCCTTCCTGGAAACCACAGAGAAGTCCGCCCTGAAAAATTGTGGTGCAGTTTTTCATGCGGAATCTCCGCTGCGGAAACACTGCTAGAACAAAAAAAAAAGTTCATACTTAGCCCGTTCTCCTAGCGGCACATTCCTCTGCTCAGAATACAGCCCGACCTCCTGGGATGACGCTGCGGTCCATGTGACCAATACAGCCTTTGATTGGTTCCAGCAGTCACATGAAATGAAACGTAATTCCAGGAGGCCTAGCTGCACTAAAGAACAGAGGATCGCATTGCTATGACAACGCCCAGGGGTAAGTATGAAACAATTCTTTATTTTTAAACCAAAAAAGGGCAATTTTTCTGATATGTGATTTTTGAGGAATGCCAGCTTTTCCGCTGCAAAAATCGCAACATTTGCCTATTTATGCAGGTTTTACCTCCGTATTAAATTCAATGGGAAAAACCTGCAACAGAAGAGCAGCGATTCCAAAGTATAAATTTACAAGCTGCGGATTAAAACAACTGTCGCTGCAGATTTTTCCCCACTGTGTGTGAATGGGATTTGTTCAAATCTCATCCACTCTGCAGCTACTGTAACACGCTGCGGCTTTTCCGCAATGAAATCCGTTGCGGAATGTCCAGTTTTTAACCCCTTAAGGACGCAGCCTAGTTTTGGCCTTAAGGCTCAGAGCCCATTTTTCAAATCTGACATATTTCACTTTATGTGGTAATAACGTCGGAATGCTTAAACCTATCCAAGCGATTCTGAGATTGTTTTCTCGTGACACTTTGGGCTTCATGTTCGTGGTAAAATTTGGTCGATATATTCCGTGTTTATTGGTGAAAAATTGCAAAATTTAGAGAAAATTTAGAAAAAATTGCATTTTTCAGAATTTAAATGCATCTGCTTGTAAAACAGACGGTTATACCACCCAAAATAGTTACTAGTTCACATTTCCCATATGTCTACTTTAGATTGGCATCGTTTTTTGAACATTCTTTTATTTTTCTTGGACGTTGCAAGGCTTAGAACATAAACAGCAATTTCTCATATTTTTAAGAAAATTTCAAAAGCCTTTTTTTTAAGGTACCTCTTGAGTTCTGAAGTGGCTTTGAGGGGCCTATGTATTAGAAACCCCCATAAAACACCCCATTTTAAAAACTAGACCCCTCAAAGTATTCAAAACAGCATTTAGAAAGTTTTTTAACCCTTCAGGCATTTCACAGGAATTAAAGCAAAGTGGAGGTGAAATTTGCAAATTTCATTTTTCTTGCTGAATTTCAATATTATTCCATTTTTTTCTGTAACACAGAAGGTTTTACCAGAGAAATACTACTAAATATGTATTGTCCAGATTCTGCAGTTTTTAGAAATGTCCCACATGTGGCTCTAGTGCGCTCGTGGAATAAAACACAAGCCCCAGAAGCAAAGAAGCACCTAGTGCATTTTGAGGCCTCTTTTTTATTAGAATATATTTTAGGCAGCATGCCAGGTTTGAAGAGGTGTTGAGGTATGAAAGCAATGGAAACCCACCAAAAGTGACCCCATTTTGGAAACTAGACCCCTCAAGGAATTCATTTATGGTTGTTGTTATCATTTTGACCACACCGTTTTTTCACAGCACCTATTTGAATTGGGCTGTGAAATTAAAAAAATGATATTTTTTCCATTAAGATGTAATTTTTGTTCAAAATTTCTTAGTTTCACAAGGAATAAAACACCCCATTTTGTTGCCCAATTTGTCCTTAGTGCGGCAATACCCCATTTGTGGTGATAAACTGCCGTTTGGGCCCATGGGAGGACTCAGAAGGAAAGGAGCGCTATGTGTTTGTTGGAGTCCAGATTTTGCTGGATTGGTTTTCGGGTTCCATGTCGCATTTGCAGAGCCCCAGAGGTATGAAAGCAATGGAAACCCACCAAAAGTGACCCCATTTTGGAAACTAGACCCCTCAAGGAATTCATTTATGGTTGTTGTTATCATTTTGACCACACCGTTTTTTCACAGCACCTATTTGAATTGGGCTGTGAATTAAAAAAATGATATTTTTTCCATTAAGATGTAATTTTTGTTCAAAATTTCTTATTTTCACAAGGAATAAAACACCCCATTTTGTTGCCCAATTTGTCCTGAGTGCGGCAATACCCCATTTGTGGTGATAAACTGATGTTTGGGCCCATGGCAGGAAAGGACCACCATTTGGCCTACTGGAGCTTTTCTTGTGCTAAGTCATGTATGCAGAAGCCCCTGAGGTACCAGTACAGTTGAAACCCCCGAGAAGTGACCCCATTTTAAAAACTACACCCCTTAAGACATTCATCTAGTGGTGTAGTGAGCATTTTGACCCCACAGTTATTGTGTAAAAGGTAATGCGCAGCAGATGGTGCAAAGTGAGATTTGCAATTTCCTATACATATATGCCATTTCAGTGTCTGATATATTGTGCCCAGCATGTGCCACTGGAGACATACACCCCATAAATTGTAATGTGGGTTCTCCCGGGTACGGCAATACCCTACATGTGGCTGTTATTAGCTGCCTGGGCACACGACAGGGCTCAGAAGGGAAGGACCACCATTTAGCCTACTGGAGCTTTTCTGGTGCTAAGTCATGTAGGCAGAACCCCTGAGGTACCAGTACAGTTGAAACCCCCGAGAAGTGACCCCATTTTAAAAACTACACCCCTTAAGACATTCATCTAGTGGTGTAGTGAGCATTTTGACCCCACAGTTATTGTGTAAAAGGTAATGCGCAGCAGATGGTGCAAAGTGAGATTTGCAATTTCCTATGCATATATGCCATTTCAGTGTCTGATATATTGTGCCCAGCATGTGCCACTGGAGACATACACCCCATAAATTGTAATGTGGGTTCTCCCGGGTACGGCAATACCCTACATGTGGCTGTTATTAGCTGCCTGGGCACACGACAGGGCTCAGAAGGGAAGGACCACCATTTAGCCTACTGGAGCTTTTCTGGTGCTAAGTCATGTAGGCAGAACCCCTGAGGTACCAGTACAGTTGAAACCCCCGAGAAGTGACCCCATTTTAAAAACTACACCCCTTAAGACATTCATCTAGTGGTGTAGTGAGCATTTTGACCCCACAGTTATTGTGTAAAAGGTAATGCGCAGCAGATGGTGCAAAGTGAGATTTGCAATTTCCTATGCATATATGCCATTTCAGTGTCTGATATATTGTGCCCAGCATGTGCCACTGGAGACATACACCCCATAAATTGTAATGTGGGTTCTCCCGGGTACGGCAATACCCTACATGTGGCTGTTATTTGCTGCTTGGGCACATGGCAGGGCTCAAAAGGGAAAGATGAGGGGGATAAGCTGTGCGGAGTGCATCAGGGTAAATTAAAAATCAAGGGATGTATGGTAAATTTTAAAACAATCTTTCATACAGAGCCCTGGTTTTTCGGGACACGTGTCGCATTGGTATGTTGTGTCCTTCCTTATCTCCCTCTTATAGCACACTTTGCACCTCTTTTGACTTTTTCCCTTCTTGCCAGTTTGGGGAACTTCTCCTGGAAAGTGTTGCCCTGGTACGATGCGTGTGGCCCCGCTTCCAGAAGTACTGGGTGCCCCTCCTTCCTGGTCGCCAAAAATTAGGTTCTTTATAACCACCTCCTGAAATTCCAGGAAAGTTCCCCTCTGGCCTGCACATCGACATAGCACGTACGCATTGTACAATGCCATCTGTATGATGTGCACGGCCAGCTTCTTATACCACACCCTCGATTTCCGCGTAGCGCTGTAGGGCTTCAGGACTTGATCTGACAAGTCCACCCCTCCCATGTACCTATTGTAGTCCAGGATGCAATCTGGTTTGGGGGTCTCTGTACTGGTACCTCGTACAGGTACATGGGTACTGGTGTGGCCGTGTATTGTTGTCAATACAAGGACATCTCTCTTGTCCTTGTACTTGACACACAATATGTTGCTACTAGAATGTGCCCTGCTCTCACCCCTTCTGAGTGTTTGCCCAAGCAGTGTTTTAGGGAGGCCTCTAAGATTTTTTCTAGCAGTGCCGCATGCCGCAGTCCTTCTGGAAGCGAGGCACTTGAAGAGCGGGACGCTGGTATAAAAATTATCCAGGTAGAGGTGGTAACCCTGGTCCAGCAGTGGGTGCACCAAATCCCACACAATTTTTGCGTTAATTCCCAGTAAGGGGGGGCATTCTGGGGGCTGAATACTGCTGTCCTTCCCTTCATATATCCTGAATTTATATGTATACCCTGATGCACTCTCGCACAGCTTATACAACTTCACGCCATACCTTGCCCTCTTACTTGGCAGGTACTGGCGGAATTGAAGCCTCCCTTTAAAATGTACCAGGGACTCATCAATGGAAATACACTTCTCGGGGGTGTATGCTTGGGCAAACCGGGCACTGATATGGTCTAATAAGGGTCTCAGTTTATATAAACGGTCAAAACTGGGGTCATCTCGGGGTGGGCACTGCTCATTATCGGCATAATGTAGGAAGCGAAGTATTGCCTCATAACGCATCCTGGACATGGCCATACGGTACATCGGGGTGTGGTATAGGATGTCCGTGCTCCAGTAGGTCCTAATGGATGGCTTTTTTAGAAGCCCCATGTTCAAGAGCAGTCCCCAGAACTTGCCCAACTCTGCTGCGTCTACAGGAGTCCACCTCTGGGATTGGGCATAAAATGAGTTGGGGTTCTTGGTGATATACTGTTGGGCATATAAATTAGTCTGGGTGACCATTAGCTCTATAAAGTTATCAGTGAAGAAGAACTTGAAAAAGTCCATCTCACTGAACCCTGCCGTGTTAAATTTGATCCCTGGGCTGCCCGTGTACTCAGGGATTTGGGGTTCATAATGGTCTGGTGTGGGCGTCCAAATGGGGTCACTTCGCTCAGGGGTATCACTTGTTGTGGGGTCACTTCTCTCAGTGATTTCTACTATGGTGGTGGTCCTGGGGCGTCTCCTAGGGGGTCCCTCCTCTTCATCGCTGGATGAGGAGGTAGACAAATAAAATAGTGTATCGCCATCCGACGAGTCTGTGTCGGAGGCCAGAAATGCATACGCCTCTTCAGCAGTAAATGTCCGTTGGGACATGCTTGTTGTGCTAAGACAAAATTTATATACAGCAAAAAAATAAATCCCTAACTGGGAGCAATAGGATAGCACAAATGTGTGTTTTGTTTTTAGAGAGCAAGTGGACTTCCCTGACACTAAAGCTAACTAGGGCGAGGGTTCCTAACACTAAACCTATCTAGATTATTTCAAGCTTCCCTGACACTAAACCTAACTACGGCGACGATTCCCTGACACTAAACCTATCTAGATTATTCCGAGCTTCCCTGACGCTAAACCTAACTACGGTGATGGATCCCTAACGCTAAGCCTATCTACGGTGACCGATTCCTGACGCTAAATTCCCTGACACTATACCTAACTACGCTTTTTGACGGTTCCCTGACACTAACTAACCCTAATACTAAACTAACCAGTTAAATTTCCAAAATTGGCTAAACTAACTATTTTTTTTTGTTTCTTTTTTTTCTTTTTATATTTTTTTTTTTGTTTTATGTTTTATATAGAAAAAAATGAAAAAAAAATCCCCAGGGACCAAGAAATGTGGTCCTGAAGACTGAAAAGTGGTCAGTGATAGGAGATCACTGACCAAAAAACGTGGGTAGAACTCAAAGAGGAAGGGAACAGGAGTGGGTAGTGGATGGGGTATAGGAAGCAAAAAAAAACGTTGTTTTAGAAA
Organism: Rhinoderma darwinii; assembly: GCF_050947455.1. Taxonomy (NCBI): domain Eukaryota; kingdom Metazoa; phylum Chordata; class Amphibia; order Anura; family Rhinodermatidae; genus Rhinoderma; species Rhinoderma darwinii. The sequence goes on from NC_134688.1 coordinate 196,450,922, forward strand.
CTTTTTTCACTTTTTTTCACTTCTTTTCTCTCTGACTCTCTGCTCACAACCGATCTCAACGCCTCGCTAACTCCAACAGGGCGTTCAGGGCGGTTGCAGCAGGATGTGAGGTCAGAGAGAGGAAGTGACGAGAATGATCGCTGCTATTGGCTAGTTACTCACTGACTAGCCAATAGCGGCGATCGGCGAGGCGGGACCATAGTAAATGGTCCCGGCCCATTATGCTGTGATAGCCTGCTGTCAGAAACAGCAGCTATCACAGCTCATGAACGCGCCGAGCGCGCGCACCGCTGTGCTCAATGAGACCGATCGCTGATATTGGCTAGTTACTCACTGACTAGCCAATAGCGGCGATCGGCGAGGCGGGACCATAGTAAATGGTCCCGGCACATTATGCTGTGATAGAATGCTGTCAGAAACAGCAGCTTTCACAGCTCAGGAACGCCGGGCTCGAGCACTGCTGTGCTGAATGAGACCGATCGCTGCTATTGGCTAGTCACTCACTGACTAGCCAATAGCGGCGATCGGCGAGGCGGGACCATAGTAAATGGTCCCGTCCCATTATGCCGTGATAGCCTGCTGTCAGAAACAGCAGCTATCACAGCGCATGAACGCGCCGGGCGCGCGCACCGCTGTTCTAACTGCAAGACGTACTATTACGGCATGGAGCGCGAACGATAGAGCTGCCATGACGTAATAGTACGTCAAGGAGCGGGAAGGGGTTAAGGTGCGTCTCCCTACCCTAAAAGTGTGACCCAAGCAGAAAATTTGATGCACCACATAAAATAAGTATGTAATATGTGCAGAGTTCATACATACCATTTCTACATGCACATATCTTCATAAAATCACAAAAATTGATTAAAGAGAACCTTTCACCTCCCCATACATGTGCAGGTAATGGGCAGGGCTGCACAAACCCTGGGGCACTTAACTTTTTTTTTTTTTAACCTCCCTCCGTTATTTAGATATCGGTGCCGTTATATTTGGCGCCCGATATTTAACCCACTGAACGGTCAATGGGGCGTGTACTGGCAAGGGGGTGTGTTACTATGGCTGTGACACTGTCCAATCAGATATGGACAGTGTTACAGCAAGAGCGAGGAGAGAGTGTGTGCACGCGCACACTCCCTAACTCTTCAGCTTTCAAGATTAGTCTTCTGCCGAACTGGCAAGGGGCGTGTCACTGCTACGGACAGTGTAAGAGCTGGGGAGAGCTTGCACTGTCCGTAGCAGTGACACGCCTCCTTGCCAGTTCGGTAGACAATACAAGACTGATCTCTCGCAATAGCTGAAGAGTTGAGAGCGCGCATGAGCGATCTCCTCTCCCCAGCTCTTACACTGTCCGTAGAAGTGACACGCCCCTTGCCAGTTTGGCAGAAGACTAATCTTGAAATCTGAAGAGTGAGGGAGCGTGCGCGCACACACACTCTCTCTCTCTCTCCTCTCTCTTGCTGTAAACCTGTCCATATCTGATTGGACAGTGTCACAGCCACAGTAACATGCCCCATTGACAGTTAAGGGGGTTATTTAAACATCGTGTGCCAAATATAACAGAACCAATATCTAAATAACGGAGGGAGGTAGAATTTTTTTTTAAAGTGCCCCAGGGATCGTGCAGGCCTACCCATTACATGCTGCACATATATGGGGAGGTGAAAGGTTCTCTTTAACCCTTTAAGAACGCAGCCTAGTTTGGGCCTTAAGGCTCAGAGCCCATTTTTGAAATCGGACATATTTCACTTTATGTGGTAATAACGTCGGAATGCTTAAACCTATCCGATTCTGAGAATGTTTTCTCATGAGACATCGGGCTGTTAGTGGTAAAATTTGGTTGATATATTGTGTTTGTGAAAAATGTCAAAATTTGGAGAAAATATAGATTAAATTAGAATTTTTCAGAATTGAAATGCATCTGCTTGTAAATCAGATGGTTATACCACCCAAAATAGTTACTAGTTCACATTTCCAATATGTCTACTTTAGATTGGCATCGCTTTATGAACATTCTTTTCTTTTTCCTGGACGTTACAAGGCTTAGAACATAAACAGTAATTTCTCATATTTTAAAGAAAATGTCAAAAGCCTTTTTTTTTTTTTTAAGGTACCTGTTCAGTTCTGAAGTGGCTTTGTGGGGCCTATGTATTAGAAACCCCCATAAACACCCCATTTTAAAAACTAGACCCCACAAAGTATTCAAAACAGCATTTAGAACGTTTTTTAACCCTTTAGGCATTTCACAGGAATTAAAGCAAAGTGAAGGTGAAATTTGCAAATTTAATTTTTCTTACAAAATTTCAATTTTATTCTATTTTTTTTTCTGTAACACAGAAGGTTTTACCAGAGAAACACTACTAAATATGTATTGTCCAGATTCTGCAGATTTTAGAAATGTCCCACATGTGTCTCTAGTGTGCTCGTGGACTAAAACACAAGTCCCAGAAGCAAAGAAGCCCCTGGTGCATTTAGGGGCCTCTTTTTTATTAGAATATATTTTAGGCAGCATGCCAGGTTTGAAGAGGTGTTGAGGTGCCAAAACAGTAGGAATCCCCCATTTTGGAAATTACACCCCTCAAGGAATTCATTTATGGGTGTTGTGACCCTTTATTTTTTTCAAGCGACTCTGAGACTGCTTTCCTCAGGACACATCGTACTTTAACTTTGTGATAAAATTTGATCTATACATTCAGTGTTTATTTGTGAAAAACACCAAAATGTGGAGAAAGTTTGCAAAAATTTGCATTTTTATCAATTTAAATGTATTTGCTTGTAAGACAGATAGTTATACCACACAAAATAGTTACTAATTAACATCCCCCATATGTCTACTTTAGGTTTGCATCGTTTTTTAAACATTCTTTTATTTTTCTAGGACGTTACAAGGATTAGAACTTTGGCAGCAATTACACACATTTTGAAGAAAATTTCCAAAGCCTTTTTTTTTTTTTATGGATCAATTTAGTTCTGAAGTGGCTTTGAGGACCCTATATATTAGAAACCCCCACCTATAAATCACCCCATTTTAAAAACTGCACCCCTTAAAGTATTCAAAACAAAAGGTTGAGGCGAAATTTACAAATTGAATTTTTTTGCAGAAAACCTGTTTTAATTAAAAAACATTTTTTAACAAAAAGGTTTTACCAGAGAAAGGCAACTCAATATTTATTTCCCAGACTCTGCAGTTTTTAGAAATATCCCACATGTGGCCCTAGTGTCCTAATGGACTGAAGCACAGGCCTCCGAAGCAAAGGTGCACCTAGTGGATTTTGGGGCCTCCTTTTTATTAGAATATATTTTTGGCACCATGTCAGGTTTGAAGAGGTCTTGTGGTGCCAAAACCGTGGAAACCCCCCAAAAAGACAATTTTGGAAACTACACCCCCACAAGAAATTTATCAAGGGGTAGTTAGCACTTTAACTCCACAGGTTTTTTGATGAATTTAGTGGAATTAGGCCATAAAAATGAAAATCTACATTTTTACCAATAAAACTAAGAAATTTTTACAAGGCATAAAGGAGAAAAAGCACCCCAACATTTGAAAAGCAAATGTGATAATAAACTGCTGTTTGGACACACGGCAGGGCTCAGGAAGGCAGGAGCGTTATTTGGGATGCAGATTTTGCGGATTTGATTTTTTGCCGCCATGTCGCATTTGCAAAACCCTGAGGTACTACAGTACAGTGGAAGCGCCAAGAAGTGACCTCATTTTAGAAACTACACCCCTCAAGGCATTGATCATTTGTCTGGACACGTGAGGGACACAGAGCTCAGAAGTGAAGGGCAACATGCGCATTTGAGGCCTATTTTGCAGATTTTTACAGCATTGGCCCACATATGTAGGACTCGGAGGCTTTTGGAAACTACACCCCTTAGGGCATTTTAAGGGGTGTGGTGAGCATTTTATCCCCAAAGGTGTTTTTTCATTAGAAATTAATGCGCAGCGCATGGTGCAAAGTAAAAATTTCAATTTTCCACTGATATGCCTTTTTAGTGCACAAATAAATTGTGCCCAGCTTGTGCCACTGGAGAAAAATACCTCAAACTGTTAAGCGGGTTCTCCCGGGTGTGGCGCTGCCATATATGTGGAAGTGAACTGCTGTTTGGGTACGCTGTAGGGTTCAGAAGGGAGGAACGCCATTTGGCTTTTGGGGCGCAGATTTTGCTTGGTAGTAGTTCTGTTTGCGGTTTTGCTAGTATTTCAGTTTATAATGTGGGTGCATATGTAATCTGTGCGGAGTACATCAGTGCATAATAAGAGGGTATAATAATGGTGTAAATAAATAATAATCTACAGATGTGTGTCCAGTGTCGCACTGATAAATGGTGCCCGATCTTATCCGCTTTAGAACACTCTGCACATTTTGCATCGCCATATTCTGAGAGCCAGAACTTCTTTCTTCTTTCTCCACCGGAGCTGTGTGAGGGCTTATTTGTTGCGGGACAATCTGTCGTTTTCATTGGTACCATTTTAGGGATATATGCAATTTTTTTTATCACTTTTTATTCAATTAAGGTGACCAAAAACCGCCAATTCTGTCAATGTATTTTACAGTGTTCACCCTGGGCTATAAATGACAATACTTTATTTTGTGGGTTGATACGATTACGGCGATACCATATGTATATCGTTTTTTTTATGTTTTTCAGCATTTGCATAATAAAATCTTTTTTTTTTAATTTACTTTTTGTGTCACCATATTCTGAGTCATAACTTTTTAATTTTTCAGTCAAGGGCTTGTTTTTTGCGGGACAGGTTGTAGTTTTTATTGGTACTATTGGGGTACATGCAACTTTTTGATCACTTTTTAGTCTATGTTTTGGGAGGGGTGGTGACTCATTTTTATTTCTTTGTGTTCACCGTGCGGGAAAAAAACCATTAGAGTTTTAAAGATTGGGTCGTTACAGACGCGGTGATACCAAATGCGTACTTTAACGGTTTAATTTTTTCCCTAGAATACAAGACCTTTAGGAAAATAGGCAGTGTTTTGTTTTTTTTTAACGTGAAACTTTTATTTTTACACTTTTATTCAACATTTTTAATATGTTCTAATTAATTATTTCTAATGGGGTTCCATATGTGGCAGACCAGGAGGCCATGGTTAGGCCTCCGGTTGCCATAGCAACGAGCGGGACCTCCTGCGATCACATCAAACGAGTAAAATGCCACAATTGCTTTTGATCGCGGCATCTAAGGGGTTAATTGCAGGAATCAGAGCTAGCTCCGTTCCCTGCCGTTACAGCAAGTTGTCAGCGGTCACATACAGCTGATGTCACAGGCTCAGCTTCTGAGCTTGCTCCATCTTCTTTCTGCGGCCGGAAGCCTTTCAGGGCCCGCGTCCGGGCGGGGCTTAACAGGCTACCGTACTTGGCAGACAGGAGGCCACTGTTAGCCCTCCAGTCTGCCTAAGTAACCATTGGAATCCCGCGATCGTATCGCAGCGTGCCGATCGGCTGGTAACCCCATAGATGCAGCGCTCACTTTTGGGGTTAATCGGCCGGATCGGATATAGTGTTTTTACGGCGGCCGTTCATGGTAGTTCTTCTGAAGCGCCACCTTTTCCTGCATCGGCCGGGGTGCTCCTGAAGCGGTAGTGGTCTCTGATCATATTTAACCCCTCAGATGCGGCGGTCAATAGCAACCGCCGCATCTTAGTTGTTTTAGAGGGAGGGGGCTCCCTCTCTCACCCCACCGGCACACCCACGATAACTTTAATTGCAGCCGGGGGCCAAACAAAGGCCCCCAGGTCTGCCTTTAGTTATTGCCTGTTAGGCCATGGCAGATGCATGGCCTAACAGATGCCTATCAGTTTTACACTGACAGGCAATAATAGCCATGTATTATAAAAGCGATCAAAAGATCACATAGTGAAGTCCCCTAGTGGGACTAAAAAAAAAAAAAAAAAAAGTTAAATAAAGTTTGTAATAAATAAATAAAAAAGTCCCAAGTAAAACAAATAATTTAAAAACCCACTTTTTCCCCCTTTACAAAACATTTTATGAAAAAAAAAGTAAAAAAAGTTACACATATTTGTATTGCCGAGACCGTAACGACCACAACTATAAAACGATTACATTATTTAATCATTACAGCGACGGTGGTAAAAAAAAATAAAACAAACAATGCCAGAATTTCTGTTTTCTTTTCATCCTGCCGTCAAAAAATGTGATAAATAAAAAAAAAGGTGATCAAAAAAAGTCGCATGTACTCCAAAATGGTACCAATAAACACTACAAGTCGTCCAAAAAAAAAAAAAAAAAAAAAAAGCCCTCATACGGCTATTATTTGTATTGAAGTGAACGGCGACCTATGGACGACGTATGCAATATTAAACCCTACGTTTGCATACATAAAACTTCTACGTTTTTGTAACCTTATATGGGAAATCTTGACTTTACAAAGTTTGTAATCCCCGCAATCGTAACGACCCGCTGAATTAGGTTATTTATACCACACGGTAAACGGTGTAAATTTAAGACAAAAAAAAAAAAAAAGTGCCAATATTTCAGTTAATAAAAGTTAAATGAATAAAATTATATGTACCCCCAAAATGGTGCTATTAAAAAATACAAGTTGTCACTCGAAAAACAAGACCTTATACAGCTATGTTGAGAAAAAAAATAAAAAGCTATAGCTCTTTAAAATGTGACGATGGAAAAACCTTAAAAAAATTTGCTTGATCGTTAAAGGTTTAAAATACCTTCAGTATTAAGGGGTTAAAGGGATTATCCAGGAAGTGAAAATTATTGCCGTACACATCAATAATATTAAAGACGGATCGCACTGAAAACAGATAACTGTGCTGACAGTCAAGGCTGGGAAGATAGCGAAGAGATCATAAGGAGAAAAGGAATAATGGCAGACTGGACATAAAACTACTGTGTATTAGCCGTGACAGAGAAGGGGCTGGTTTATCCAATGAAATGAGCAAGTCAGCCAGCCCCTTCATCACAACGACACACAGAGCGGGAAGGGGAGCTCCTTGCAGCCTGAAGCGGTGTCGGCATGTCACAGCTACAGGGAAATCTGGACATCCTTGCAGTTTCGAAAGTGAAAGTATATTAGTGTCTTCATTTTACATTTCCTAACCAATTAGGCCGGGTTCCCACAGGTCGGATACGCTGCGTAAAAACTGAGCAGAGTATCCGACCTGGAACCCGGCGCAACTTCCGTCCGAAAAACTGCACCACATTGTGGTGCGGTTTTTCAAACGGAAATTCCGCTGCGGAAAAAAAACGATTGGGAGAAGAAAAAAAACAACCAATCATACTTACTCCCTCCCTCTTCTCTGCGCATAGTCCAGCCTTCCTGGATGACGTTGCAGGCCATGTGACACTGAAGCCTGTGATTGGCTGCAGCGGTCACATGGGATGCAATGACATCCCAGAAGGCTGGGATGCTTTCTGTTGCGGGTTTTGCATCCCCATTGAAATTAATGGGGAAAATCGGCAACAGAAAGTCAACGAAAACGCAGCACAAATTGACATGCTGCGGATTTAAATTCAGGTAAATTTGTTAACGTTTACGCTGCGTTTTTTCCGCAGTATGGGCATGAGATTTTCTTAATCTCATATACTTTGCTGCTACTGTAAATGCTGCGGGATTTCCACACAGAATTCCATTGTGGAAATTTCGTAGCATTTACGCTACGTGGGAACCCGGCCTTAGGAATAATTTATGTAGTCGGACAACCCCTTTAAGCAAACAAAATGTACAAAAATCTGTAAGATTCGATGAGTTCATACATACCCCACATGTCTACCTTCACAGGTGCGTGTGTTAAAGAAAGGCCATGCCCTTATTGGACTACCTCTAAGGCCATGTTCACAAGCCACAGAAAAAAAATCAGATTTTTAAATAGCGGCAAAAAATTTGAATTGCCGGAAACTGCTCCATTTTGTCGCAATTCTACAAAAATCGGGGGGAAAAAAAACAAACTATCAACCATCACAATTCCCTGAACTTAATCGAATGCGTGATCTAATACGGATTTTTTTAGTGGAGCTGGTTGGAAATGTCATTGGATAAAAATATATTTTCTGAGTGACTGACATCTTTTCCATCCATCAGAAATGTATCATACATTCTGCTGTAGTGAGAATCATTATCGCTATAACTTGTAACAGGTATCACTAGAATAGCGGTCAGCTAATTTTACGCCAAAGCTCAGCAATGAACAGGAAGGGACAGTGTAAAATTTACAATCTTTATTGATGTTTATGTGTGGTGCAAGTGCTTGGTGCAACTTATATGACGATCAGGTCGTGCAGTCAATAAACATCCTAATTATGGCGCAGAGGCGTGATCCGATGTGTTACTGCTCATCTCACTGCTCTCTGATTGATAAGAAAGGGTGATAGGATGAAGAATAGTTCATGTTACCCTCCCCCTGGCCCCCCTCCCCTATCTTCCTTCATATGGACTGATGTGAGGACTGCAAATATATTACGTTTCCATTTCTACCTGCTCTAACTCAGGCTAGGTCAACAGCTAGAGCGTCGATCCAAGGCTTGTTTGAAAACGAAGAAGCTCTAGCTGCGATCTACTCTGAGTTAAAGAGGATCTGTCACTAGTTTATTAATTCCCTATCTCCTAACTAGTCTAAGGCCCTGTTCACACAGAGTTTCTTTTGACACTTTTTTTGATGCGGAAACCACGTCGGAAAACGTCCGACAATGCCTCCCATTGATTTCAATGGGAGGGAGGTGTTTTTCCCCCGCAAGCGGAAAAAAACGCTCACGGGAAAAAGAAGCGACATGCCTTATCTTCGGGTGTTTACGTCTCTGACCTCCCATGGACATCAATGGGAGGCAGAGAAATCGTATTTTGCGGCGTTTTTTCCCGTGGCTCTCAATGGGCGCGAGCGATAAAAACACCACGAAACACGCGGCAAACGGCGTGCAGGCAGATCAAAATCTGCCTCAAAATGCCAAACGGAATTTTGGGGCAGAGTTTTATGCTTGCAAAAAACTCCTAATAGGTGCTTTGCTGCTGATAACTACAGTGTGATATGTTTTCAAAAACATCTATTATTTGCAAAGTTATGAGCATTTTTCGAAATATGCTAATGTGACTAATAGCCAAATAGGAGGGGACTCTTTCTTTTCACTCTGGGCGGTGTAATGTTTTCTGTATGACACGGTCCAATCAGAATACAGCTTCTCCCTCTTCCCTGCCCAGCAACACAGCTTGATCATAGAGTATACGGCATCGATTCTCGACTGTGTATTCAACTGGTGATATCTCCGGTTGCTTCACAGCTAGAACTGTGACCCTTTAGATTAGAGTCCCATCTTTCATATGCCACCAGAACCACTGCTCTAGGTGGTCCACAGTCGGAGATATGGCTGTTTGAAGTGATCCCCGTTCTCTCCAGCCTCTCACACTGTGTGAAGCAGCTTCATGCTGATAGGACAGTGTCAGAGGCTGTGAGGAGGCTCCACCTCAGGAGAATAGCTGGTGTTGTCACCAATTTGTCACGTATAGGCTCATTTGCATATTTAGAAAAAAGCTAATAACTTTTAAAATAATACGCTTTGGGACACAATTTTCACTAGCATCATCAGTGTGACAGAGCCTATCAGATTAGCTAGGAGATCGGGCATTACTAAACTAGTGACAGAGCCTCTTTAAAGTACTGAAACGCATGGGTGGAAGTGAGAGCTGCAAGTATATTCAGCTTTGACTTCCACCTGCTATAGGATACAGATAGATCGTAGCTAGCGCTGGATCGCAGGTCTAGCCAGAGTTAGAGCCGATAGTAGCAAGGACGTATCAGATACGTTCTTGGCTGCTTAAGTGCCTTTCTGCCAAAACATATAAGATACGTCCTTGGCAAGGAAAGGGTTAGGGTAGCCATATTTATTAGTCTAAAGTTGATCAAAACAGACGATTCCTACCTAAACAAACGTTTGTAAGCTGAAATTTTACATTGAACGACCCTTTTAGCCGACCAATGACAGACCGTCATTGTCTGGAAAAAAGTTGGCTGTGTTTAAAATTTTTGCTCGGTAGTCGCTAGTCCTTTAGTGCATATGGAGTAATTGGCTGATACACAAACAATTGATCTGTGACAGAATGTTCCACAGTGAAAGATCGTTCATTAGTCAACGTCATTGACCATCTATGGTCAGATTGAACGACTTTAATGGCCAATATCGGCTAAACGGTGTATGATTGTTCACCAGACGATTAGTGTTACGTTTTTTGTTTTTTTAACCAACAACCTATTTCTATCTAATGTGCATGGCCAGCTTTTGGCCTGATTTACACGAGCGTGTGCGTTTTGCGCACGCAAAAAACGCTGCGTTTTGCGTGCGCAAAAGGCACTTACACTGATGACACACGCAGCTGTTATGATGTGCAGCTGCGTGATTTTCGCGCAGCTGCCATCATTATGACACTCCGTTTGGAGGTTTGTAAACAGAAAAGCACGTGGTGCTTTTCTGTTTACATTCAGAGTTTGACAGCTGTTGCGCGAATCACGCAGTTCGCATGGAAGTGCTTCCGTGCGACCTGCGTGGTTTTCACGCACTCATTGCGTGATGCGCGAAAAACTCCGAAATATAGAACATGTCGTGAGTTTTACGCAGCAGACTCACGGACTGTCTGCACTGCCCCATAGACTAATATAGGTGCGTACGACACGCGTGGAAAACACGCGCGTATATTACGCTCGTGTAAATGATGCCTAAGGCATCATTTACACGAGCGTAATATACACGCGTGAAAAGCACGCGTGTCGTACGCACCTATATTAGCCTATGGGGAAGTGCAGACAGTGCGTGAATTTTGCGCAGCGCGAGTGCGTTGCGTAAAACTCACGACATGTCCTTTCTTTGTGCGCTGTTCGCGCATCACGCACCCATTGAAGTCAATGGGTGCGTGAAAACCACGAATGCCGCACAGAAGCACTTCCGTGCGAACTGCGTGATTCGCGCAACAGCTGTCAAACTTTGAATGTAAACAGAAAAGCACCACGTGCTTTTCTGTTTACAAACATCCAAACGGAGTGTCATAATGATGGCGGCTGTGCGAAAATCACGCAGCTGCTCATCATACACTGATGACACGCAGCTGTTAAGTGCCTTTTGCGCACGCAAAACGCCGTGTTTTTTGCGTGCCCAAAACGCACACACTCGTGTAAATCAGGCCTAAGGCCTCATGCACACGACCGTGTTTTTGCGGCCGCAATTCCCCCCGAAAATCCACGGGAGAATTGCGGCCCCATTCTTTTCTATGGGGCCGTGGACACGACCGTAGTTTTTGCGGTCCGTGCACGGCCCGGGAGCCCGGACCGCAGAAAGAACGGGCATGTCTTATTACGGCCCGGTTCTGCGGTCCGGGCTCATTAAAAACAATGGCCGCGGCCATGTGCATGTGCGGGCGGCCTGCGGCTGACAGTCCGCTGACAGTCCGCAGCCGGCCGACCCGAAAATCACGGCCGTGCACACGGCTACGGTCGTGTGCATGAGGCCTTAGACTGTAGACTCTAAATGTGACCATGCACATTGTTGATGAAAGTGGACAATTTCGACCATAACTATGACAACCCACAATGGAGGAGAGTATGAGGCATTGTTACTTCTTGCCATACATCGGCCGGTAATTTTCTCGTCTTATCGACATACGTGAACACACGGCACGAATATTTCAGCCAACATCTTCTAAACAAATATTTGTCGGCCAAACGATCGTTCGAACGTCAGCCTACTGCTGTCTAATGTGTATAGCCAGCTTAATGGGTTGAGTCATTTTTACTCATTGTCAGGGAATGTTCATTTACATTTATGACAAGAATGGTGTAGTCTGCAACACTATTCTTAAAAGCAAAATACAAAACAAAGGCATTCTTTAGGATCAGTTTATAAATAGATCCAAAGTGGTCATGGCTCTGAGTAAGAAAAGTACCTATGATGATATAAGGTGAATAGAACCTACTAAATAATACAGTATTTGTTTAGGAACGTTTATTATCTTTAAAAATCGATGCGACATAAGATGGTAAAATATTTTGGGCAAAAACTGCACAGAGGTGTGCTTAACTTCAATTAAACAGCTCATCAAATTTTATAACTAGTAATTTGAATGCAATTAAAATCTAGAAACGAAAAATACCAGCGTAGAAGACGCCTATTCCGTCATATGAATCAATATTATTAGTAATGCAGTGCACTTATAATTCTCCTCCTATATAAACAGTCTTCCCAATTCTGTCACTAATTATAGTAAGCCCTGAGGAGCAGCCTGTATTAGAAACAGGGAATTATTACTGCACAATAACTGGGGAAAGAAAAAAAAAGAACCTGTAAATGACATTATTTCAACCAACTCTTGTTATATTCACATAGGTTAGAAGCAATCTATTAACCCCTTCAGGACTGAGCCTGTTTTGGCCTTGTGGACACAGGTGATTTTTTTCAAATCTGACGTGTGTCGCCAGGGGCGTAGCTAGAGGCTCATGGGCCCCGATGCAAAAATTCTTACTGGGCCCCCCCCCCCCCCCCGCAAACTTCTCATGGCCGACGGTCCACTTTCAGCTGCATCGCTGGGTCTCCTAAGTGACCCAACAATGCAGCACTAGCAGCCGGGGGCGTCACTAAGGCTGGGTTCACACACTATTTACGGATGTAATTAGGGCGTTTTAGCATTGAATTACGTCCGAAAATGCGGCTCAAAAGCGTCGGCAAACATCTGCCCATTCATTTGAATGGGTCTTACGATGTTCTGTGCCGACGGTCATTTTTGTTTACGCGTCGCTGTCAAAAGGCGGCGCGTAAAAAAGTGCCTGTCACTTCTCCAGACGTAAATGGAGCCGTTTTCCATGGACTCCATGGAAAACCAGCTTCAGTTACTTCCGTAATGGACGCAGCAAAAGACGCCTCCACATGCCATTACGGCTGAAATTACGGTGCTGTTTTCTCCTGAAAACAGCACAGTAATTTCAGCCGTAACGGACGCTGCCGTGTGAACATACCCTCAGGGCTTAAAATGTCCGGGAAATAGCCCCAATACATATGTGTCCGCCCCAAAAAAAAGTGTGTATATGAGACAGCATAGCATATCTATAGCACTACGACCCTATAAACTATGGATAGGATTAGATACAGTGGCTGAGCAGACAGTATCACACATGATAGGATTAGATACAGTGGCTCAGAAGGCAGTATCACACATGATAGGATTAGATACACAGCTCAGCAGACAGTATCACACATGATAGGATTAGATACAGTGGCCCAGCAGACAGTATCACACATGATAGGATTAGATACAGTGGCTCAGCAGACAGTACCACACATGATAGGATTAGATACAGTGGCTCAGCAGACAGTACCACACATGATAGGATTAGATACAGTGGCTCAGCAGACAGTATCACACATGATAGGATTAGATACAGTGGCTCAGCAGACAGTATCACACATGATCGGATTAGATATAGGGCCCAGCAGACAGTATCATACATGATTGGATTAGATACACAGCTCAGCAGACTGTATCACACATGATAGGATTAGATACAGGGCCCAGCTCGCTGACATTGCGTCTCCAGCGCTGGACCCAGGATAGGCAAGAATAATAATTTTGCTTCTTTATGTGTTACTGATTATTTTTGTGTTTGTGTTTTTTTTACAGGTTCGGTTGTTGGACTTCGGATTTGAGGACTTCAATGACGGCGTTTTTTTTATTCTCAATAAAATGGTTAATGAGGGTTGTGTTTTTTTATTTCAATAAAATATTTTTTCTATGTGCTTGTATCTTTTTAAACTTTATTACTACCGCCTTAGTAATGGCCGCTGGCTGATTGACAACCTCCATTACTAATGCGGGGCTTAATGTTAGCCGGTGCAGAGGCTACACTAACCCCCATTATCACCCCGGTACCCACCGCCACCAGGGGTACTGGGAAGAGCCGGGTACAAACCAGTACCCGACCATCTGTAGTGACGGGCAGGCACCGGGGTGGCCGCAGGCTGGTAGTATTAGGCTGGGGAAGGCCAAAAACAGTGGCCCTCCCACCCTTGTAATACTGCCTGCTGCTGCTGTGTTGTATCTGGCTGGTTATGAAAATTGGGGGGGACCCGACATCGTTCTTTCCAATTATTTTTTATTTTTTTTAAATGACGTGGGGTCCCCCCCATTTTCATAACCAGCCAGATACAATAAAGCAGCAGCAGGCAGCATTACCAGAATGGGAAGGGCCACTGTTTTTGACCTTTCCCCTCCTGATAATACCAGCCTGCGGCCACCCCAGTGGCCAACCATCACTACAGATGGTCAAGTACTGGATGGTACCCGGCTCTTCCCAGCACCCCTGGTGGTGGTGGGTAACGGGGTAATAATGGGGGTTAGTGTTAGCCTCTGTACCTGCTAACACTAAGCCCTGCCTTAGCAATGGATGCTGTCAATCAGCCGGCGACCATTACTAAGGCGGTAGTAATATAGTTTAAAAAAAAAAATACAAAGACATAGAAAAAATATTTTATTGAAATAAAAAAAAAACCCACACAGCCCTCATTAACCATTTTATTAATAAAAAAAAAAGCTGTCATCGAAGTAGTCCTGGAATCCGCCGTAGTCCAACGACCGAACCTGTAAGAAAACACACAAAAAATGATTAGTAACACATGTGGTAGGGTATGTGCACACACACTAATTACGTCCGTAATTGACGGACGTATTTCGGCCGCAAGTCCCGGACCGAACACAGTGCAGGGAGCCGGGCTCCTAGTATCATACTTATGTACGACGCTAGGAGTCCCTGCCTCGCTGCAGGACAACTGTCCCGTACTGAAAACATGTTTACAGTATGGGACAGTTGTCCTACAGCGAGCCAGGGACTCCTAGCATCGTACATAACTATAATGCTAGGAGCCCGGCTCCCTGCACTGTGTTCGGTCCGGTACTTGCGGCCGAAATACGTCCGTCAATTACGGACGTAATTAGTGTCTGTGCACATACCCTAAGGCTTAGATACAGGGCCCATGTGTGATACTGTCTGTGGGACCCTGTATCTAAGCCTACCACAAGGTAGGCTTAGATACAGGGTCCAGCAGACAGTAATCTTATACAGTATAAGATTAGTGTGTGCTGGGGCCCTGTATCTAAACCTACAGTGTGGTAGGCTTAGATACAGGGCCCAGCAGACAGGATCACGCATGGGCCATGTATCTAAGCCTACCATGTGATTGGCTTAGATACAGGGCCCAGCAGACAGGATCACACAATCTGTGATCCTGTCTCATGGGCCCCCTAAGCCTGATACATCGTAGGCTTAGGGGTTGTGTAGTCCCTAAACATTGATGGCCTATCCACAGAATAGGCCATCAATAGCTGATGTGTCGCCCGGGACCCGCAAATCAGCTGTTTTGAAGGGGCCGCAGCACTCGTACGAGAGCTGCTTCCCCTTCATTTCACTACTCGCTCACACTTTGAATCGCCGACACCGATTCACAGTGTGACCGGAATGAAGTGACAGGAATGAAGGGGAGCAGCTCTCGTACGAGTGCTGCGGCCCCTTCAAAACAGCTGATTGGCGGGTCCCGGGAGTCAGACCCCGCCAGTCAGGGCTAACCTTACCTTCCTCTTCGGCCGCGGCGGGAGTTCTGTAGTCTCGATGCTGTGCGCGGCGGCATAGCGCTGAGACGTCATGCGCTGCGCACAGCGCTTGACGTCAGGACCTCCGCTGCGATCCGGAACCAGGAAGGTAAGTAAAGTATGTTACTATAGTAACAGGGGCCCGCGGCCCGAGTTACTATAGTAACTTTTTATTGATGTGGTGCGGGGGCCGTGGGCCCCCCTGGCTTCGGGGCCCGGTCGCAATTGCGACCGCTGCGACCCCTATAGCTACGCCAGTGTGTGTCGCTTTATGTGGTAATAACTTCAGAATGCTTTTACCTATCGAAGCGATTCTGAGATTGTTTTCTCGTGACATGTTGTACTATATGTTAGTGAAAAAATGGTCAAGAAATTCAATATTTATTTGTGAAAAACTACTTGTAAAGCAGATAGTAATACCACACAAAATAGTTACTAGTTAACATCCCCCATATGTCTACTTTAGGTTTGCATTGTTTTTTTTCCACGTCCTTTTATTTTTCTAGGACGTTACAAGGCTTAGAATTTTAGCAGCGATTTCTCATATTTTCAAGAAAGTTTCAAAAAGCGATTTTTTTCGGGGACCAGTTCAGTTAGAAAGTCCCCATAAATCACCCCATTTTGATAACTGCACCCCTTAAAGTATTCAAAACAGCATTCACAAAGTGGTTTAACCCTTTAGTCGTTTCACAGGAATTAAGGCAATGTAGAGGTGAAATGTACAAAATTAATATTTTTTTTTTGCCGAAATTCATTTGTACTACATTTTTTTCTGTAACACAGACATGACACCATTTAAAGTACCATATAATGTACTGGGAAACTGAACAAAAATTATTTGCGGGCTGAAATTGGAAAAAAACTGTGATTCCTCCATTGTTTTGGGGTTTTATTTTTACGTCTTTCACCGTGCGGTAAATACGACAACTTTAGTTTTATTCTGCGTCTCAATACGATTACGGTGATACCAAATTTATATAGTTTTTTCTATATCTTACTACTTTTACTAAGAAAATAATATTTGTTAAAAAAAAAAAAAATTTTGTATCACATTCTGAGATTCATAACTTTTTTTATTTTTTGGTCGATTAAGCGGTGCGAGGACTTATTTTTGGACGAGCTGTATCTTTTATTTGTACATACAACTTCTTGATCACTTTTTATTAAAAATTTTTTTTTTAGAGCTGACCAAAAAACAGTGATTTTGGCATTTTTAATTCTTTATTTCTTACGGCGTTCACCGTGCGCAATAAATTAAGTTTTACTTTATTTTGCGGGTCGGTACGATTACGGCGATACCATATGTGTATAGTTTTTTTTATGTTTTGCAGCGTTTGCACAATAAAATTACTTTTCATTAAAATAATTTCTTTTCTGTGTCCCCATATTCTGAGAGCCATAACTTTTTTATTTTTTAGTCCAAAAAGCTGTGGGAGGTCTTGTTTTTTGCGTTGTAGTTTTTATTGGTACTATTTTGGGATACATGCGACTTTTTGATCACTTTTTATTCTATATCTTGGGAGGGGTGATGACCAAAAAATATCAATGCTGGCATCGTTTTTCATTTATTTTGTTTGCGGCGTTCACCGTGCAGAATTTTTTTTCCAAAACATTATAGTTTGTGTCGTTACAAACACGGTGATACCAAATACGTGTACTTCATTTTTTTCCTATAATAAATCCGATGTGATCAGCAAGGAACACTTTACACTTAAGTCCTTATTGCCTTACCACTACATAAATCTGGAGTTGGATCACAAAGCCCACAGTATTTTGCTCCTCCCTGGTCTATGACTAGTCCGGTCCGCCCAATGTAGGCAACTATATGCCGTTACAGTATGTGTATCAGAGTGGTGTCTTCTAATGATCCCAGCACCTGTGTGTCCATGACATGGATAGAATTGTATCCACTGGAAGTAAAGCATGAATGTTCCTACTGAATAACAACAAGCAGAGATCTTAAAAATTGTGAGGAATTAAAGGGGTTTTCCTATGAAAGACATTTAGGATATATCCACAGGATACATCATAATTGTCGTATAGATGCTGGTCCCACCTCTGGGGCCTGCACCTATCTCCAGAATGGGGCCTCCTAAGCCCCGTTCTATGTTACGGCTGAACCAGGTGAATTCTGACCATGAAAAAGGTTGTATGGTCGGGAGAAACGAAAATAGCATAGCTCGCATGCTACGCTGCTTCCGGAACTTCTATTCGCTACTATGGGAGTTACAGAAACAGCATAGCTCAGCGAGCTACGCTGTTTTCGTAACTCCCGACCATATAACCAGGAAGTGGCCGGGAGTCAGCGAGAGCAGACAAAGGTAGAACGGGGTTTAGGGGGCCCCATTCTAGAGATAATATTCCGTGGATATCCAAAAATAAAGTGTTTGATGCCGCACAAATCCCGATATCAGGAGCGGTGTCACGCTGTAAAATCAGATAAACCCAGTCTGACGTAATGTAATCCTCAGATAAACCATGGTTGAACAGCAGAACACGTCTCCCAAGTTTCAATCAATAGATTTTTATTGGTTAAACATACAGTAAAAAATGGCAACGTTTCGACCCGTAACAAGTGGAGGGTCTTGAGAAAGACCCTCCACTTGTCAAGGGTCGAAACGTTGCCAATAAAATAATCTATTGATTGAAATTTGGGCGACGTGCTGCTGTTCAACCATGCTTTGTCTGAGGCTATCCTGTGGATATGTCATAAATGTCCCATGGGAAAACCCCTTTATTGCAGAAAGTATATTGGAAAATTGTATAACTTTTAATTATACCCAAAAAAAAACAAAAAACAATAATTGGAATATTAAAAACGAGTACCAAGTTCACCCTGGGCTAGGAAGTGCCCTGTACCATGCAACAGGGACTAGGCACTTCATCCTATGTATTCAGTGTTCACAATGAGTGCCACCCAAAAGCATTGACAAAGTGACAAGGGTCCCAGCAACAGATGCCCCTCTACAAATCAATGGAAATATTGGAAAAAACAGAGAAAAATATAGTTGCTCCAATGCCAAAGTGGAACAATAAGACATCTACAGCCAATAACTGCCAGTTCCAGAAGTAACATAACTTTCTGAAGGAGACCGAGCCCAGAGAAATCACAGCAGAAAATACCGGTGCCCCATGTTGTGGGTTACATCTCAGGAGAGGTGTATGGGGGCACCACTAGTTACAGTGACACTAGCAGTACTCATTCACACAGAGTGCCAGGGATCACTCAATCAGCACCCATCATAGCCTGGAGAGGGCATACAGCCGCAACCCGCTTACCTAGATGTGCCATAGGAACCGTGCCATTCCCACTCTTGGCCTCATTGTAGATGACAACAGCTGATGCCTTCCTGCGGGCAGCGTTCACCACTTTATCTTTGAATGTGCAGCCTCCTCGAGCCACCAGAGCTATCCAGGGCTCTCCCTCCTCCATGGCCCTGGCACTCAAGCCGGGCACACTGTACTGGACGTCAGAATGACAGCCCTCTAGCTGCCCTGGGTCCCGGGGGAAGCCAACCAAGCCTTGTACGCTCTCCTTGGGGGAGCTGTCTCCATAGCGGCCGCTCTCAGTGGTGCCCAGCACCGTGGTGTTCGTCAGCGGCTCCGTATACTCTGTGCGTACCACGGCGGTGAACCATTCCAAAGAACGGCTGGAGGAGCCGGGATACAGGGCGCACAGCAGGGAGAACAAACACAGCCAGCCCCGCATCCTCTACTATGCCCCTGCTTGTCAGCACCTGGGAACAGTGCAGGGCATTGACCCTTCGTACTCTAGTCGCTGCTGTCAAGCTGGCATGAGCTGTACAGGGTACCTTGCTCGCCCTAGCGCCGTGTGTATATGACTGCAGCCCGTATTATCCCGGTACTAGCAGACCGCTGCTCCTTGCGCCAGTGATACCCAGGTACAAGTCACCCCTCCTCCTTCTCCTGCACTGCTTCCCTTTACCCGATGACTCCTCCCTTTCCTCTTCCCTGGTGCACGGACTAAACACTGCTTCTCCCGGCGACTTCACAGTACAGCAAGGCGTCGTGGTGGGTCCTACAAACCTCGGTTTTTCCATATATAATCCTAATTTAATCCATGTCAGAAGCGCGGTGTTTACACACGCATATAGTCACATATTACCTCAGAAAAGAGGAGGGAAGCCTGAGAAAGGAGGCAGGAATTTCTCCACACGGGCTGTAGCTGGAGCCTATTTCCTATACAGTAGAAAAAACAAAGTATACCGATGTAGATGTACCTGGAGTATCTCTCAGCACATACGTTTAACATGCGCACCAAAAGCGGTGTGAACATAGCCTTATACATAAAACATTCAGCAACGTTTCTAATAACGGTCTCAATTATTTCAATGGCGTTTCTCCCCTTGGTATCAGTCAGCCTTCCGCAGTATTTTGGTCAGTGTTTTGCATCAGTGTTTTTAAGATAAAACCAAGAGGGGAGGGTAGGGAAAGCAGCTGCAGTATCTCTCCCTCAGCATATGTGTGAGGGGAGAGGGTGAGCGGCTGGGGAAGACATCTGATTGGTCACTTTTTCATATCCATACCAGGAAGAACATGCTCAGGCACACGACCGTAAAAATTCTCCGTAATTGCGGACCGTAATACTGTCCACAATTACGGACCCATTCAGTTCTATTGGCCGTGGATACCTTTCCGTATCGCTACGGATGGGTGTCCGTGCCGTAGAACTGCCGGGAATTATGGAGCATGTCCTATTTTTCGTGTTGTATGGGAGCGCGGCTCGAAAATGCGGGCAGCTGTCAGCAACTGGTCGTGCCCGTAATCGCGGGCCGTAATTACGGGCACAGCCATGTGCATGGGGCCTCACTCAGCACAGTAATGGCTTATGCACAAAGTCTTATAAGCACTCTTATGTGCCCCAGTGAGGCTCCGTATTTTCTAATATAAGAAATTCTAATAGGGGAGATTATCTTCATAATGCAGCATGTGCAGAGGATTGCCACAGATTACGTACAGTATGTGCGCATAGAATTATATTGGCCAACCATTTGACACACGTCCCGAGTACAATGTGCACAGGGCCTTATCGAAGTACTGTTAAGGGGCTTGTCTCATGAAATCATATGGCATAGGCCGAATGTATGTTATAGAGGAGGGTCCCCTAACCAAAGGAGAGACAGAGCCAGAATGGAGAGATACTCTTAAGAGCAGACCCCAGCACATAGGGATCCTTTTAGATCCTTATGTGCTGTCTTATACTAACACATTAACAATACTGAAGTGTTTAGACAGTGAATAGACATTCCACGGGATGTCTATTCACAATCTCTGCACTTTGTTACTGTTTCTGTGGTAGTTACAGCAGAGCAAGCGTAATCTCGTTGTAACCTGTCATTTACAGCGTAATCCCGCGAGATTACGCTTGCTCTTCTGTAACTACCACAGTAACGAAGTGCAGAGATTGTGAATAGACCTCCCGTGGAATGTCTATTCACTGTCTAAACACTTCAGTATCGTTAATGTGTTAGTATAAGACAGCACATAAGGATCTAAAAGGATCCCTATGCGCTGACTAAATGAATGGAGAGGAGTGCAGGACGCTGATTGGTCAGCGTCATACACTCCTCTGTACAACGCCCACTTGGTCTAAAGTAAAAACACGCCCACTTGGGCATTAAGCAACTCATTAGCATAAATCTACAATCGCTCATAAAGTGATGAAAACAGATAGTTTTTCTAAATAAAAAGCATTACTGTCACCTACATTATAGCGCCGATCTTATGTAGGAGATAGGACACTTATAATGTGGTGACAGAGCCTCTTTAAGTCACTTTTACACGGCCATTGATCAGGCTAAGTACGAATGCTCGTCCCCCATCATTGCCCTGTGTGAACTGGCCAGCGCTCAGCCCAATGATTGGCTGATCGCATCTTTTAAGCGCCAAAAAAATGGCTGACTTGATGCAAATGTATGGGGACGAATGATTGTTATAACGATGGTTCGTCCCCATACTAAATGATCATTGCTCCGTTTGAATGGAGCAAACAAGCACAGATCAGCAAGCGATAATAGCTGGTAAACATGGGCGAATATCTGCCAGTGTAAATCTGCCTTCACAACTTCTATCAGATATCCAAGACAGTTTTCAGATCAAAAATTCTAATTACAAACTCTATGAAAAGAAGCCACCTAGCACCTTCTAGTGGTCAGGATGCAATACATCTCGTAAGAGTTCTCAAAAATTTTAGATTTTCAACCTTAGAAGGATTCCAGATGTGTTAATAGTGGCAATAAATTGATATAGCCACATGAGTACATAAAGTTAGGAAGTTATTGAGATCTCACCACAATGGAGAGCGGAGACTAGGTACTCTATGTTAGAAGTAACTTTGATAATGATCTCGAATGATCCTTTTAACATATTTATTTGAGAAAACCCTTGGCGTGTTATTGTATCCCTGGAAATGGACTGGAACAATAGACTGGAATGGACCTTTAAGGCCCTTTTACACCGGCCAGTGCAGCGAGCGTCGATCAACGAGACATAGTTGATCGACGCTTGTTTGCTCGTGTCACAGATAGCTATGGATGGGGAAGAGCGGACGTTACTCCAATCGCTTGGCCCCATACATTATTATCATGTCTGCAGCGCGTCTCCCTGTTTACACAGGGAGATTTGCTGCCGACAATGATAATATTTCACTTTTTAAAACGATACGACCAGCAGATGATCAAGCGTTTGCTCGTTCATCTGCTGATCGTTCCCCTGTTTACACAGGACAATTATCGACAACGAGCGTTCTATGGATGCTTGTCTGCCCGATAATCGCCCAGTGTATTAACCCCCTTTATTTGGTTGTGACGTTTGTCTTTGGAACTAAATGTCAATATTCAAATCTTCTTTGTGCCGAACATGTTTATTTTATCTGGTTTATCCTGCAACCAGCACTGGATACAGTCACAATTATGCATCTGGAGTAGAACTGGTAAGTGTGCCTTACACTAAAGAACCTACACATGGTCCACGTCCACCCATGGACTGAGATCAAACATTTTTTTATACAGTTTCCATCAAAGCAGGGTACAACAGATCTTATTATTCACATATAGTAAAATGGTAACTGAGTTTGATAAAGATTCAATAACATAAATCAATCGGATGATGTCTAATCCTTCTAATATTTTTTATAATGCCTATGATTTTTCAAATGATATTCAAATTTTAGAGTTGATTTATATTATGATCATATACTTTATTAAGAGGTTTTCCAACCACTACTGATCAAATATTGATGAATAAAGCCCCTTTAATTCTGACAATTAGTATATTAATAACCTACCCATTTGTGTACAACACACCAGTCTATGACCTCACTTAAATGACAGCACGCACACTAATGTTTCAGAGAAATTCTGCACAATCAGTATGGACAAAGCAGGTTTCTTATAGCTCATCACATAACAACTGCTTTTGTTTTCCATTTTTCCATTTCCAGGAAATATTCGATCCATAAACATGTAATATGTACTGGTGCAAAAATTATGTAAATATTCTGTTTCAAAACACTCTAAATGAATGCCTACTCCGCACATACACTCTAAAGATTTCATAACACCACCACAACAACATAATATTGTTTTCTTTGATAGCAATCAGTGAAAATCGATCATCTAAAGAATTTTTTTTCAACATGTTGGTAAACCATTCAGCATAATTAAAACAGCAGCTTATACCATGAAACTTTTAAAGCACAGATTATCTAACATTTTCTATAAGGATATTTATACATGGTATATACACTGCGAAAAAGTCCACAGCGTGTACGACACAGAACACGCAGGGAAATCTCTCCGAATATTCGAACCAAATGGTGTGCGAATATTCGGACAGATTTTCCACTGCAGAAAATAAAAATATAAAAAAGGCCTATACTTACCTGCTCTTCCGACTGCTCTGTGTCCACACTGCCCTTCTGTGATGAAGTTTTATCACATGTGACGGCTGCAGCCTGTGATTGGCTGCAGGGTTCACATGTGATAAAACGTCATCTCAGTGGGCAGAGTGGACACAGAGCAGCCGGAAGAACAGTAACACTTTGCTATGGCAGTGCCGTGAGATGTTAGTATAGGTTGTTTTTTTTACGGGCCGTGGCAACGCATCCCTACTCTTCCGTCTGTTCTGTATCCAGACGCCCTGTTGTGATGACATTTCAATCCTGACAGAAAATCAGCAGTGTATATAATGGCTGTCATCATCCCCATGTGGTTAGGAGACCTGTGGTGTCACGGCTGCCTGCTGAGCAGGGAGAGCACCACGGCGGCTTGCATCAGCCCATGTCTGACACTAAGGGTATGTGCACACGACAACGCCAAATACGTCTGAAATTACGGAGCTGTTTTCAGGAGAAAACAGCTCCTGAATTTCAGACGTTTTTGCATGTACTCGCGTTTTTCACGGCGTCTTTTACGGACGTAATTGGATCTGTTCTTCATTGGAGTCAATGAAAAACGGCTCCAATTATGTCCTAAGAAGTGTCCTGCACTTCTTTGAAGCGGGCGTAATTTTATGCGCCGTCTTTTGACAGCGATATGTAAAATGACAGCTCGTCTGCACAGAACATTGTAAGACCCATTGCAAGCAATGGGCAGATGTTTGCCGACGTATTGGAGCCGTCTTTTCAGGCGTAATTCGAGGCGTAAAACGCCTCCATTACGCCTGAAAATTGGTCGTGTGCACATACCCTAATAGTTTCTACTCAAAGGAAAACAAAAAATTGCAACTAAAAACATTGGTTGAAGTTGTGTGCTTACGGGAGTTTCCCTTAAAGGAGGTACAGTTACCTAAGAGACACTTGTATTGTCAACAGGAAACATGAAGAAACTGAGATCTGTGTTACAAATAAAAATTAAAAAGTAGAAGAACAAACAGAAATTGACATTTCATAACCAAGGAGTTCAGTTCTTTTTTTAAACTACTCCTCTGGAAATGCCCCAAGTTTCACAAGCAGTAAGTTTTTTTGCCATCCCCAAAAAATAATTTTACAGGGGTGAAACTTGGAGAGATTCAGATGGGAATATTTTCTGGAAATAGTTGATTAACAATTTTCTTGTAGATTGTATATCATGTGGATTATTTTACAATGGTAAGATGATACATCCACTCTTTACATGTTTCTGTGAATACCTCTACTCATTGACAACAGGTAAAGGAGCCCCTAGATGTATTGCACATGTAAAGGCTGTACACAAAAGTGATGTGTCCGTATTGAGATTTGCAGGCTTGCAGAGAGTATTTTTTCCCAGAAATGGCCTAGATAGACATAATAAATCATTACAATGTGAGGCCAATTGGATTATGCGATCGGAAGCCTTAGGACCAGTAGGTTGAATGATCTCTCATTATTATCACATCTTTTTTATAAAGTTAAAGGAAAGGTGTCGCAAAAATTTTTTTTTTTATATCAATTTGCTTTTAGTGTTTTATTAAAATACATTTTATTTATTTGTGTGTTTGTGTTTTACTTTTTTTTTTTTCTAACTTTTTCTTCACTATGGGGGCCGCCATTTTTTTTTTCATCTCTGTATGTCTCGATTACCGAGACATAAAGAGATGGAATACGGCACATACATCCCCATAGAGGATGCGAACGGGAGCCGTTCCATTCACTATGGTGTATGCCGTCTGTGTGGGAACGGCGCATGCGCCGCTCCCACACAGTCCAAATGGAAGGTCTTCGGCCGAGCGACATCCGGCGCCATTTTCTTGTGGACCAGAAGCCACGACCGGACAGTAAGATGACTACTTCCGGCCGCGGCTTCGGACATGTGATTAGAAGCAAGCACTAGGAGCGGACGGACCGGAGGCAGCGGCGGCGGCTGGAGCAGGTAAGTTATGTTTGTGTATGTTCGTGTTTTAGTGTGTGATTACCACTGTATGTAAGCCTACTACACTGTGTATTCACTCAAAAAATGGCGGCACACAGTGTAGGAGGTTTGAACATTCAATCCCCTTCTTTCTCCTGGCACTAGCCAGGATAAAGGAGGGGGGATTGTTTGAGGACGCTAGAGCGAGTGTGTCTTCTCAAATTTTGCAGCATAAAGCAATGTGGTTGCTTTACCACATGCCAATGCTGCAATTTTGGGAATTGCTCCCTCTAGTGACCAGCACATGGAAATGTTATAAATTAGAATCTAATTTATAATATTTCTTGACTTGTGAAAAAATTCAAAAAATTAGAACAATGTCTAATCATGTATATAATAACTGTTTAACTAGCGACACATTCCCTTTAAGATACTTGTATAGTGTTTTTGAATTGTTCTAAATAAATGTATATGATTTGATATTGTTGCATAATTTAGATACATAGTAACGTCATTGCCTGTGTGGCATGCCATGGGGATTTAAGTGGGTTTACACTCATCGCTTCCCAGCATTTAGAAACTGTCGGTAAGCGTGAAATGGCTGTTGGCCAAGTTATATTAGTTTTTCAATTGGTGACTGCAGTGGATTTCCACCTTGTGTTATCAGGAAAAAGCCATGCCTAGATGTGTACATAAAGTTCAATTAACCAAGGTCACCTATAGAGTAGGCCTTAACCCCCTGACGACATGCCACGTACTATGAAAGTTCATTTTGATTCCGGATGTTTAACACCTTAAATGCCACGGTCTGCCATTTACAATGGTTTTTATGGCAGCCTGGAGGCCTAATAAAGACTCCCAGATCTGCCATCTTTGTACTCCTTTGAAGTTATGCCTCTGGTAGGGCTTCAAAGAAGACTGTCCGTATCACAATATACTGCAATACATTAGTATTGCAGTATATCATGCAAGCGATTCAACAATCGCCGGTTCAAGTCCCCTAGGGGGACTAAAAAAAAAAAGTTAAAAAACTGTTATGTTTTCTAAAAAAAGTACTAAAAGTTAAAAAAAAAACCTTTGCCCATTTTTCCCCTAAAGTAATATTAAAAAAAGAAAAGTTAGCATAGCAAGTATCGACGCGTCCGTAAAAGTCCAAACTATCACAATATAGCTTTGTTTAACCCGCTTAGTGAACGTTTAGTGAACGCCGTAAAAAAAATAATTATAAAACACACAAATTGCTGTTTCTTGGTCACCTTAGCTCTAAAAAAATTTTTAATAAAAAGTGATCAAAAAGTCGCACATACCCCAAAAGGTATCGGTGAAAACGACAGCTCGACTCGCAAAAATTAAGCCCTCACATCGCTAAATTGACGGAAAAATAAAAAAGTTATGACTCTCAGAACATGTCAACACAAAACATTTTTTTTTTTAGCAAAGAGTTTTTTGTTTTTTTAAAGTGGTAAAACCTAAAACAAAACATATAAATTTGGTATCGCCATAATTGTATCAACCTGTACAATAAGGTGCACACGTAGTTTTTACCGCCTGATGGACGCTGTAAAAACAAAACCCCCAAAAAATGGCGTATACAATTAATTTTTTTTCAGTTTCCCAGTACATTATGTGGTGCCATGACATACTACAACTTGTCCCGCAAAAAACAAGCCCTGATACGACTATGTCAACAAAAAAACAAAGAAGTTATGGCTTTTGGAAGGCGGGGAGGAAAGAACGAAAATGAAAAAAATGAAATTGGCCGTGTGTCCAATGGGTTAAAATACATGTTCTATTTCCGACATCGGTACTGATCATTCTACTGTATAGAACCCATAAAGTTCTGATGTCTAATCCCAATCATCTCGCTGCTATAATATGTGTTAATCTCAAACCAAAAATATTAGATCTGTATAAAACAACTCCTGAGACAAGTATAATTGAATAAATGATTTAATTAAAACAAAAATTTAAATTTGCCGATTCGCAGCAAAAACACATTTTGACCATGATGTGTGAACGCAGTCAACTGCGCTATTGATTCCGTCAAAAAGACGGAAACCTTTCACAATGGTGACAAACGGAAACCATTAGCAAAGTATCCATTACCATTGAGATCAATGGTGATTTAAACGGAAGCTATGTTTTCCGTTTTCCTTTCCGTTGAGGGGTTCCTCCGACGGAAAGCTCAGACCAAACCCCTCAACAGAGACCACCTAACAGCATATTGGAGGAACCAGAGCAGCCACTGAACAGCAGATGGCCTGATGGCATGAGGATGAGTCATTGGAAATAGCATTACTCAGAAATCTGATTTTAATCTGGCAGGTTAATTAAAAGTACCAAAGGACAATAGCTCCTTTCATAAAACACAAAACAAGTGAGTAGAAGAAGGGCCAGAGGATTTGATATATATTCATAAAGGTCGATTGCTAAAATGCATCCAAAACTTGCAGTGACCTAGTCAGGGGCATAACTATGGGCCCCATAGCAAACTTTTGACTGGGCCCCCCCCCCCTGGGTGTCACACAACCGCCCCTTGTAGATAGTGCCTTTTTTACAGCCCCCCCTGTAGATAACGCCATACAACCCCCTTGTAGATAACGCCATACAGCCCCCCTGTAGATAACGCCATACAGAACCCTCTGTAGAGAACACCATACATCCCCCTTTGTAGATATCTACAGAGGGGGCTGTATGGCGTTATCTACAGAGGGGGCTGTATGGCGCTATCTACAGGGGGGTCTGTATGGCGCTATCTACAGGGGGGTCTGTATGGCGCTATCTACAGAGGGGGCTGTATGGAGTTATCTACAGGGGGGCTGTATGGCGCTATCTACAAAGGGGGCTGTATGGCGTTATCTGCAAAGGGGACTGTATGGCGTTATCTACAGGGGGTCTGTGGCGCTATCTACAGAGGGGGCTGTATGGCGCTATCTACAGAGGGGGCTGTATGGCGTTATCTACAGGGGGACTGTATGGCGTTATCTACAAAGGGGGCTGTATGGCGTTCTCTACAGGGGGGGGCTGTATGGCGTTCCCTACAGGGGGGGATGTATGGCGCTCTCTACAGGGGGGCTGTATGGCGTTATCTACAGGGGGGCTGTATGGCGTTATCTACAGAGGGGGCTGTATGGCGCTAACGCCATACAGCCTCCCCTGTAGAGAACGCCATACAGCCCCCCCCCTGTAGGTAATGCCATATAGCCCCCCCCCCCTGTAGAGAGAGAACGCCATACAGAGCCCCCCCTATAGGGAACGCCATACAGCCCCCCCTGTAGGGAATGCCATACAGCCCCCCCCTGTAGGGAACGCCATACAGCGTCCCCCCTCCCAAAAAAATGCGACCTACAGTGTGTCCTACAAAAGACATGTATCCCCTATCCACAGGATAGGGGATACATGTGTGATCGCTGGCAGCGATAGGGAGAACGGACTGAAAGTCCCCCGAAGTTCTCCATGACTAACCTCTGACTTCCGGCGTCTGCGCAGCTCACTAAAAATGAAAGGAGCGCTGGTCACGCATGCGCACAAGCGCGGCCGGCGCTCCATTCATTTCTTCGGAGCTGCCGACACAGACCCCGGAAGTCCGAGGTTTGTGATGGAGAACTTCAGGGGACTTTCAGTCCCCCGTTCTCCCTATCGCTGCCAGCGATCACACATGTATCCCCTGTCCTGTGGATAGGGGATACATGTCTTTTGTTTAATGTCAGAAAGGGGAGATACCTCCCTGCTCTGCCGTAGTGTTCAGTGGCGTCCCGCTGTAGCAGCCATAGCGGCTGCTAGCGGAGCCTCCGGCCATGGTGGGGGCCCGTGCCGGCGGGCGACACAGGCCCCCCCATGCCGCGAGCCCCGTAGCAGCCGCTACGGCTGCTATAGCGGTAGTTACGCCACTGGACCTAGTGTTTATCATAAAATAAATTCTCTAGACAAGAGAAGATTTTCATGTTAAAGACCACGGCTGTTTGGGCCTTAAAAACGAAGCATCTTTATCTATTTCTTTTTTTTTTTTTTCATCGTGGCATTCCACAACTTTTTTCTTTTTCTTTCAACATAGCTGTATGAGGGCCCGCTTTTTGCGAGATGAGTTGTATTTTTCAATAGAACCATTGCAACATAAAAAAAACTTTCCTTTTATTCTATTGGTCGGTACAATTATGGCAATACCAATTATGTATAGGTTTACTACTTTTGCCCAATAAAACACTTTTTTAAAAAAGAATTTGTTTTTGTGTCGCCGAATTCCAAGAGTTATAGCATTTTTTCTTTTTCTGACACTGTAGCCATATGTGAGCATTGTTTTTTTGTGGGATGGATCATATTTTTGAATAGAACTATTTTGGGTTACAGATAAATTACTGGTTAACTTTATTATATGGTTTGTTATGATCGTGGTGATATCATATATGTGTATTTTAAATTTTTTAATACTTTTGCAAAATAAAACCAATTTTTATGGAAAAAACGGTTTCACTTTTATTTTTTGTGAACTCTTTTTTTCTGAAATAACATTATTAAACTTAATTAATTTAAGTCCACCCTAGGAGATTTCACAACACGGCCTGCTTAGTATACTAAAAGCATTATTGCCTGCCAATGTAAAACTGACTCTAGCATGGCCTAATAGGTATACAGCCGTGGCAGGCCTGAAGGCCTTTGTAAGGCCTCCGGCTGCCATGGCAACCCGTCGGCAACCAGCGATTGCAATCCTGGGGCACCGATGGGTGACAGAGGGAGCCTCCCTTTATTAAACCACTTGGATGCCGTGGTCACTATTGACTGCGGCATCTAAGGGGTTATCCAGGTTTTACAAATTATCTGCAGATGGTTAACGTGCAGGAAGATCTATCAATAACTAATGTGCTGTCTGTAGCTGAAATGTCTCTGTAGGCCAGTCTCATGCAGTCAGATGACCAGGCTCCAGCTGTTTATCTTCTGTTTGTTTGATGTTTGTATTCTGAACATGTGGTTATCACCACATGCCTCTTATCTCCCACCCCTCAGCCTATCTCTGAAGGGATCAGTTTCACGGATCTGTGTTGTGTGTGAAGACAGTCAGTAATTAAAGTACTACATTACACCTTGAAATAGAAGGGCATGCCGGCAGTTGTAAATAGAGGCAATGTCTGTGAGAGGAGAGAGTGCAATCATGGGAACTGTAGTTCTTTACATAGTAATACTGCCCACAGCAATTCTTGCCAGTATCAACACAGAGAGTGGTAACATAATGAAAATAATTACTTCCGAGGTATGGTGGCATAATCTGGTGAGCATTTAGACACATACTGGTACTATCGTTTTCATATTCTCAGATGACGCCTTAAAACAGCTGGGATCAGAGTAATATCTGATTCCAGCCCTTCTAGCAGGAGACTGGCTGTCATTCACAGCCAAGCTCCCGGGGTGATTGCATGGACACAGCTACTGTGCCTGTGTGATCACAATGACGTACATGTGCGTCATTCTGAGAGAACTAAACCATGCAGATGACATACATGTATGTCATTTTGCGTTAAGTGGTTAAACAGAACATTTACAAAGTGTAGCGTGTGCAGTATAAGGCCTCATTTACACGAGCGTGTTCGTTTTGCGCGCGCAAAAAAACGCTGCGTTTTGCGTGCGCAAAAGGCAATTGACAGCTCCGTGTGTCATCCGTGTATGATGCGCGGCTGCGTGATTTTCGCGCAGCCGCCATCATAGAGATGAGGCTAGTCAACGCCCGTCACTGTCCAAGGTGCTGAAAGAGCTAACTGATCGGCAGTAACTCTTTCAGCACCCTCGACAGTGAATGCCGATCACAATATACACCAACCTGTGAATAAAAAAAGACTTTCAAACTTACCATGAACTGCCTGCTTCCTCCAGTCCGGTCTCCCGGCCGTTGCCTTGGTGACGCGTCCCTCTCTTGTCATCCGGCCCCACCTCCCAGGATGACGCGGCAGGCCATGAGACCACTGCAGCCTGTGATTGGCTGTAGCCTGTGCTTGGCCTGTGATTGGCTGCAGCTGTCACTTGGCCTTAATTGTCATCCCGGGAGGTCGGACTGGAGGAAGGAGCCGGGACTTATCGGTAAGTCCGAACTTCTGTTTTTCTTTACACGTATATGTATGTTGTGATCGAAAGTCACTGTCCATGGTGCTGAAACAGTTTAAGTCTTTGAGCACCGTGGGCAGTGACTGTCTCCTGACGTCGCGTACCCGAACATTTTTTGCCGGGTTCGGTCAAAACGAGTTCGGCCGAACCCGGTGAAGTTCGGTGCGCTCATCTCTAATTTGACACTCCGTTTGGATGTTTGTAACCAGAAAAGCACGTGGTGTTTTTCTGTTTACATTCATCCTTTTGACAGCTCTTGCGTGATTTTCGCGCAAGCAACGCAGGACCGTCCGTGTGGCATGCGTTGTTTTCACGCACCCATTGAAGTCAATGGGTGCGTGTTGCGTGAAAAACGCAAGAATATAGAACATGTCGTGAGTTTTACGCAACGCACTCACGCAGCGCAAAATTCACGCATCGTCTAAACAGCCCCATAGACTATTATAGGTGCGTACGACACGCGTGAAAAGCACGCGCGTCGCACGCGCGTATAATACGCTCGTGTAAATGAGGCCTAAGAATGCATTCAAACCAATAAAAGTATTTATAAAAAGCGAAAAGAGAACCTATTCTCTCTTTGAATTAGGGCATGCATATGTACCCAATAAACTACAAATCTAGCTTGTCCCTCTGCTCTGTATGAGCTCTCATCAGAACAAAACTGTGGGTATTGTTGTATGATTTTGTGAGAAAAGATTGAGTATAACTTGAAATTTATTGATTTACATCCCTGCTCCAACTGGGTTTATGAGTGGGTGGGCTTTTCTTGTGTGAGCATAGACCCAGAAATAGGCGTCTATCACTTTGTGGGACCACCCGCTGAACTCATAAGCCCAGAAGGTGCCGAAATTTAAATCATATTATAATGAATCTTTTCTCAAAAACTACATGTTAATCAGATCAGCTCTATAACCGCCTCCTGGTCTATAACATGCATGCTGTCGACGGATAGCACAGCATGTCACAAGTGACAACATTGTACAAAAATACAGATTGATAATCTCATAGAAAATACTCCCCACTCTTAACAAATCATCTAACAAATCTAAGACCACTATTCATCAGAGTGAACAATGAGGTTCTATGTTTTCCATGTAGAACTTACTAATACGTGGTAGGCTATGTTCACATTTGCTTTCTGGATTCCATAGTTCTGCTCCGCCAAGTGGCTGATCTGTCACATTAACTAAACCAACGGCGCCAAACAAAACCTGTTGACTTTAATGAGTTCTGTCAAGGTTTCCGTCATAATTACTGTAATTTTGCCAGACAAAACACGGATGTGAAACAAACCTTACATTCATATATATTCTTCACATTCATTCATGTTTCTAAAAGGCTAGTTGTATAATTTTACACTGACACTGGAAATGTTGCTGTCAAGAGATGGCATTTTTGAGTTGTATTTATTTAACTCTTTCTTTTGTCAACACCATGCTTTATGGATAATCTAAAGAGAGCCAGGCTCTGTTCACACTAGCATCATGGCAGATCAGTTTTCCGACGGATCCAATCGATCACCGACGGACCCCATTGATTGAAATGTTTGTCGTGGTTGTGCAGATGTAAGCAGTGTCTTATTTGTTTCTCTTCAATGTAGTTTTGATCGTTTACTTACTGAGAAATATGCAGACAATCTAAATGTAATCTATCATGATTTTTATCATGGTACAGCACCCGCTTGCCACTGAGCACTGAAAGGGTTCCCATGTTAGGCTTCGTTCACATCTGCGCCAGGGTCCCGATCCGACGTTCCCTCTGAGCTTTCCGTCGGAACGGGACCCTGACTGACACAAACGGAAACCAAAGGTTTCCATCACCATTGATTTCAATGGTGACGGATCCGGTGCAAATGGTTTCCGTTTGTCTCCGTTGTGCATGGGTTCCGTCAGTTTGATGGAATCAATAGCGTAGTCGACTACGCTATTGATTTCGTCAAAACGACGTAACCCTTGCACAACGGAGACAAACGGAAACCATTGGCACCGGATCCATCACCATTGGTTTCCGTTTGTGTCTGTCAGGGCTCCGTTCCGACGGAACGCTCCGTAGGAACGGAGCCCTAGCGCAGATAGAAACGACACCTTAGTCTTTCCCTGCCCAATTCTTGGAGGCACCTCCTGCATACAATTAGAGCTTTATATTGGCTTCCAAATTGACATTTAGCTCATTAGTGTTCCCTAGAGTCCAATTCTATTTATTGTGCCAACTGGCTATATATGTTCAAGTCAATTTAAAGGGATTTTCCAGTCTGGTCGGGGTCCGACTCCCGGGACCCCTGCCAATCAGATGTTTTGAATGGGGTGCAGCGATCGTATGAGCACTGCTTCCTCTTCATTTCTTCTTGCTCATCGTGAATCGTCGACACAGATTTAGCGGCGACTTACAGTATTGCAGCCTTCTCCCATTGACTTCAATGCCCATTCACCTCTGGTCCTGAGAAGGAAGGACCTGAAACTGTTTTTCCTTGCACAGTGGCGCCAAGGCAATCCACTCTGCAGGGAACTGCAGCAGGTAAAACGTGAAAGTGGAGGCAGCGCTAAATGAGCACTGCGGCCCCTTTCATTCTCAGGATCAGTGGGGTTCCAGAGGTAGGCGATATGCCATCACTTTATAAGATGGTATGAACCCTTTAAATCTTTTGCCCATGCATAAGAGCACATTTGAATTCCAACTTAGCTTAATTGACTGTGCGCAATTGCATTTTGTCCCCACTTGTACTAATACAATTCTTAATAAGACGGTGCATTTCATAACGGTAATAACATCTGCAGATCCTGCAACCCCCTGATTTAGAGCAAACTATCAATAGGACTGAAAATGTAAGCTTTGCAATCCAGGATTGAGGAATGCACAGGCATTAGTTGAAATGAAATGACTGGTTATATGGATGACTAGTCATACAAATCATCTAGAAAGTGGCCATCAAGAAGCACTGCTAGGAGAACTTCAATATTCATATCCAGTACTATGTAAAACCTTTAGGCAGTTGTGGAAAAAAGTAAAAAAAAAACTGCAAAAATAGCAGATGTTGGGGTTTTTGCAGCGGAAAAGCTGCGATTCCACCGCAAAATCGCAACTCGGGATAAAAATAAATCATATACTTATCCAGAATTTTGTGCTTCTTCGTCCAGGCCGGCCTCCTCCAATCACAGTCTGCAGCAGTCACATGGGATAAAACGTCATCCCAGGGCTGCAGAACATCAGGACGTTGGAGGGATACGTCACCATGGTAAGTATATTCATTTGCTTTTTCAATGCAGGATTTCCGCAGCGGACATTCCGGTCTAAAAACTGCACCACAGTTTGATGCGGTTTTTCAGCCAGAATTCCCTGCGGCGACCAGGGTCGACACGCTGTGTGCTTTTACGCGGCGTATCTGCCCTGTGTGAACATAGCCGTACAGTACTTTAAGTTTCTGCCGTTTTTTTAGTACGCAGCATGTGAATTCACCCTTACTGGAAAATGTGGATAAGGGAACCGACCACATCTGTGGTTAGTGATTAAGTGAGCATAGGTTCTAAAACTGGATCTTATACATTTTACTGCCAGGTAAATGCTTTGATCATCTATTTTCTTCAAATGGAATTGAGTATGTTCATGTTAAAATGAAAATGTTTTAGTAGAATTCATAAAATACTGGCGTACACGTTTACGGTGATAAACTGTAGCTGAGACAGACAATGACTGCTCACTGTTTGTAAGTAGGTAGATGTCAGCCTTTCTTTTTGAAATGCTCAATAGACTGTTGTTAAGTGTATATGGTCATGCTATGTAATAGTGAAGAAGAAAATCTTTCCATCTTATTTTATATTCACTTTGTAATAATCTTCCAGTGGAAGGCTGTACACTCCTCCATAACAGTCTGTTACATATATGTGCTCTATGTTCATCTTCATTAGGAGGCAGTTATAACTCTGAGACCACTTTCTCATAATAGGATGCCTGGGAAAGACAAAAGATAAAAATTAATATTTTTCTATTATGTTTTAAAGGGGTTTTCCTATCTTCCATAGGATATGCCATAAATGTCTTATACATGCGGGTCCCAGCTCTGGGAACCACACATATATCGAGAATGGGGTCTCCCGACCCCCGTCTCGCCTGGTTGGGTGGCTGCTGGACGCAGAATCCAGGCGGGGACTAGTGGAAAGATGGTGGCACATGCCCGCTGCTCTCTCCATTCTGTTCAATGGGAGTTACAGAAACAGCCGAGCAGCTCTTGTTGGTTTGTTTCTGGAACTCCCATTGAACGGAATGGAGAGAGCCGCGTGCACGCACGACCCTCTCTCCACTAGTGCTTGTCTGGATTCTGCGGCCAGCGGCAAAGCGGGGGTTAGGAGACCCTCGTTCTCGATAAACATACCACGTGGGACCCGCATCTATCAGATCTTTATGGCATATCCTA
This sequence comes from Rhinoderma darwinii, assembly GCF_050947455.1. Classification (NCBI taxonomy): domain Eukaryota; kingdom Metazoa; phylum Chordata; class Amphibia; order Anura; family Rhinodermatidae; genus Rhinoderma; species Rhinoderma darwinii. Next base: position 196,486,848 of record NC_134688.1, read on the forward strand.
TGGATATACCATATATGTCTAAGATGGGAAAACACCTTTAAGATTACCAAGATTTTGCCAGAGTTCGGCATTAGTTAACAAGATCAGAATTAGAAAGTTAGAAATTTCATTGTCAAGAATTTTAACAAACATGCTTTTGGAAAGGCTTTTCAGATCTCACAGGATAGAATCTGATCCTGTCTTTGGGACTAAATACACGGCTTCTGCATGGAGCCGTAATGTGCGTTCATAAAGCCTATAAATACAATTTATATATTTAAAAATACAGAATTTAATAAATAGCAGGTAAATATTAACCATATGTATTCACTCTTTAAAAGTTCACCTGTCAAGAGAGTGCACTGGATCTAGTGGGGGACTAAGAACTGGAGTTCCCAGCACTATACACCTTGTCTGCTTAGCAACCAAATTGGTCAGCCAGGTGGCATAGAGTGAGGGAATCACTATGAGTCAGCTGCTTTCAAAAATTAAGAATCGCCGAGGGCTCTCTCTTTTCAATGATGATTTGCTGAGAGACGTTATCTGGCAGAACTTCATTTACATTCCACTTTTAAGTGGCAACACTTTCATGACCGGTGCATGGTAAGAGATTTCTGATACAGAATCCTCAATTTTGTTTTAGTTTTTTTTTAAAATAACAAATGGGTTGATGTGCCAGTTTGAAGGTCATACATTGAATAAAAATGTTTAAGCAATCTAAAGTAACAAAGGCTGTGTTCACATCACCGTTGCCCTTCCGTTGAGGGGTTCCGTCAGAAGTTTTCGTCGTTTCTCAACGGAAAGGCAAACGAAAACCCAAGCTTCCGTTTGCATCACCATCGATATCAATGGTGACGGAAACGTTGCTAAAGGTTTCCGTTGTTTTTGACAGAATCAATAGCACAGTCGACTGCGCTATTGATTCCGTCAAAACAACGGAACCCTGTCACAACAGTGACAAACGGAAATCTTTAGCAGTGTTTCTGTCACCATTGATATCAATGGTTATGCAAACCGAAGCTTAGGTTTCAGTTTGCCTTTCCGTTGAGGGGTTAACCCAACGGAAACCTCAGACGGAACACCTCAATGGAAGGGCAACGGTGATGGGAACAGGCCCTTAAATAGAAAAAAGATGGTTCTTATGAAAGAAGATTTTCACCCATGTCTGTATATATTAGTAAATCAGAAGTTAAAGAAGCAGCCAAAGTTTAATCATTATCTTTCTTTCACTTACCCTTAATTTTCAGTTGTGGTGGCAATTTCTTACACAAATAACAACAGAAAATGTTGCCATAATAGTCGTCACTTTTAAATTGCTTCTCACAAACTGATGGTAAGACTGTCACTTTCTTAATATTAGAACATGCTGACATACCCCACATAGTCAATTCCAAAGTGACAACAATATAGCTACACTTCCCTTAGTCATAGTTGCAAGATTAGCTGCCACAATTGATCAGAAAAATTACAATATCTCTGTTGGTAAAAGAAACAGGAATACCTTTGGCTATTGCTATAACTTCTGATTTATTAATACATTGCCAATTTTACCTTAAACAACATTGGCCATATGTTACGTATGCTTCATACACATACATATATTACTACCTGGAATATAGAGCTTTCTTAGCAAAATCTGCTCCATCTGGTTGTACATTCACCATCTGACCTATCAGCGTTAATGCAGCACACTGTGGATCCTGTGGGTCTGTGATAGTCTCTCTGTAAATACAAGTAACAATAAATGCCTTATTTCAGTTCCCACATAAAATAACTAATAATAATCTTCAACACCGTTTTCACATAATCTCATAGAGAATAGTTTTATAAAAACCAGAAACGATAAAATTCCCTTAATCCAGGATTTGAGCTAAACGAATTAAATCAAAACAGTGCCAAGTAATACCAAGTATAAAGTCATTCAGCTGTAACCTGTGAACCAGCCAGCAAGTGATCAATTTCCTTACAGCCCCACTAGAGGTGAAATGTTAGGTAGGCGTACCTAGAAAATTGAAACCTTGGCACTGCAATCGGTCTGGCGCTGAATAAAGTAAGGTGCAAAGTCTAAAGGATCTCCCTGTTCCTCACTAGGGACCCCCTGCAAGGAAGTTTAGATTCAACCAGTCTGATCATAACCGGTCCTCATAATAGTCACCGATTGGCAGCGAGACACATCAGTGATGAGGGCGTCACTTGAATGGGACAAGGTTGCAATACAAATGTAGCGGCGCATGCAAAGTATGAATGCGAAAGAAACCATGCAAACAATGAAGAGGCCCCTTCAAATAGTTGATTGGTGCCAAGAGTTGGATAACTTCTTTAATGGGGTGGACATTTACAGACGATAGATGAAGCGGTTGATCCAAACAGACCAGCAGCTAAATCATAGTCCAAGAAATTCCATGCAGCTCCAAAATCAATGAACGCTTCAGCAGTAGAAAAAATTCCAGAAGCGCTGAGGACCACAGAAAGAAGTATTTCTTTCGTGGGGGAGGAGTAAGTGAGGCCTAAGGTGATCTCCCCTGTCAAGCTTAGTCCAGGAAGTTCCCAAGACTGGTAAGACGGATATGACAATTCAGACGTAGATGACCCTTTGGTCTGCAATAATGGCACAAATACTGAGACAGTGTCCTGGACCTGTCCTCTGAGGACAGAGCGGTGCTGCCGACTTGCATTGGCTCATCAGTAACAGACAGCATTTGTGGGTTGTTAAAGACAGGAGCCAAACATGGAATGCAACATGAGCGCTCCTTCTCGTGAGCCCATCCCTCAAGAAGATATACACCTGAGTGGCTAGAGTGATAAGGTCATCCAGGAAAGAGGGTATATCATGCCCCAGTTGTTCCAGGATAAGTCCAAAGCCAGGGTACAGAACTTCATGTACCCTGAATGTACTTGAATATACTTTTTCCATCGTGCTAAGGGGGCGACGATGGAAAAAGAAAAACGAAAATTGTCTGTGTCTCCAAGGAGTAACACACGCACATGTGAATGTAGGCATTTGTGGTATTTAAGAACTACTCACAACTTACAGTTCTTTGCAGAGTACAGTTTGTCTGTATAAGGGGTCTGCTTGAGTATGCATTTTAGTCACAAAGTTGCATTTTGATGCTTTTACATATAATCACTGTTTGATGCAAAGTTGTGTGAAGTTGGTTGTGTGTATAAATTATTAAATGGCCTTTTATTACATGGTATGCTCTGCGCTCGTAAAAAAAAAATTACATTTTGGTAACAGAGTAGCTGTTTGCCATGTGCAGTATATATTTTTAAAACATTTGTGGATGGAGGGCAAATTTTGCATGGCCTTTGTTTCGACTTTTTTGAGAGCACTAACTCTCGTTGTGGTATACATGAACTTTTGCACACTTTGATCTATTATTTTTACATTGTTTTTGTGTGTAAAGCTCTGCTTGCATGTGAGTTGTAAGCACAAATGTATGATATAATGCATTATTTTTTTAAAAACTTTGTCACAAAGTTTGGTGAAGGGGGACAGCACATCAAGACAAATGCAAGTGTAAGGTTGTCTGCTTTCAGGAAATATCTAGGGTTCAGTGGTGCGCTCACTTTTTAAGGTGTTTAATGCCTGTTTTTTATAGGTTGTTACTTTAAGGGTATGTTCACACGATGAGAGGCATTTACGTGTGAAAAGACAGACTGTTAACAGCTGCCTCGTTTCACACGTAAATGCTCCTCACATTTTGCGAGCCGTCTGAGACGTTCGTAAATCTTGAGCTGTGCTTCATTGAGTTCAATGAAGAACAGCTCAAATTACGTGGCAAAGAAGTGTCCTGCACTTCTTTGCCGAGGCAGTCCATTTACGCGTCGTCGTTTGACAGCTGTCAAACAACGACGCGTAAATTACAGGTCGTCTGCACAGTACGTCTGCAAACCCATTCAAATGAATGGGCAGATGTTTGCCGACGTATTGTAGCCCTATTTTCAGACGTAAAACGAGGCATAATACGCCTCGTTTACGTCTGAAAATAGGTCGTGTGAACCCAGCCTTAAAGAAATTACAGCTTGAAACCACATTTTTGGTCTCTTTAATTTGGGTGATTTTATGAAGATATATTCATGTAGACATAGGGATAAATGGTATCTATAAACTCTGCACATATTGCACATGATGCACATTTTATTTCTAGGATGTGTGGTGCATCAAATATTTTGCTTGGGTCACACTTTTAGCCACACATATACAGTAGTGTTAAAAAAATAGCAGTGAGTTTAAAAGGGCAAGTAAAGCGCAAAATCATTATAATAACTTTTATTTGCCTAATTGCAAATGCACTGGAAATACTACACATTCAATTCCAAATCAAAACAGTAGCCACATTTATCCAGTTTGTGTTAATGTCACGATTCTGGGGTATGTGGACTCACTGGGCCGCTCTGTCGTAGCGGAGTGGCAGCTGGCCAAACAACAGTCAATGGAAAGTCTAGGACAAGTGTACCTGTATGACAGTCCAGACAGACACAAGATGTAGCAGACACTTTGGCACAGATGACTCGTGGCACAGATGATGCCTGGCATCGCAGATGACGATTGGCGTGGCAGACGACACTGGACGTAGCAGATGGAACGAACACGACTCCAACACTAAACTTCAGCTCAGGAACAAAGGCTGGGGACGAACGCACGTGTGCGCCATAGTGGAGACAGAGGAACAGTGCAATCGCGTGTGCTGGCATCTCCGAGGAGGGAGTTGCCGGCAAGCTCTCAGTGTCCTGCTGTCGTGGTGGCCGGTGAGTATAATGTGCCTGCGGTCAGCGACCGTGGGCACAATAGTTAATCCTTTACAGAAGGTAAAGAAAAAGGAATATTATGCTGGTCAAAAAAGTAGCAGTGCCAGCATTTTCTTTAAAAACTCGAATATGTATAAACTGAATTTTTTTTTCAGATTTCTCTTTACTGAACTAGTATTTAGTGGCATAACCATTGCTTCTGTGAACTGCTTGGCATCTGTGTTGCATGGAGTCGACCAATTCTGGCACCTCTAAACAGATATTCCAGTCCAAGAAGATTGGATGACATTCCACAGTTTTTCTTTAATGTCACCCCACAAGTTCTCTATGGGATTAAGGTCAGGGGATTGGGCTGGCCTGTAATGGCAGGAAGGAGGTGAAGGGAACAAGTGAGCCCTAATCTACCCACCGCCCTGTCCCTGCCACCTTGCAACGACCCGCCCTAGTCGACGGGGTACAACTCGGCGGCGGTCCCTACGCTGTCTAAGTGCAAGGTAGTACAAACAGGGAACACGCAAGGGAAGGGGCAGTAGCCCACGGAACGCCGCGAGGAAACGGAGCGGTGAATGAGTCAGTCAGGATCAGGATGTAGTGGAGTATACCAACGAGAGCACAGAGCAGGAAGCAAGCCAGGGGCAAAGCGAAGCAGGATAAGCGGAACTGAAGCAAGGCAGAAGCACGGCAGAAGCAGGCTGGAGCAAGGCAGCAGTAGGGCCAGGAATCCAAGAAGAATAACAAGCACTGAGGAAGAGAACACGGCAGGTATAAATGGACAGGGGGCGGAGCTAACTCCGACTAACCGGGCCGCGATAGGCTCTCCCACTCCGGAGCCTGCCACCCTGGTTGGTGGGAGTCGGTGTCAGTCTAAGAGGTCTGGCCTCAGGTGTCGACTGATTAATCCCGGGAGTATACACAGACGTAGTACCTGGCAGATCCTTTACAGTACTCCCCCTTTTATGAGGGGCCACCGGACCCTTACTAAGAGGACCCCGTTTAGTGGGGAAGAGAAGGTGGAACCTCCTGATCAATACCCCAGCGTGAACATCACGAGCATGTACCCAAGTCCTCTCCTCCGGCCCGTATCCTCTCCAATGGACCAGGTACTGGAGGGAGCCCTGGATCATCCTACTGTCCATAATCTTGGCCACCTCGAATTCCACCCCCTCAGGGGTGAGAATGGGAACAGGAGGTTTCCTCGAGGGGGACCAGGACGGGGAGCAGCGTTTAAGGAGGGAGGCATGGAAGACGTCATATATGCGAAAGGATGGGGGCAGCTCCAGACGGAAGGATACAGGGTTGAGGACTTCAATGATCTTATAAGGTCCAATAAATCGGGGAGCAAACTTCCTGGACGACAACCAGACCAGATCCCCGACGACAAACCGGGGGTTAGCAGAACGTCTACTATCAGCCTGAATCTTTTGTACGCTCTGGGACGCCTCTAGGTTCTTCTGAACCTGGGCCCAGACTGTGCACAGTTCCCGATGAACGTCCTCTACCTCGGGATTATTGGAACAACCAGGAGAAACGGAGGAGAACCTTGGGTTAAACCCGAAATTACAGAAAAATGGGGAGACCCCTGACGAGTTACTGACCCGGTTATTCAGGGAAAATTCGGCAAGGGGAAGGAATGAGACCCAATCAAATTGACAGTCAGAGATGAAACACCTTAAATATTGTTCCAGGGATTGGTTAGTCCTTTCCATTTGGCCATTAGTTTCGGGATGGAAGGCGGAGGAGAAGGACAGATCAATCTCCAACTTTTTACAAAAAGCTCTCCAAAACAAGGAAACAAATTGTACCCCTCTGTCAGAAACGATATTGACAGGGACCCCATGGAGATGCAGAATGTGTTTAACAAACAAAGAAGCTAACGTCTTGGCGTTAGGTAGTTTCTTAAGGGCCACAAAGTGGCACATCTTGCTGAAGCGGTCTACTACCACCCACACCACCGACTTGCCCTGAGATGGAGGCAAATCGGTGATAAAATCCATGGAGATATGGGTCCAAGGTCTCCGGGGAATGGGCAAGGAACGTAGTAAGCCCGCAGGTCGGGACCTAGGGGTCTTGGACCTAGCACAAACCTCACAAGCGGTGACGTAAGCCCTAACGTCTTTAGGCAACCCAGGCCACCAATAGTTTCTGGTAATGAGGTGTTTGGTACCCAGGATGCCTGGATGACCAGATAGTGCAGAGTCATGATTTTCCCTGAGTACCCTTAGCCGGTATTGCAGGGGGACAAACAGTTTGTCCCCAGGGAGGTTCCCGGGAGCTGAACCTTGATCAGCCGCGATGTCAGAAGCTAAATCAGAATCAGTGGCAGAAACGATTATACCAGGGGGTAAAATACAAGCAGGATCCTTCTCGGAACGAGGATTGGCCATGAAACTACGTGACAGTGCATCAGCCTTAATATTTTTGGACCCAGCCCTATAGGTAACCAAGAAATTAAATCTGGTAAAGAATAGTGCCCAACGAGCTTGTCTAGGATTAAGCCTCCGGGCAGATTCTAGGAAAACCAGATTCTTGTGGTCAGTAAGGACCATTACCTGGTGTCTGGCCCCCTCCAGGAAGTGACGCCACTCTTCAAAAGCCCATTTAATGGCTAAAAGTTCGCGGTTGCCAATATCATAGTTACTCTCCGTGGGCGAAAACTTCCTAGAGAAGTAAGCACAGGGGCGGAGATGGGTGAGGGAGCTGGTACCCTGGGACAAGACGGCCCCCACTCCCACCTCGGATGCGTCAACCTCCACAATAAATGGCTCCCTTTGGTTGGGCTGAACCAGCACGGGGGCCGAGATAAAGCACTTCTTGAGGGTCTCAAAAGCCTGGACGGCCTCGGGGCCAATGGAGGACATCAGCACCCTTGCGAGTAAGGTCCGTAAGAGGCTTAGCGACGACCGAGAAGTTGGCAATAAATCTCCTGTAATAGTTAGCGAACCCAAAAAAACACTGTAGCGCCTTCAGGGAGGCAGGTTGGACCCATTCCGCCACAGCCTGAACCTTGGCAGGGTCCATGCGGAATTCATGAGGAGTGAGGATTTGACCTAAAAATGGTATCTCCTGTACCCCAAACACACATTTTTCGGTCTTCGCAAACAGATTATTTTCCCGGAGGACCTGGAGGACCTTCCTGACATGCTCCACATGGGAGGACCAGTCCTTGGAAAACACCAGTATGTCATCAAGGTACACTACAAGAAAATTACCCAGGTAATCTCTCAGAATTTCATTAATAAAATTCTGGAAGACGGCAGGGGCATTACGCAACCCAAAGGGCATGACCAGGTATTCGAAATGACCTTCGGGTGTGTTGAACGCAGTTTTCCACTCATCCCCCTCTTTGATGCGGATAAGGTTATATGCCCCCCGTAGATCGAACTTAGAAAACCATTGGGCCCCCTGAACCTGATTAAAAAGATCCGGAATCAAAGGAAGGGGATACTGGTTCCTTACGGTGACCTTATTCAGGTTCCGATAATCAATGCACGGCCTAAGACCACCATCCTTCTTCCCCACGAAGAAGAAGCCAGCACCTACAGGAGAAGTCGAGGGGCGAATGAAACCCTTGGCCAGGCATTCTTGGATATACTCCCTCATAGCTTCACGTTCAGGACATGAAAGATTAAATATCCTACCCTTAGGAAGCTTGGCACCAGGCACCAAATCGATGGCGCAATCGTAATCTCTATGAGGGGGCAACACCTCGGAGGCCTCCTTAGAAAACACATCAGCGAAGTCCTGAACAAACTCAGGAAGCGTGTTTACCTCCTCCCGGGGAGAAATAGAGTTAACCGAAAGACATGACATCAGGCATTCACTACCCCATTTGGTGAGATTCCCAGTATTCCAATCAAACGTGGGATTATGCAGCTGCAACCAGGGAAGACCTAATACCAGATCGGACGATAATCCCTGCATCACCAGTACAGAGCACTGCTCCAAATGCATGGAGCCAACAAGGAGTTCAAAAACAGGAGTATGCTGAGTAAAATAACCATTAGCAAGAGGAGTGGAGTCGATACCCACTACCGGGATAGGATAAGGCAAATCAATAAAAGGCATTTTTAGAGACATAGCAAATTCCACAGACATGATATTAGCAGTTGAGCCAGAATCCACGAAGGCACTGCCAGTGGCAGACCGGCCAGCAAACGAGACCTGAAAGGGAAGCAAAATTTTATTGCGTTTCATATTAACGGGAAATACCTGTGCGCCCAAGTGACCTCCCCGATGATCACTTAGGCGCGGAAGTTTTCCGGCTGTTTATTCTTGCGCCTGGGACAGGTGTTCAGTAGATGCTTGTCGTCCCCACAATAGAAGCAGAGACCATTCTTCCTGCGAAACTCTCTACGTTGTCGAGGGGACATGGAGGCCCCGAGTTGCATAGGTACCTCCGAGTCCTCCGTGGAAGAGCGAGGAGACGGGACCTCGGGGGGAATCGCAGGGAAGTCAGAGGGGAACACATTGAAACGTTCAAGCTGACGTTCCCTGAGACGTCGGTCAAGTCGTACTGCTAGGGCCATAACCTGGTCTAGGGAGTCAGAAGAGGGGTAGCTAACCAGCAGATCCTTCAGGGCGTCAGATAAGCCTAACCTAAACTGGCACCTTAGGGCCGGGTCATTCCACCGAGAAGCTACGCACCACTTTCTAAAATCAGAACAGTATTCCTCAACAGGTCTCCTACCCTGACGTAAGGTCACCAGCTGACTCTCGGCTAAGGCAGTCCTGTCAGTCTCGTCGTAAATGAGTCAGAGGGCAGAGAAAAAACGATCAACGGAGGAAAGTTCAGGGGCGTCAGGAGCCAAGGAGAAGGCCCACTCTTGGGGCCCTTCCTGGAGTCGGGATATAATGATACCCACCCGCTGGTTCTCGGAACCTGAGGAGTGAGGTTTTAGGCGGAAATAAAGTCTGCAACTCTCCCGGAAGGAGAGAAAAGTCTTATGGTCCCCTGAGAACCGGTCAGGTAACTTGAGGTCGGGTTCTAGAGGTGAGGTGAGGGGTACTACTAAGGCAGCGTCACCCTGGTTGACCCTCTGAGCCAGGGCCTGGACCTGTAGGGAGAGGCCCTGCATCTGCTGGGTCAGGGTCTCAAGGGGGTCCATGATAGCGTCAGCGTAGGAGAAATGGTAGACTAGGTATGGGCTTGTTATTAAGTAATGGCAGGAAGGAGGTGAAGGGAACAAGTGAGCCCTAATCTACCCACCGCCCTGTCCCTGCCTACTTGCAACGACCCGCCCTAGGCGACGGGGTACAACTTGGCGGCGGTCCCTACGCTGTCTAAGTGCAAGGGAGTACAAACAGGGAACACGCAAGGGAAGGGGCAGTAGCCCACGGAACGCCGCGAGGAAACGGAGCGGTGAATGAGTCAGTCAGGATCAGGATGTAGTGGAGTATACCAACGAGAGCACGGAGCAGGAAGCAAGCCAGGGGCAAAGCGAAGCAGGATAAGCGGAACTGAAGCAAGGCAGAAGCAGGCTGGAGCAAGGCAGCAGTGGGGCCAGGAATCCAAGAAGAATAACAAGCACTGAGGAAGAGAACACGGCAGGTATAAATGGACAGGGGGCGGAGCTAACTCCGACTGACCGGGCCGCGATAGGCTCTCCCACTCCTGAGCCTGCCACCCTGGTTGGTGGGAGCCGGTGTCAGTCTAAGAGGTCTGGCCTCAGGTGTCGACTGATTAATCCCGGGAGTATACACAGACGTAGTACCTGGCAGATCCTTTACATGGCCACTCCATTACCTCAATTATTTTTGTCTGTAACCAAAATGTTGTTCGCATACTGGTGTGTTTTGTGTCATTTTCGTGTTGTTCTTCTTCGGCATAGGGCAACATGATCTTCTCAAGTATTTGGATATATTCAAACTGATCCATGATCCCTTGTATGCGATAAATAGCCATGGTATGAGAAACATCCCTATATCATGATTTTTGCACCACCATGCTTCACTGTTTTCACAGTGTACTGTGGCTTGAATTCAGTGCTCGTGGATCATCTGACATACTGTCTGCGGCCACTAGACCCAAAAAGGACAATTTTGCTTTCATTAGTCAGCAAACTATTGCTACATTTCTCTTTGCGCCAGTCAATGTCTTCCTTGTCAAATTTGAACCTATTCAGGACATGTCTTTCTTTCAACAATGGGACTTTGCGGGGAATTCTTGCTGGTAACTTGACTTCACCTAATCGTCTTCTGATTGTAGCGGTACTCACTGGTAACTTCAGATCTTCTTGGATCTTTCTGAAGGTGATCATTGGCTGAGCCTTTGCCATTTTGGCTATTCTTCGATCCATTCAATCAGTAGTTCCCCGCTTCCTTCCATGTCTCTCAGGTTTTGGTTGCCACTTCAAGGTGTGAGGGATCAATACTATGTATATTGTTTGAAAAATATTATCCTCACACATATGTATATACATTTCAGTTCTTTGTGTAATATACTGATATATATAACAAGTTCTTTGTTCATGTCGGGCACACCTATGGAAGACACCGCCCCCTGGAATGCAAAGAGGAGTGTGCAGAAGAATGTATAGGAAGACTTACAGCAGAAGAGCCAATGGAATTCAAGCAAGTCCCACATCTATAGGGAGGGGCATGTGTCTTCTTTGTGTGTGTTTCTTTGTTCTGAATAAAGTTCAGTTCCTCCTGGCTGACATTAAAGCTGTACCTCAGACATTTGTGTGGTGTACTTCTCTCCAGGCATGCCTTCAGCTTTCAAATTACAGAGGTGGTTATTCGGTGTGAAATACGGACCTGACATTTGGCGCCCGAACAGGGACCTCACTCGAGGAAAAATCTAAATCCGGACAGTCGACATTCACAGGGTGAAACAGAGGACTCAAAGTTGCCCACTGAAGGAATTTGATCACCTCCGCAATAACACGGTAAGCGAATTGATTTTATAAATCTTCGTCTTATCTGTGTTAGTGGGCAGTCTTGTGGCGATCTGTAGAACCCTTTTGTTGATTTCCTGGATTATCTCAGGCGACAGAGGTGATATTTTCCGCTGTGAGGTAAAAAAAACTTGTGAGACCTTAGTCGCGCCCGACTAACCATCCTCTGGGTAATTAGGGACTATATAAAGATTATATAAGCGATCGGAGAGTTATCGACTGTGAAATTTTAATATTTCCAGCGTAGCCGGAGAATCGAAATAAAGATTATATAAGCGACCGGAGAGTTATCGACTGTGAAATTTTTATATTTCCAGCGTAGCCGGAGAGTCTAAAATAAAATTATATTTCGGCGGACCGGGGGCTGTAGACTGAGGAATTTAAATATTTCCGGCGAGGCCTGGGAGTCGTTGACCGAAAATTGTTATATAAATTACGTGTATAATATAGACTGTTAGGCATATGATTTAATGAAGCGAAGAGAAGAGGAAGTTAGGAATAAGAAAGTTATTGTATGTATTAGAAAACAGGACCAGCCGACGCCCGGTAATGGCTTCCGTACCTCATGTTGAGTGTGTCCTCATTGTTGGTGGGAAACCACCCCCCCTTCACAGCTGCGCACTGTGTTTCCAATGGGAGAGGCTGCCCCCCCCTGCCCCTGATGTGGCCACGCCCGGCCCAACCAAATCAGTATGAAATAATCACCTTGTTAATTTTGTCATTTGTAGTGTTTTTTCTATTTACAGAAGTTCCGGTCTAGTTCACTGATGAAACAACACGTCATCATAATATAGAGATGGTGGCCGACAGATTGTATTGTTAAAGATTATGTGGTTGATGTTTTGAACGTAGATAATTCCTATGCGATGGTGTGATGAATGATTGCAGATACGTATGTTGTTTTGCCGGCATTGAAAGTGTTAAGATTGTGAGACTAGAAGTTGTGAGAAATGAGTGTGTGACCCCCTCCCTCTCCCCTGTAGTGTGCTGTGTTTGGGAGGAGGAGGGGGGCTGACTGGGTGCAGTCTGCAGGGCTGATGAGACAAAGGATTTCAATATGCACTGCTGAGAGATATATATATATATCAGTAATGTCTACAAACCAAAATAAATTTCTTCTCTTTTGCGCATGCGCTGTTGTTTATAAAAGTTACGATATTTATGTGTTCTGATGTGATCAGATTTCATGTGTTTTGATGTTAATTCAGATGTATTAAACTTTAGATACTGTGAGACACGTGGTTTTGAAAATGTATGTGCCCCCACCGTTCCCTATTTATATATACAGTTTATTGATTTGCAGTAATTAATGTTATCAGAGATAATATTTTTTGTTTTATTGAATAACTAACTACAATTGTTTTGTTTTTGATTTCACACATGAGTTATGTCATTGTAAAGATCAAATGTATTTTCGTCAGGAAAAAGTCATTTTTGTTTCAGGCTGTTGCACATTACAGGGGGTTAAATTAGTGTTATGTTGAGATGTAGTTTTGAACTCTGCTACATTACTTTCGCAGAGTCCACAAAGGGGGGAAGGGTGAAGGAACTGATCAGGTACAATTTTGGTTTGATCAGGTACAATTTTGGTTTGTTTTGAGTTAATTAATTTGGTTTCAGAAGATCTAAAAATGTGTATGAGAGTAACCTACATTTTGAGGTTTGTGTAGATGGTTGTGTAAGAGACCATCCCCCTCCAGCAAATTTACACAGGAGGCAGAGGTGACGTCACTCACACGAGTCTTTATGGATTTAGATGAGGGAGAAGGCAAACAAAAATTGTCTGGACATTGTTAATTTGATGTAAAGTTTTTAGGAATGTTTTCTTTTTATTTGTTTTTGTATTAATAAAGTATTTGCAGAACCTGATAAAAGTGAGATTCTCAAAGTGCTCGTGATTATCAGATGAGTGTGGAGAAGTGTATAACATTTGGTTTTATTTTAGAGAATGAAGACGCCACCCCTTTGAGATGTTCTATCTATATGTGACATGGGTTTTTAATGTAAATTTGTAATAAAGAGATATTTTATTATACAATATGTACAAGACAGGATACGAGGCACCAGGTAAATTACCCAGAAACCACTCTCACCTTCTTGTTCATCTCAAGGAGCGGAGCTGGAGGTGCTCGCTGAGGCTTGTAACCTGGCAGAAGGTAAGACGGCCGACATTTACACTGACTCTAGGTACGCTTTTGGCATCGCCCACAATTATGGGCCCATTGGTAGTAGGAACTTTATTGGATCATCGGGTAAGCCAATTGAGAGAGCGAGAGAAGACAGAACTGACAACAAGGGTATGTGCAGCCAGGTCTCAGTAAATTGGCTTGTCCCTGAATACAATAATGCCACCACTAGGTTTGTAGCAGCCGGCATGATGTGCGCACGGCATGACATAGGTAAAACAGCAAAGGTACCTGTGAAAAGTGCAGCCCGGCCAGATTACCCATCCCAGCCACTGCAGAACATACAACTACCCGAGGTAGAAGTGTATGACAAAGTGCTCATGTGTGTAGACCTGTTCTCGGGGGGCCTGAAGCCCGGCCTGTATTTTTCCCACTGCAGACCTTGTGTGTAAGTGACGGGGGGAACAATGTTATCCCAAGTATTGAACTGGTGTTTGTACAATGATAAGATGTCAGCAGTTCTCTAGACATTGTCCCAAGGTTAGTTTGTTTAATAACTGTATTTAAGAAGGGTTGTGGGAATATTAAATACTGAGGTTAAGTTTTATGTAAAGTTCTGGGCCAGCCTTAGCATTGGACTATTAGAGTCATGCGTCAGATAAAAGGTACAGAAGTGGAATATTCCCATTAGAAAACATTTTTATTTGTTTATTTTTTATTTTTGTTGTGAAAGGGAAATTTTAGAGCAGAGAATTCTGTGCAGTGTATATGTGTATGTATAGATATGTATATAAAGAAGAAGAATCAATTTGTAAGTTTTAGTTACTGACCAGTGTGAACGTTTGATGTAAAGATGCTATTTGTTAATGTTTTTCTTCAAATTAATTATTTGATTAAGATCAATTAATGTTTATACAATGAAAAAGCTTGTTCTCCACAGGAAGAGTCCAACTGGGAGCGGAAGGCGTGAGAACCAGATTCTGACAGAATGTGGATGGATAAAGGAAGGTAAACCGGTACCACCCAAGGCACTCTTGATGGCTTTTGCATTGATGGTGTATGACCGCACATATGCCCCAAGACTGCAAGGATCGATTTGGTAAGATCTAATTGGTATGTCCAAGGTTTTACAGCTGTCGCTGCTAAATTCTGTTAGAGCTGTTTGATTTGCCTACAGAACAGTCCTGGCAGACCGGTGCCAACCTTATCATACCCGCCTCCCACGAAGAGAACCGACCTTGAGAGGCCTTCCCAGGTAGAACGAACCAGATTAGAGTAAGAAAAATAGGTTTAAGACGCTTGTCAGATAAACATGTGGAATCTGTGTATCTTTCTGTGAGGTGGAGATGTTCCAGGCAATCAGCTGAGATCAAGGTACAAATCCTGCTGAAAGGGTATCACCAAGTGCAAATGAAATGTACCCAATAAGTTACACATCTTCTAGGTGCCCTGTCCATTGTAACAGAGAAGTTTTTCCTTATATAAAGGTGTTTGATGTCATTTAGGGGCCTGACATTATTGTATGTACTTAGAACAACGTTTATAGTGTATGCGGATGATGTTATCACCAGATTAGTATTTATTTTAACAATTGACAAGAGTTGGGGGTCCCCAGCAAGTGGCAGTAAATATGAACTAAAAGACTTTTAACACGATGAACTCCATCACTGAGATGCGGCAGGCACAGCCTGAGCCAGTACAACGCGTTTATCATGAACTGACGGCAGTGTCACAATTCTAAGCGGCCGCCCAGACAAGTAACTTGCCAGAGGAAGAGTACAGATGCGGAGGGTTTGATAGTCACAGTACAACTCCACTAATCCGCCTACGTGGGATTTCACCCCAGGCTCACAACATGAGGTGCTATGTACAGCCTGATGACGTAAACCAAAGGAGACGGTGTCGGACAGATGAGAAGGACCAAACCAAGTCCTGATGACGTCAGCAAAGATCAAAGTAAAGACCAAAGACCTGAGTGAATCCGTCAGCAGGATCAAGTGTTTTGATAAGTAAGTGGCTAGGAGGGGGTAATAATAACTCCCCCACTGGACACCAACGTAGTCTGACTCCACAATTGTGTGGGTTACCCTGAGGGTGACAGTCAGTGAAGAGCAGAAGACAGGAGAAGAAGAAGACGATGGTGTACAGGACTGGCAATTAACTGATGGGACCCGAAACCTGAGGGTGATAGCATTATGATTATTAGTTGAGGCCCTATTTTTTATAATGTCTGAGGTTTATAATTATAATGTATGTGTGTAAATATGCCACGGTGCTGCAAATTACAATCTGAGGAGTTTTATGTGGAGGTGTGAGGTGAAGGTCACTGTGCTGCCCATGACCTGTCATATCTGCAGGGGTAAAGTCCCATTAGGACAGTAAGTGACAGTGCGATAATTATTACTGTTAATAAAAATGTAGACCGGATTAATATATATATATTACAACCAGCAGTGGTTTGTAGATTATATCAAGACAACCATCCTGTATCCAGAGGAGAATAGGGAAAGTTAGGACCACTCCGACACCTTGGAAGTCCAGGTACAAAGGGGGGTTACTCATCAGGAGTAGCTCGTCTCAAGCTGGTGAAGAAATCCAAAACCCCTACCCGCCTGGTTCGAGTGGTCAGTGGTAGGTTGCCAGGCAAGACTCAGGGATAGAATAATATTTTTAGGGGGGACTGTGAGGGATCAATACTATGTATATTGTTTGAAAAATATTATCCTCACACATATGTATATACATTTCAGTTCTTTGTGTAATATACTGATATATATAACAAGTTCTTTGTTCATGTCGGACACACCTATGGAAGACACCGCCCCCTGGAATGCCAAGAGGAGTGTGCAGAAGAATAAAAAGTAAAGGGAGGAAACCTCCAGCTCACCAGTTAGGTGCGTCTCCTGACTCTCCGCTCGGATTCCCGCTACGGCTGGCGGTATGTAATAGAAGAAACAGAGAAAGTAATCCAGCGCTGGATTACTTTCTCTGTTTCTTCTTGTGCAGAAGAATGTATAGGAAGACTTACAGCAGAAGAGCCAATGGAATTCAAGCAAGTCCCACATCTATAGGGAGGGGCATGTGTCTTCTTTGTGTGTGTTTCTTTGTTCTGAATAAAGTTCAGTTCCTCCTGGCTGACATTAAAGCTGTACCTCAGACATTTGTGTGGTGTACTTCTCTCCAGGCATGCCTTCAGCTTTCAATTTACAGAGGTGGTTATTCGGTGTGAAATACGGACCTGACATTGGCATTTGAGATCATATTAGCTGAGCAGCCTGTTACTTTTTTCACTTCTCTATATGTTTTTGCCTCTCAAATCAACTTTTTAATCAAAGTAAATTTTTCATCAGAACATGGAACCAGGGCCGACCTTTGGGGTGTCTGACCTGTGCCTTCGCACAGGGTGCATCACTCAAGCAGGTAGAAGGGGCGCTGCGCTGGCTCCCTTCCCCTGCTTGTGTTTCAGAAGCGCATGTGCCCGGCGACTCTTCAGCTGCCTTTCTGCCCTTGCGCTTCTTCACTCAGTGGCATCTCTACCGCTGTAGCAGCCATAGCGGCTGCTAGCGGTGACAACAGGCATGAGGCGCCCATGCCGTCCACCGGGACAAGCGCCCCAAAGCCCGGTGGCGCCACTAGCAGCTGCTGTGGCTGCTAAAGCGGTAGTGTCGCCACATTCAATAGTATTTTTGACCTTAGGACGCATATACTATTGAACACTATGGCAGAGCAGGGTGGTATCTCCCTGCTCTGCCATCTACTAGTCTACAGACTGTTCGGCCTCCAGCTTATCAAGTTCAGGGACAGGATCCCTGCACAGGCCGGCGTGATGACGTCACTGGATCACGCCGGCCTATGCAAGGATCCCGTCATTGGAGTTGTGGAGCAGTTTCGTTTGTTGTGGAATGAACGGGGCCTAGGTGAGTAAATTTTTTTGTTTGGGGGGCACTGTCTACAAGGGGGAGGTGGGGGGCTGTATGGCACTCTCTAAGAGGGGGAGGTGGGGGGCACTGTCTACAAGGGTAAGATGGGGGGGCATTGTCTACAAGGGTTAGGTGGGGGGCTGTATGACACTCTACAAGGGAGAGGTGGGGGATTATGGCACTGTCTACAAGGAGGAGGTGGGGGGCTATATGGCGCTGTCTACAAAGGGAAGGTGTGGGGCTGTATTGCACTGTCTACAAGGGGGAGGTGAGGGATTATGGCACTATCTACAGTGAGGCTGTATGGCACAATCTACAGGGGGCTGTATGGCACAATGTACAGGGGGCACTATCTATAAGGGAGGGGGGCTGTATGAGGCACTCAGGAAAGGTGGGCATTATAATGTGTGGGGGCCACCTAGCAGACATTATACTGTGTAGGGGCACTGCAGGGGGCAATATAGTGTATGGCACTTAGGGGGCATTATACTGTGTGGGCACAATTAAAGGACAAAATACTGTGTCCTTGAAGGGGTTCCAATATATTATATTATGAAATATTCTTATACTGTATGGGGCAGCTATGGGGGCATTATACTTTATGGGAGGCACTAAAGGGGCATTATACTGTGTATGGGGCACGAAAAGGGCATTATACTGGCCCTATAAAGGGTATTATACTGTGGGGGACATTATAATTTTTTATGGGGCATTTTTTTTATGATGGGTGTGGGACGTCGAAAGATAATTTTGCACGGGGCGCCATCTATCCTAAGGCCGGCCCTGCATGGAACTACCCATTTTCCCCAGTATTTCAGAAGGAAATGCACTATAACCAACATGTGAAACATTTGTCACCCTCCTACCTTAAATAAGGGCCAAAATTTACACCTGTTCCACAGAATTAATGATTTTACCAATTTAACTCCTCACTGCTATTATTTTGAACAAGGCATGCATGTCCTAATTGTTGGCTCTGTTTCTTTCCTATTACTCTACTAGAATAGTAGCTCAAACACGATGGCCGCTCCCATAATCATATACAGAAAATGAAATAAAAAAATCTACAATCAGAAAATAAAAACAGATTAAAAAAAAATTATATGTTTCACCCGCTGGTTTTAATTAATAAAAAAAAAATAGGTGATACATTCCTTTAAGGTGCTCCAGCTCCTCTAACACCCTACAGAAGGTCATTAGGAAATGTTGTAGTGAGGAGATGGTAGAGTCATTACATTCCAGAGAGGTAACACACGGGTTTGGACTTCTCTGAAGAAGCCTGGTCGGACTGAAATTGTGCAGCACAGAGTTCAAAATAAATGGAACACTGGTTCAAAAAGCCTCGAGAAGTTTTGGGATCCCAACTTATCGCTGAGGAGCTGTAAGTACCAGTTCACACTGTGTTTTTTTACGCTAATTTTGGCGGTTTTTGAACACTCGTGGAAAAAAAAATTGTCATACCTTATCTTGAAGCAGTTTCCGCCTTTGAACCTCCATTGAAATCAATAGGAGGCAGAAAAAAACTCGCCGTTCATTTGTGACAATTTTTTTAAGCGGTTTTTGCATTTGCTTAAAAAAGAAACATCAAAAATTACACAAAAAAATAGGCCAAAAAAGGTCAGAAGACGCTTGCATTTCAAAATCTGCATCAAAAATCCTGAAGGAATTTTGAGGCAGATTTTTTCTGCTTTGCAAAAAACTCTTTGTGAACTAAGGCCTAATTCACACGACCGTGTTCGGTCCATGATATACAGGCCGCATGTCGTCCGCATTTCCCGGACCAACACAGTGCAGGGACGAACGCTACTAGCATCATAGTTATGTATGACGCTAGGTGTCCCTGCCTCCCCGCAGAACTACTGTCCCGTGCTGAAAACATGATTGTACGGGACAGTTTTCCCGCAGTGAGGCACGGACTCCTGGCATTACATAGTTACATAGTACATAGTTACATAGTTAGTACGGCTGAAAAAAGACACATGTCCATCAAGTTCAACCAAGGGACGGGAAGAGGGAAGGAAAAATTTCTACACAGAGGAGCTAATATTTTTTTGTTCTAGGAAATGATCTAACCCTTTTTTAAAGCCATCTACTGTCCCTGCTGTGACCAGCTCCTGTGGTAGGCTATTCCATAGATTCACAGTTCTCATGGTAAAGAAGGCTTGTCGCCTCTGCAGCTTGAACCTTTTTTTCTCCAGATGGAGGGAGTGCCCCCTTGTTTTTTGAGGGGGTTTTACAAGGAACAGGATTTCACCATATTTTTTGTATGTGCCATTAATATATTTATATAAGTTAATCATGTCCCCCCTTAGTCGTCTTTTTTCAAGGCTAAATAGGTTTAATTCTTTCAATCTTTCCTCATAACTTAAATTCTCCATGCCCCTAATTAGCTTCGTTGCTCTCCTTTGTATTTTTTCCAACTCCAGGGCATCCTTTCTATGAACCGGAGCCCAGAACTGAACTGCATATTCTAGATGAGGCCTCACTAATGCTTTGTAAAGTGGCAATATTACATCCCTGTCCCACGAGTCCATGCCTCTTTTAATACACGACAATATCCTGCTGGCCTTTGAAGCAGCTGATTGACACTGCATGCTGTTATTGAGTTTATCATTTACAAGTACACCCAGATCCTTCTCAACAAGTGAATCCGCCAGTGTAGCTCCCCCTAGGACATATGATGCATGCAGGTTGTTGGTACCCAGATGCATAACTTTACATTTATCTACATTAAACTTCATCTGCCAAGTGGACGCCCAAACACTCAGTTTGTTTAAATCTGCCTGCAATTCATGAACATCTTCCATAGACTGAACTATATTACATATCTTGGTGTCATCTGCAAAAATAGAAATAGTGCTATTAATCCCATCCTCTATATCATTAATAAATAAGTTGAATAATAGTGGTCCCAGCACTGAACCCTGGGGTACACCACTTATTACCGGGGACCATTCAGAGTAGGAATCATTGACCACAACTCTCTGGATACGGTCCTTGAGCCAATTCTCAATCCAATTACAAACTATATTTTCTAAACCTATAGTCCTTAATTTACCCATTAGGCGTCTATGGGGGACAGTGTCAAATGCCTTTGAAAAGTCCAAAAACACTAAATCCACAGCGGCCCCTGTGTCTAGGCTTCTGCTCACCTCTTCATAAACACAGATTAGGTTAGTTTGACAACTTCTGTCCTTAGTAAAACTGTGCTGGCTGTCACTTATAATGCTATTTATTGTCACATAATCCTGTATATAGTCCCTCAATAGCCCCTCAAACATTTTCCCCACGATGGATGTTAAGCTTACTGGTCTATAATTACCCGGTAGCAGCGCCATATGGGGTCCCGTTTTTTCAAATAAATTATACATTTACATCGCGGTGGTCCTTCAAGATTGACCGGCTGGGATCTCGGCAGCAGCACTCATCCATTATTTATCTACCTACTATACGCTCCTGACATTTTCACCTGTGGTAAGCCTCCATCTGTCAAACTAAGTTTGTTATTTCTTGGGCTTACTCACACTATGTGGCGCCGTGCTTTTCTCTCTCAATTCTCTATAATTACCCGGGGAAGACCTAGAGCCCTAGGCACCACATTTGCCCTGCGCCAGTCCCTTGGCACTATACCAGTCACTAGAGATTCTCTGAATATTATGAAAAGGGGGACAGAAATAACTGAACTAAGCTCTTTAAGAATTCTAGGGTGTAACCCATCTGGTCCCGGGGCCTTGTGCACAAGTACATTACTATGATGCTAGTAGCGTTCCTCCCTGCACTGTGTTCGGTCCAGGAAATACTGCCGACATGCGGACCGTATATATCACAGATTGAACACGATCGCACGGGATACAGGTAGCAGGGCACGGGAACACTGGGAGCAGGATAACACTAAGAGACCATTTGCGATACAGACATGGGAAGACTACAACAACGCTCAGGAAAGGAGTGAAAGCGCAGGGCCTTTTTTATAGTTCAGTGTGATCTGGAGATAATTTATTACATATGCGTGCGCTGCCCCTTTAAGGCTGGGAACTAGCATGTGCGTTCCCACTAGTGGACACTACAGGGCAGGGCGGCTGCATGTGTTGATGTCTCCGTCGAGGGAGACGTTGGCAGGAAGATAGAGATCTGCGGTCGTCAGGTAAGTGGAGGCTGCGGTCCGTGACCGCGGCCGTTACAATTAGGTCCCGTAGTAGGAGGTAAAGAAATTTTGCTCGAGCAAGTTAAGGAGGATCAGGTGCTATCTGCAATGCATCTAGATGGGAGGAAATCTGAAGGAACTGGATAATCTCATGCTGACACTTCCCATGATATGCAACTTGATCAGTCAGGGCCTGTTCACATCACCGTTCATTTCCGTTCCGGGGTTCCGTCGGAGGGTTCCGTCAGGTGAACCCTGCAACGGAAAGTGAAACTGACAGCACAGCTTCCGTTTCAGTCACCATTGATCTCAATGGTGATGGAAACATCTCTAATGGTTTCCGTTCGTCACCATTCCGGCTGGTTTGCGTTTTTTCTGACGGAATCAATAGCGTAGTCGACTCCGCTATTGATTCAGTCGGAAAACCGAAAACCAGCCGGAATGGTGACAAACGGAAACCATTAGCGATGTTTCCGTCACCATTGAGATCAATGGTGACTGAAACGGAAGTTGTGCTGTCAGTTTCACTTTCCGTTGCGGGGTTTACCCGACGGAACCCTCCGACGGAACCCCAGAACGGAAATGAACGGTGATGTGAACAGGCCCTCAGGTCATAAACATCCATTGGCAGAGCAGTCGCTTAATCAGCGTCGGTTGGTTCCATGGCCTGAGTATATGGTTAAGTAGGCGTACCTAGAAAGGTAAAACCTTGGCACTACAATCGGTCTGGCACTAACTAAAGAGAGGTGCAGGGAATGAATTCTCCTGTTCCTCACTTCCACAAGGAAGTTTAGACTTAACTGGTCAAATCCCCAGGTCGCAGTTCTCGGGATAGTCACGAATTTGGTTGCATTGCACATGCGTTCTATTTGCTAGATCGACAGTTCTTGAAGCCTCCTTTGACCACTACCGGTACCAGAAGCGAGACCTGATCTTGGTTGTCTCTGAGTTTGACTCCTTATCAGAGGAGACAACTCATTTGCGCATACTATTTAGCATTTTTTACTAGCGCTTGCGCATAACTTGTCGTTATTTGATGCATAAACAGGAAGTGGGGCAGTGTGTATTTCTTAACCAGGAAGTGGGATAGTGTGTATGCCAGTAACAGGAAGTGTGGCAGTATGCGCCCCTGAAACAGGAAGTGGGGCAGTGTGTGCCATGTTACTGTCTTTAACTTCCTGGTTCTTGTTTAGATTTGGCACCTAAACTGTGTGTGGGATAGAGTGTTTTTTTGTAAACCTGGCATGGAGTCCCTTGGACTGAGGGGAGTTTTGTCCATGTACATCACAGCCACCTCTAGTTCGATTCCTTTGCCAATTCTATGTAACCATTGATTATACTGTACCATTAGGGATATAAAATACAGCATTTTGTCCAAAGAGATTTATCCCTGATGAAGCCGTACCAACAGCGATACGCGTGGGGTCTCAGTCCCTCTTGTGCCCTCACAGGACCTGGCCTTTAATTCCACCAGCGTCGTGTGGTAATCACATCTTTTCCTATCTTGCACATTGTCTTAATTTATTTCTATTCTATATTTGACATTGCATTTTCAGTCATTCAAATGCAGATTTTTCCGGGTGTCCTTTCTTTTATGTGGCATTTCCCCTGTTTAAACTCTTATGGGGCAACAGTGGGGTCCCTTTGGCATTTATTCTGGCCAGGGACATGTGCTCTTTTTTTTTTTCTTCGATTTTAATTGTTTTTTCCCTCTTGAGTACTGCTGTGCTCATTATACTGCTTTTTCATGTATACTGTAATAAAGCAACTTAAATTGTTTTGGACAGGTGACTCTTTTAGCATTTGTCTTTCCTCTTCTTTTTGTGTAATTGTTACACATTTGTTGAGTCAGTACTCCAAGCATTTTTTTACATATAGTGTCGTGCCCACCCTTTTTCTATGTTTACCGATTGAGAGACGTGTCAGCGATGGAGGGTAGTCAGACAGCATTCGTGGGTCAGAACCGGGTGGTGAGTGAAGTATGACAAATCCAGAGGGGAAAAGCAGAGGCAAAAGTCCAAACTAGAGGTCAAACTGGAGAGATGATGAAAAGCCAATAAATCCAATGGATGAGTCCACATGTGAATACTGGGTCAAACACAGGCAGGTAGAAAGAAGAAATAACTGACAGGCCAGAAGCAGCGTCCTGGAATGGCTAGTTATACTCAGGCAAATGTCAGGAGACCCTTGCCTGTTTGAATTGGCCACCAGAATTGGTTTGCATTCAATGGCAATGCGGTGTACTTCTCCGAGACAAAGTGGCGGAGCAGCGCTGGAGCCAGGAGAGGTATGTAACAGGAAATGAAGCATTACACAGAAGTCAATGTGCTGTCCGTGTATAGTAGAGATGTGCCGGGTCATCCAGAGCAGCAGTAGTCACATTCTGCAATGGCTAATAGATGAGGTTCTTGAATGGGGACTTCATCAACTGTTTTAGAATTCCTTAATGGCATATGTTTTTTGTTTTTTTTTAACCAGACAACTCGTTTAATTTCCTGAATTTCTGCTGTTTTGTGTCAGTTTCACCTTTGGGCACACTATTACAATTTTGATCAGGAGATCCACTATATTCATATGTTAAAGGGTAACTAAACGTTTAAAAAAACTTCTGACATGTCATAGTGACATGTCAGAAGTTTTGATTGGTGGGGGTCCCAGCACTGAGACCCCCACCAATCGCTAAAACGAAGCAGCAGAAGCGCTCGTGTGAGCTCTGAGCCGCTTCGTTTCTGTTTGGCTTTTTCCGGAAACCGATGTAGCGGTCTATGGGCTCAATAGAAAGTCTATGGAAAAAGCCGAACAGAAACTAAGCGGCTAAACGCTCACACGAGCATTTAGGCTGGGTTCACACTACCTATTTTCAGACGTAAACGAGGCGTATTATGCCTCTTTTGGTGCCAAAACAGTAGAAACATCCCAAAAGTTATCCCATTTTGGAAACTACACCTCTCAAGGAATTTATCTAGGGGTATAGTTAGCATTTTAACCACACAGGTTTTTCGCTAAATATATTGGAATTAGTCTGTAAAAATTTAAATCTACTTTTTTTCTCAAACAACATAGAAATTTGTAATATTTACAAGGAATAACGAAGAAAATGCACCCCAACATTTGTAAAGCAATGTCTACCGATTACGACAATACCCCATATGTGGTAATAAACTGATGATTGGACCCATAGCAGCGCTCAAAAGGGAAGGAGCGCCATTTCGATTTTGTAGCACGGATTTTGCTGGCTTGGTTTTCGGTGCCATGTCGCATTTACAATGCACTGGAGGGACCAAAACCGTGGATACCCCCCAAAAGTGACCCCATTTTGGAAAAACCCTCAAGGAATTTTTCTAGGGGTATAGTGAGCATTTAGACCCCACGGGTCTTTTGCAGAATTTATTAGAATTAGGCTGCGAAAATGAATATCACAATTTTTTTCCACTAAAATGTTGAATTTTCTAATTTTCACAAGGGATAAAAAAACAACCATTTTTTATAAAGCAATCTCTCCCGAGTACCGAAATACCCCACATGTGGTCATACGTTTTTTCATTAGAAATGAATTAATAACCCTTTCAGGACTGATCCATTTTTTGCTTTCTTATTTTAGTTTTTCACTCCCCGCCTTCCAAGAGCCATAACTCTTTTCTTTTTCCGTGGGTAGAGTGGTGTGAGAGCTTATTTCTTGACAGGGGAAGTTGTAGCTTCTATTGACACCATTTAAAGTACCATAAAATGTATTGGTAAACTGAAAAAATATTATTTGCGGGCTGAAATTGGAAAGTTTCCACTTATCCGCTTTTGGAACACTGCACATTTTGCATCGCCATAGTCTGAAAGCCATAACTTTTTTATTTTTTCACCACCGG
The DNA here is from genome assembly GCF_050947455.1 of Rhinoderma darwinii. Classification (NCBI taxonomy): domain Eukaryota; kingdom Metazoa; phylum Chordata; class Amphibia; order Anura; family Rhinodermatidae; genus Rhinoderma; species Rhinoderma darwinii. Next base: position 196,512,525 of record NC_134688.1, read on the forward strand.
AGCCGTGTGAGGGCTTATTTGTTGCGGTACAATCTGTAGTTTTCACTGGTACAATTTTGGAGTACATGCGATTTTTTGATCACTTTTTATTAAAATTTTTTGTAATCCTGACCAAAAACCAGGAATTTTGACAATGTTTTGTTAGTTTATGTTTTTTTTGCGGCATTCACCGTACGCTATAAATGACAATTTTACTTTATTCTGCGGGTTGGTACGATTACGGCGATACCATATGTATATAGCTTTTTTTTCCTTTTTTTAGCTGTCACCATTTTCTGAGAGCCATAATTTTTTAGTAAAAAAAAGCTGTGTAAGGGCGGGTTCACACATGGCGGATTTTCACTTAAATTCCGCTGCGGACACTCCGCAGCGTTAATCCGCAGCGGAGCCGTTTCTCCATTGACTTTCACTTTAATTTCGCAGTGTTCGTTTACACGATGCGTACAATTCCGCTGCGGAGCATAGGCTGCGGAGCGGAATGTGGTGTCCGCAGCATGCTCTGTCTGTTGCGGAGCAGTGGCGGACTGGTTGCGGACTCATGGCGGAATTTCTCCATTGACTTCAATGGAGATTCTAAGTTCCGCAATGAAGTCCGCAGCTGTCATGCACATGTTATGTGTGGTGCGGAGCGTATTGGTTTTTTAACATGACATTTCTTCATTCTGGCTGGACCTATGTATTTCTAGGTCTACAGCCAGACTGAGGAAGTCAATGGGGCTCCCGTAATGACGGGAGCGTTGCTAGGAGACGTCTGTAAATAGTCACTGTCCAGGGTGCTGAAAGAGTTAAGCGATCGGCAGTAACTGTTTCTGCACCCGGGACAGTGACTATCGATCTCAATATACATGTATCTGTAAAAAAACATATAAGTTCATACTTACCGAGAACTCCCTGTTTCTGTCTCCAGTCCGGCCTCCCAGGATGACGTTTCAGTGGAAGTGACGGCTGCAGCCAATCACAGGCCAAGCACAGGCTGCAGCGGTCACATGGACTGGCGCGTCATCCAGGGAGGTCGGGCTGGATGCCGAAGGAGGGACGCGTCATCAAGACAACGGGCGGTAAGTATGAATTTCTTTTACTTTCACTAGGGAAAGTGCTGTCCCTTCTCTCTATCCTGCACTGATAGGGAGAAGGGAAGCACTTTTCCTGCAGTCCGCAGCGGCCAGTCCGCATCAATTTTCTGCACATTTTGTGCAGATCCGCAGCCGTAATCCGCAACCCGGATTAGGTGCGGCATTGATGCGGACAGTTGCGGAGGAATTCCGCCATGTGTGGTCATGCCCTAAGGGCTTGTTTTTTGCGGTACGGATTGAAGTTTTTATTGGTACTGTTTTGGGGTACATGCAAATTTTTGATCAGTTTTTATTCTTTATTTTAGGAGGGGTGGTGACCAAAAAAATTGCGATTCTGGCGTAGTTTTTTATTGATTTTTTTTGGGGTGTTCATCATGCGGGAAAAATAACATTATAATATTATAGTTGGGGTCGTTATGAACGCGGTGATACCAAATATGTGTACTTTTGTAACGTGTTCATTTTTTTCCTATAATAAAAGTCTTATTATAGGGAAAAAAAGCAGTTCTTGTTTATATAACTTATAACTTTTATTTTTCCACTTTTTTGAAAACATTTTTATTACCTTTTTATAACTTTTCTTACTTGTCCCACTAGGGGACATTTAGACTTGCAGCTTTGATTGCTGCTAGAGTACATTACACTACCTACGTAGTGTAATGTATTCTAACTGTCATTGTGACCTGAAGGTCACACTGACAGGAAGGCTCGGAGGACTGGCCGGAGGCTGCTCCTCCGAGGCTTCCGTACATGGCTACCTGGAGGCCATTGTCTGGCCTCTGATTGCCACAACAAGCATCAGCAGCCCCCACAATCACTTCGTGGGGGCTGCCGATGTGCTTCAAACCACTTAAATGCGGCGATCGCAATCGGTCGCCGCATTTAAGGGGTTAATTGCCAAAAGCAGTGGCGATGGTCCACTGACCGGCAAGACTGATGTGTCAGCTGTCTGGGACAGCTTGCAGCGCGGTCTTGTCACTCTGTGTTTACACAGAGTAAGGGCTTATTCAGACGAACGTGATATACGTCCATGCAACGCGCGTGATTTTCACGCGTCCCGCACAGACCTATATTAGTCTATGGGGCCGTGCAGACAGTCAGTGATTTTTACGCAGCGTGAGTCCGCTGCGTAAAACTCACGACATGTCCGTTCTTTGTGCGTATTTCGCGCATCACGCACCCATTGAAGTCAATGGGTGCGTGAAAATCACGCGCACCACACGTAAGCACTTCCGTGGGACGCGCGTGATTCGCACAACAGCAGTAAAACTATGAATGTAAACAGAAAAGCACCACGTGCTTTTCTGTTTACAAACATCCAAACGGAGTGTCATAATGATGGCGGCTGCGCGAAAATCACGCAGCCGCGCATCATACGGGGCTGACACAGAGCTGTTAAGTGCCTTTTGCACGCGCAAAATGCACACGCTGTGAATCCGACCTAACCGTTAGAAATACTGACGAAAATGAACGTCCTGGTGCGGGAACTAGCACTCGACCATGACGTTCATTTTCGTCATAGGTCGGGAAAGGGTTAATTATTATTTTGTGTTTGTGTTTTGGCTGGTGTTTTCTCTCCCCCTTTTCCCCCCTTTTTATTTCAGTTGGTACTTAACTGACAGCTTCTAAAACACTCTTCAAATCTGCCCAGCACCAAGATTTGAATTTGATTGGCAGTTTGAAATATTCGGTGGGGAGATTCTCCTTTATAAACCCCTGGTTCCGGAGATCTGATGACCGTTCCAGCGTTCCTGTGACCAGCGCCCACCCGTCCTCCCAAAAAGTTTTTACAGTTGTCCTTTTATGTCGCGATTTTTTATTAGTGAGGTTTTTTTGTCTCCCAAAAATTGCTGGGTGGACTGATTTTTTAAAATAGTTTATTTATTATATGTGGTTAAAGTATTTATTATTATTATTATTGATTTAAATCTTTGGTAACCCTTAATAAAAACACTGCTGCCTTTTTTATCGACCTATCTGTTTTACGTGTCTTATTTAAGGTTTAATTTTAGTCTAATAATTTGTGCTTTGTACCATCATGTACTTTATTGGTGCACCGAAAATCATGTCTAAACGTGGCCTTACAGTGACTTTCTGCCCAAACAGTATCGCATAACTTGGAACTCAAGCAAATAAAATATTAGAATCTGTAGGTACATGGCATTCCTTAATACCCCTCGAAGTCTCAGTTTGTGTGCCTGACATACAACATTTTTCTGTTAGGAAAAGTAGCCATGAATTGCTCCAGGTACACCTTCTTTAGTTCAGTAGCTGCGACAGATTCCATAAGTGTGGTTTTAGAGAAAACAACGCAGTCTACACTGTAGTGACATACTGTCATAGCGCTCAGTGGTACACAAGGATTAGTAAATGTGCGCCATAATATACACGTATATTATACTCCTTATTCATCGTGTGTATCCATGCATTGGATTATTTACAAATGAACAAATGTTTTTAAAAATAAAAAAATGTTTTGAAGAAATGTTTTTACTTTCATTTTTATATATTATTTCACGTTGTGGCTTTTATAGTGCATGTGTGTTTACCAACAGTTTCCACTTTCTAAAACACACTATATTATATTATTTATTGTAAATGGTGTTTGTTTCAATCTCTTTTTAAGGCCCTGTTCACACTGAGTTTTTTTGCAGGCAGAAAAAAATCTGCCTCAGAATTCCTTCAGAAATTTTAAGGCAGATTTTGAAATGCCTGCACGCATTTTTCAGCTTTTTTTTTTCATGGTTTCTTCTGCCCCTGACCAATGAAGTTAATGCAAGGACTGTGGGCAAAAAACGCAGCGAAAAAAAAAAAACACTCAAACTAGCGCTGCAGGTTTTTTCAATGCCCCTTTTAAGTGCTTTATTTTTTCCTACCTGAAAATATCACCATCTGGATCTGTGCATGTGAAAGATACAATTGGATTCTTCATCAGGTCTGCAATGAAGCTTGACTTCGGAGAAATATAAAAGTATGGAACTCCAGTACTGTTATCCATAGGGCCATCGCTGGTTAACAGAACCCGTCCAAAAGGCAGTCCTTGTATCTGAGAATAGGACAAAAGAAGGTGACACATACATGCTTAAGATGGGAATACCCCTTAAATAATAACAGCAGGTACTAAAAAGAATACTTAAAAAATACTAAGTAAACACATTCCACCATTTTTGCAAACAACCCAATCTATATTGCCTTTATTTTCTAGTACAATCCTCAAACTTATTTTGAAAGGAGACACAAACTAGGTTTAGCGAAATGTGCTTACACAATTCTTCAGTTACGCCGAATTTGGTGTCTCATAAGGGCGGGTTCACACATGGCGGAATTTCACTTAAATTCCGCTGCGGACACTCCGCAGCGTTATTCCGCAGCGGAGCCGTTTCTCCATTGACTTTCACTTTAATTTAGCAGTGTTCGTTTACACGATGCGTACAATTCCGCTGCGGAGCATAGGCTGCGGAGCGGAATTTGGTGTCCGCAGCATGCTCTGTCTGTTGCGGAGCAGTGGCGGACTCATGGCGGAATTTCTCCATTGACTTCAATGGAGATTCAAAGTTCCGCAATGAAGTCCGCAGCTGTCATGCACATGTTATGTGTGCTGCGGATGCGTCTTGCTTTTTTAACTTGACATTTCTTCATTCTGGCTGGACCTATGTATTTCTAGGTCTACAGCCAGACTGAGGAAGTCAATGGGGCTCCCGTAATGACGGGAGCGTTGCTAGGAGACGTCAGTAAATAGTCACTGTCCAGGGTGCTGAAAGAGTTAAGCGATCGGCAGTAACTGTTTCTGCACCCGGGACAGTGACTACCGATCCCAATATACATGTATCTGTAAAAAAAAATGAAGTTCGTACTTACCGAGAACTCCCTGTTTCTGTCTCCAGTCCGGCCTCCCAGGATGACGTTTCAGTGTAAGTGACGGCTGCAGCCAATCACAGGCCAAGCACAGGCTGCAGCGGTCACATGGACTGCCGCGTCATCCAGGGAGGTCGGGCTGGATGCCGAAGGAGGGACGCGTCATAAAGACAACGGGCGGTAAGTATGAATTTCTTTTACTTTCACTAGGGAAAGTGCTGTCCCTTCTCTCTATCCTGCACTGATAGGGAGAAGGGAAGCACTTTTCCCGCAGTCCGCAGCAGCTAGTCCGCATCAATTTTCTGCACATTTTGTGCAGATCCGCAGCCGTAATCCGCAACCCGGATTAGGTGCGGCATTGATGCGGACAGTTGCGGAGGAATTCCGCCATGTGTGGTCATGCCCTTATTGTGTCGTATGCCCTTTCCGGATACTAAAACAAGGGCACTATTATGTCATCTGAGACTTCAGCTAACATGGGCCAGAGCACAATGTGATACATGGGCTTCTGAATAAGTAGCATGTTGTTTATGTCTCCTCCATGTGCACCAAACTGAGTGATGTGTTGTGATAAAAATCTCAAGGAGCAATAGTTAAAACTGAAATACAAAAAAAAAAAATGGGTTCACAAACATGTTGCAGTAGAACATTATATATATAATACATGTAATAATACGTGAAGGACCGTTCCTGTATAGAGCAGCATCTTTCAGGCAGCAAATTACCATGAAGCGCATAAAACAAAAGACATAACTGTGAAGATGAAGACCAAGACAATGAACCTTGAACATCAGGGATGTATGAATGCAACTGCACATTGCGGACACAAAGAACTTACAGTCTCCTGGGTGGAAAGAGTTGCCAGGGTCCCCCATTTGCTTTTGTGGGCTAATATTCTGGCATTTGTGAGAAGCCTGTGCTGCAGGGCAGCTACAGTAGAGGGGCTCTCGGTGACGGTGCTGCTCGCTCTCTTGTAGGAGAACATCTTGGATGGTGTGATCATCTGCTTGGACATATCAGGCCCTGGTCCGGACTTCATCTCCCTTTCCTCCTTGTAGGCTGAAGCTGGATAGCTCTGCTTCCACATGCTGATTGTGTCTTCCATTAGTGCTGGTAAAGCATCCTCAGTGGAAGAGCTGTCCAATTCTTCTTCTACTTCATTGGTGACTGACCATGACACTGAATTTACAATCACATATCCGTGAGAGTAGGACAATAAACTGCATCCCACCAGCCATAGGATGTAAGATGCACAAGCAGTTGTTTTGCAATTGAAGCAGGACTCGGACATTTTGAGCCAGGCAAATGATGCTGGATTCTACATTCGTCTTGCTAAGCCAAGGAGGTGTTTTCGCCTGCAAGTCCGTGAGCACCATCTGCTGGGAAGTTTTAAAATCCGGTCTATCTCATGAAAATAACACGGCTATATTTTTCTACAAAGACGATATCAAAAATTGTAATTTAAATATCCTAAATATAAAAGCTTAAACATCTCAAATAGGTCAAAGATGTAATCATTTTGTGTAATGCCCTCTTATTAATAATAATAATAATAATAATAAAAAAAAAAAAAAAAAAATACACCTTAGTAAATCTGCCCCATGATTTTTGGGGATGGAGTAGAAATACCCTTTGCATAAGGTAGTCAGTAGGCCTGCACAAACTTTACCTTGGAGTATCCTGGTCTGCTTAACCATCCAGTAAAATATTTTGGATGTGATCCATTCAACAGAGAAAGTGGAGGAGACATAAGTAATAGCTGCTAACCGAAGCCTACTATTGTGAATCAGGGCTTCTTGCACTTCCTTGAGGGCTATCCCTGCGATAAACCTCATGCTCACCGACAAGGCTTCCTTCAGGAGCGTGGTAAAATATGCAAAAAAGCAATTATATGCTGAATGAATGCTGATACGCTTGAGCAAGGGGACACCTCCAAAATATCATCTGGACTGGCCTGCTGCTTAATATAGAGGACTCGGCTAATGCTCTGAGTGATAGTATATTTTTGAATTGTGTACAAAGAAAATAAAAAGCTCCTTCTGTAAGGATACAGTAGAAGTCTGTTTTATATTTCAGATTTGTCTGTATTTTTCCCCAAAATTTAAAGGCTAGGTAAACCTTTAAAAATTTGTTTTTATTATTTTTTACTAAAACAGTGTATTTTAGTGTATAGTTCAACCTTGTAATTTACTTTTATTTAAAAAAATAAATAACTTTTTTGAGATCCAGTTTCTATGTATCCTGGATACATAGACGCTGTATTTTGCGCTGAAACCCAAATTAGTTAGGTCAGTGGGACTGACGGCTTCGGGTGTGAGCGGGTCCTGCGTTTCTCTGACACGCAGGATCCACCTGTTATCTATCACATCAGAGACCCACTGTCACCGAACCCGTCAGTCCCGCTGACCTGAAGGATTCAGGTTTCAGCGCAAGATACAGCTACTCTGTATACAGAATTCATAGAAACTTTATCTCAAAAGGTAAAAATATTTTTTAATAAAAACAAATTACAGTTACATTAAAGGGGTTGTCCGAGATACCAACATTTTTTCAAAAACTGTGTCATACATTACCCCTTATACAGACAACCTAAATAAAGCATTATTTAAAAAAAAAATTCTACTTAGCACATTTCTTCTTTGAATTTAGCACAGTTTGTTTACATGCAGTTCAGGTCTGGTTTGTTGATCTTTCCTTGTTATGAAACTTTTTTCCCGTGCACGCTCATTGCAGGCTGCAATGAGCGTGCACGTACCTTCCAAGAGTTCACGTGAGCTGTCCTTGCTCCTCCCCGCTGACCTCCTTCACTGGACTTGTCTCCTTGCTGACATTCTTGAAGGATGGTGAGCAAATGTTCCCCCCCCCCCATTATGTTTTTCACATTTATGTTTTCTTTCTCTTTTCAGGTCTATAAACCTCTTCGTGTCTCCCCTAATCCTCGTCCACCCTCACCCTCGTCCACCCTCACCCTCGTCCACCCTCACCCTCGTCCACCCTCACCCTCGCCCACCCTCCTCTATCTCATGTCTCTCTCCACTAAGGCCATGTTCACACTGAGTTTTTTTGGCGGAGGAATATCTGCCTCAAAATTCCGTCTTGAAGTTTGCGGCAGATTTACCTCTCCCTGCACGTTGATTTTTGCGTCATTTTTCCCGGAGTTTTTTGTGCGCTGTTTGCGGCTTTGTTTGCGGTTTTGTTTGCCGCTTTGTTCGGGCCGTTTTTCGCTTCGTTTATCTTGGCGTTTTTTGCTTGTTTGTTTGCGTCTTTTTTTGCTGTGTTTTCCGTTGCGTTTATCGTAGCCTTTTTCGTATCGTTTCTTTTTTTACATCGTTGTTTGCGGCTATTTTTGCTGCGTTTTTCGTTGCGTCTTTCGTGGCGTTTTCCCAGTAGTTTTTCGCGGCGTTCTTTGCCTCTTTGTTTGCGGCTTTTTCCGCGATGTTTTTCGCAACGTTTTCCGTGGCGTTTATCGTAGCCTTTTTTGCGTCCTTTTTCGCCTCTTTTTTTTGCGTCGCTGTTTGCGTTTTTTTTTCTGCGTTTTTCGTTGCGTCTTTCGTGGCGTTTTTCCTGTCGTTTTTCGTGGCGTTTTTTGCCTCTTTTTTCGCGGCTTTATTTGCGATGTTTTTCGCGGCGTTTATCGTAGACTTTTTGGCGTTGTTTTTGCGGCTTTTTTTGCTGTCATGTTTTTCGCCCACGGCAATTGAGTGCCGCGGGCATAAAACAACGGAAATACGCTTTCTCTGTCTCCCATTGAATTCAATGGGAGGTCAGAGGCGTAAACGCCCGAAGATGGAGCATGTCGCTTCTTTTTCCCACGAGGCAGTTTTACTGCTCGCGGGAAAAAGATGCCGACGCCTCCCATTGAAAATCAATGGTACGCATTTTCGGGCCGTTTTTTACAAGTTTTGCTACGCTGTTTCCGCTTAAAAAAAAACCAGGCGGAAACATCCCCGTAATTTCAGCAGTTATGGACGCCCTCGTGTGAACATACCCTAACAATGTAGGCTTAGATACAGGACCCCAGAAGATCTTATCCAGTTCAGGATCGGGCTATTTTGCGCCTTCAGGACCAGATACCGTTTAGCCATTTTTAACACGTGTTCGTTAAATGGCTATAACTTTTTTATTTGTTGGGCTAACGACGTGATTTTTGCGACGTTTTTTCCGTAGACAATGCAGGTTTAATTTTTTATTGTTTTTATACACACCTTTTTTGCCATTTTAGAATTTTCTTTCATAAAGTTTGAAAATAATAGTAAAAAAAAAAGCTTTTTTACGTTTCAGCTATTTTCTTTTGCGTAATAACATAGTTTTACCCTAAAATAGACCTTTTATTTGTGATCGTCATTGTCTACCGTAAATTTTTATATATTACATGTCTATATTAGGGTAATTGGGTCAGCGCTAGCGTTACAACAATGATTGGCGGGGGGAACGGTATTTTTTTGGGGTGGGTATTTTATGTGTATTTATTATTGTATTTTTTTTTGCACTTTACTTTACTATTTTTTTATTACTATGGTCTGTCCCCCAAAGGTCAGAAAAGACCTTTGGGGAACTTTATATATTTTTTTTCTTTCTTTTACATGTTTTTCCACTGTATCTGGGGCTGCACAGCAGCCCCAGTTACAGGGGAAATCAGCCCTCTCATAGTGACGATTGTCACTAATAGGGCTGTGCTGGGTCTAGTAAGACCCAGCAGCAGTCTGTCAGTAACGGCACCCAGTGATCATGTGACCAGATGTGATCACATGATCACCGGGAGGAATAGAGACAGCGGCGCGGGGCCGCTGTCTCTATTCCTATACACAGCGTTCATTGAGCGCTGTGTAAAAAGACATCGGAGAAGACAGAAGCAGCTAAAGCTGCTTCTATCCTCTCCTCAGGGTCCCCGGCAGTCACTGACAGCCGGAGACCCGACATTCAGCTGCCCGATCGCGCGGGCAGCAAGTTAAAACCCGAGCCGTAGAAAGTCTATGGCTCGGGTTTTAAGGACCCGTCCCTGACCGCTGGCCGTAAAAATACAGCCAGCGGTCGGGAACCAGTTGTTAAACAGTGCACGGTGTCCCGCGGGCCGCAGATAACAGCCTCAAGGGCTGCATGCGACCCGTGTGCTGCATAGTGTTGTATAATTCCCTATCAAAGCCTACTATGTGTAGGCTTTGATAGGGGAAGAACTAAAAGTACAGAGGTCACTGTACCTTTCTAGTCCGCGGGTGCCGTCCCTCTTCACTTTTTTCACTGTGAACACGCATAGGCGCGTTCACAGTGAAAAGATGCATAGGCTGGGCGGGCGGGCACGCGCAGAAACGTCACGTCTCCAGTGACGTGTCGTGTCCCATCCGAGGTCTCGCTGGGGCGAGACCATGTGATCGGGACACGACACGACAGTGGAGGAGGAAGAAAACGTGACGTCAGAAGACATGTGATCGGCAGAAAAGAGCTGCCAGAACGGAGAACAGAAGCAAGATTGCACAGGTAAGTATATTAGGGAATACTTAATGTGTGCATTGTGTGTTTAACTTTAAAATAAAAATATATCTCGGACAACCCCTTTAAACACTAAAATACAGTTTTAGAAAAAAAAAGTCTCCAAAGGTTTGCATAGCCTTTAAAGGGCATTAAAAAATGACAATGTAGAATTTTCTAATGGTATTTTAGGATCCTATACCTATTTCACCTTATTTCAAGTCATTTTGAGGAAGGAAAAGACACCATTTTTAGTAGCTGTTTAGGAGATGGTTTTCCGTTTGCCTGATCTTTTGCCTGACATGTTTGCACCACCACAGATAAATAAAACATTTCTGACATTAGTCCCCAAAGCACATTTAAAAGAAACAAACCTTGAAAAAAAATTAAAAATAAGATGTTTATTTTGCTTTTCATCATCTCACCTTCCCTTGCAACGCTGATGACACACAGACCATACGTACAAGCCTTGTTTCTTTTGAGTGTTTTTTTTATAGTGTGACGGTACACTCCGTCAGTCGTCACCACCACCACCACCATCGCTACAGCAGCTGCTTGCCTGCTCTCCAGCTAAACCCATTTTTTTTTTACATTTCATCTGCACAAACATGACGCTGTTCCTGCCTGATTATTACATTGACAAACAGGCTTTTATTTGGCCCTCAATGGACACTTGGCTTAGTTACAGCTGCTAAGGAAAAAAAGCTCAGCAGTATTCTTGGCTTATTTAACCTTTTCAGGACCGAGACAATTTTGGCCTTCAGGACAGCAGGATTTTTTTAGTTTTTTCTTCGCCACATTATTATGACTATAATTTTTTTTATTTTTCTGTTGACATAGCTGTATGAGGGCTTTTTCTTGCGATGTGTTTTTTTTTATTTTAATGGAACTATTTTGGTGAGCATATAACTTGTGGATTATCGGGGGAATATGAAAAAAACAGCAATTATAAATTTTGCACTGCTCACCATGCGGGATAAATAACATGTTACCTTTATTCTATGGGTCAGTGCGATTATGGCGATACTAAATATGTAATTATTTCGATGTTTTTTTATGCACATTTAATGGAAAAAAAAATTTTGATGTCGCCGCTTTCCAAGAGCCATAACTTTTCTATTTTTCTGTCTGCCATATGTGGGATTTTTTTAATACCTTTTTAGGTTGCATATAAATTATGAAAGTTATGAAATAACTTAGTATTTTTGGGGAGGAAATGGAGAAAAATCAATTCCGTCTTCCCGAGGGTTTCAATAGCTGGACCCGTGATGATTAGCTGAATGCCGCCTGGCTCTCAGATTAAAAGGGATTTCTATGAATGATGAGACAACCCTTTTAAAGCTACACACAAAGACGCTCAGTAAAAACTATTAGAAAGGTTCAGAACTTTTCCCTATACAGTAAGGCCTTATTTACACGAACGTGTATTACGTCCATGCTACGTGCGTGGAAATCACACGCGTCGCACGGACATATGTAAGTCAATGGGGCCGTTCTGACAGGTCGTGATTTTCATGCAGCGTATGTGCGCTGCGTAAAACTCACTACATGTCCTATACTTGCCCATGTTTCGCGCAGCACGCACCCATTGAAGTGAATGGGTGCGTGCAAATCGCACACGGCACACGGAAGCACTTCCGGGTGACGCGCATGATTCGCACAACAGCTGTTAAAGAAGTGAAGGGAAACATAAAAGCCCCTCCTTATTTACTGTTCCGTAAACATCAAAACAGAGTGTCAAAATGATGCCGGCTGCGCGAAAATCATGCAGCCACGCACCATATTCAGATGCCACACTGAACGTTTGCACGCACATAATGCCGTGTTTTTTGCGTGCGCAAAACGTACACGCTCGTGTGAGTCCTGCCTAAAGTTGTGTTTGCTGAACATGAAAACCTGCTATAAAGTTCCCCAACCATTACTTATTGACAGCATAAATTAGGCTTAAAATTGTTTTTACTAGTCTAAAAAGTGACGGCTGCCCATATGGTTTTGATATTTACATGGATCTCCAATTATTTGGGGAGTGAAGAGAGATGAAGGGAAACAGAGTAGTGCCTGCCTACTTTTATGCAGCTTTGGTGACAAAACACAGTTCTTTACAGCTTCCAGAGTGGCTTCCTATCATTGATATATCCTGTTTCCAGTTACAGATGGTCCACCTGCTCTGGAGCATATGTGGCTAATCTAAATGTTGCACAGAGAACCAGACACATATCCACTTTAAAATTAAGTGGGAGTAGCAGGAGCGTATACGGAAATCATAGTCTCCATAGCAAAACTTAGAGTGTGCCCCATACCCGATTAAGAGAGCTCCGCAAATATACTAGTTTTTTTTATTAGGTTTGCCTCTTAATAAGTGTGGGGTAGGGGGTAGAGGGTCCTGTGTGTTGAGTCCTGTTTGGGGAATGGGGTGAATGGATCCTCTATGTCAGGGGTCCTTAACTTGCTTTTGCCTCTTAATAAATGTATCAGAGTTTACTCCAACTTTTAAGTCTATTAAGACTGGTGTAGTAAACCCCAGTCTTAATAAACCCCCCCCCCCCTGTTTGTATACGTCAGGTAATAGTAGAAGTTCAGAGTTGGGCCGCCTTCTCACCACGGGCCCCAGTCAGTGACGTGGTCTGCCTTGTATTATGAGTGCACCACTGGTTGGGGGAAAAGCAATGCCTCACATTCTGTGAGATGACGGTCCAGTCATGAGGAGGATGCCGTTTAAGGGGCCTGTGAACTGTAGATGAGGGTACTTTGCATAGTGTGGCAGAGGGACGACAGAGCCCTGTGTATTGAGTCCTTTGTTGGAAATGGGGTGAATGGATCCTCTATGGCAGTGGTCATGGGCGTAGCTAAAGGCTCATGGGCCGCGATGCAAAGGTTTTTCTTGGGCCCCCCTAAACTTCTCATAGCCGATAACCCGCAGCTTTCAGCTTCATCGCTGGGTCTCCTAAGTGATCCAACAATGCCGCACTAGCTGCCAGGAGCATCTCTGAGGACTTAAAACATCAGGGGGAATAGCCCCAATACATATGTGCCCCCCCAAAAAAATTATGTGCGTGTATGTATATATATATATATGAGACAGCATATCTATAGCAATATGACCCTATAGCTATAGATAGGATTAGATACAGCGGCGCAGCAGACAGTATCACACATTATAGGATTAGATACAGTGGCTCGGCAGACAGTATCACACATAAAATGTTTAGATATAGGGCCCAGCAGACAGTATCACACATGATATTATTAGATACAGTGGCTCAGCGGACAGTATCACACATGATAGGATTAGATACACAGCTCAGCAGGCAGTATCACATGATAGGATTAGACACACAGCTCAGCAGACAGTATCACACATGATAGGATTAGATACAGTAGCTCAGCAGACACTATCACACATGATAGGATTAGATATAGGGCCCAGCATACAGTATCACACATGATGGGATTAGATACAGTAGCTCAGCTGACAGTATCACACATGATAGGATTAGATACAGTGGTTCAGCAGACAGTATCACACTTGATAGGATTAGATATAGGGCCCAGCTCGCTGACATTGCAGCTCCAGCGCTGGACCCAAGAAAGGTAAGAATAATAATTGTTTTGCTTTTTTAGTTGTTATTAATTATTTTTGTGTGTTTGTGTTTTTTTTTACAGGTTCGGTTGTTGGACTACTTCGGATTCGAGGACTACTTCGATAACTACAGTTTTTTTTCTCAATAAAATGGATAACGAGGGTTGTGTCAGGTATTTTTATTTCAATAAAATATTTTATCTATGTCTTTGTATTTGTTTAAACTTTATTTCTACAACCTTAGTAATGGCCGCTGTCTGATTGACAACACCCATTACTAAGGCGGGTCTTAATGTTAGACATGAAGAGGCTAACACTAAGCCCCATTATTACCCTGGTACCCACCGCCACCTGGGGTACCGGGAAGAGCCAGGTACGATCCAGTACCCGAACATCTGTAGTGTAGGTGAAGCAATGGGACGGCCGCAGGCTGGTAATATTAGGCTGGGAAAGCCCAAAAACAGTGGCCCTTTCCACCCTGGTAATGCTTGCCTGCTGCTGCTATGTTGAATCTGACTGGTTATTAAAATGCGGGACCCCACATCGTGATTTCCAATTATTTATTTATTTTTAAATAAAACGATGTCCCCCCATTTTTCATAACCAGACAGATACAACACAGCAGCAGCCTAGTATTACCAGGGGGGATGGGCCACTGTTTTTGGCCTTTCCCAGTCTTGTAATACCAGTCTGCGGCCGCCCCAGTGCCCGACCATCATTACAGATGTTCAGGTACTGGATCGTACCCGGCTCTTCCCGGCACCCCTGATGGCGGTGGGTATCGGGGTAATAATGGAAGTTAGTGTTAGCCTTTTCACCGGCTAACACTAAGCCCTGCCTTAGTAATGGACGCTGCCAATCAGTCAGCGGCCATTAGTAAGGCGGTAGCGATAACATTTAAAAAAAAATACAAAGACATAGAAAAAATTGATTTATTGAAATAAAAAAGCCCCACAGAGAATAAAAAAAGCAGTTCTCGAATCCGACGTAGTCCAACTACCGATCCCGTAAAAAAACACAAAAGTAAAACCCTAGTAAGGGCCTGTTCACATCACCGTAGCCCTTCCGTATAGGGGTTCTGTCGGGTTAACCCCTCAACAGAAAGGCAAACTGAAACCTCAGCTTCCGTTTCCCTCACCATTGATCTCAATGGTGACGGAAACGTTGCTAAAGGTTTCCGTTTGTCACCGCTGTGACAGGATTCAGTTGTTTTACATTGTCGACTGCGCTATTGATTCCGCCAAAATAACGGAACACGTTCACATCGATGACAAAGGGAAACTATTAGCAAAGTTTCCATCACCGTTGAGATTAATGGTGATGCAAACGGAAGCTAAGGTTTCCGTTTGCCTTTCCGTTGAGGGGTTTACCCGACGGAAACCTCCTCCAGAACCCCTCAACGGAAGGGCAGCGGTGATGTGAACAGGGCCTTAGATACAGGGCCCATGTGCATGTGTGATGCTGTTATTGGGACCCTGTATCTAAGCCTAGGGTAGGCTTAGAGACAGGGTCCAGCAGACAGTAATCTTATGCAGTATAAGATTACTGTCTCCTGGGGCCCTGTATCTATGCCTAACACATGGTAGGCTTTAAAGGGTTTGTCCAATCCCTAAACATTGATGGCCTATCCTCAGGATAGGCCATCAATAGCTGATGGGTCGGGGTCCGACTCCCAGGACCCCCGCCAATCAGCTGTTTTGAAGGGGGTGGAGAGCTTGTACGAGCGCTGTTTCCCCTTCATTCCCCTTACTTGCTCACACTGTGAATCACTGACAGGTCCGTGTCAGCGATTCAGTGTGAGAAAGTGACCGGAATGAAGGAGAAGTAGCGCTCGTACGAGTGGCTGCACCCCCTTCAAAACAGCTGCTTGGCGGGGGTCCCGGGTGTCAGACCACGACCCATCAGCTTCAGCAAGACAGTGATATTAAACTTACCCTACTCTTCTGCCGCAGCAGAGGTCCTCACTCCATCAAGTGTCGGGATGTTGTGCGTAGCACATAGCATCGTGACGTCATGCGCTGCGCTGTGATGTCAGAACCTCCACTGCGCTCCGGAAAGAGCGGGAGTAAGTACTGTCAGTTACTATAGTAACAGGGGCCCGTGTAGTTTATTACATAGGCCCCAGTTACTATAGTAACTTTTCATTGATGTGGTGCGGGGGACCGTGGCCCCCTGTCTTCGGTGCCCGGTCAGAGGCAGAGCACGGTAGAATCACATCACTGCAGGTAAGGACCGCCGAACACAGTGTCAGTGGCACGTTCCCATCGTGTCTGTACCTCTCTATCAGTGGTCCACCTTGAAGACTCTGGATATTTTAAAGGTAAGGGTATGTGCACACACACTAATTACGTCCGTAATTGACGGACGTATTTCGGCCGCAAGTCCCGGACCGAACACACTGCTGGGAGCCGGGCTCCTAGCATCATACTTATGTACGATGCTAGGAGTCCCTGCCTCGCTGCAGGACAACTGTCCCGTAGTGTAATCATGTTTACAGTACGGGACAGTTGTCCTGCAGCGAGGCAGGGACTTCTAGCATCGTACATAAGTATGATGCTAGGAGCCCGGCTCCCTGCACTGTGTTCGGTCCGGAACTTGCGGCCGAAATACGTCCGTCAATTACGGACGTAATTAGTGTGTGTGCACATACCCTAATACTAAAAAAATAATGACATTACATGTTATTAAGGCACATGAAGTTACTAATTTAGTATCTCCATGTGCCTTACAGTAATAAAATAGCAATCAATGTTTGGTTCTACACATACTTGTGAATCTGCATTCTCCACTATGAATCTGCTGAAGAACAGATGCAGTCTGTTCGAATAGCCATCACTCCCTTCTTACTTAATTTCAAAAGACTGGTGAAAAAGAAGAGATGCTAGTTTTTCCGCTAATAAACAATAAATCTGGATATAAATAGTTAGACAAAGTTTGCAAAAAGTTAGCAAGACAACATCTTTACCACTGGTTTTCAACTCGGATCTTCACCTGACGACAGACCCCGGTAAGTGGGCCTTTGATAAAAGCAGTTGAGCAAACTTGCTCTATGGTATAATGCTTATATAGTGAAAAGAAGATGATAACAATAAAATATATTATAAAATAATAATGGTAGAAAGGAGAGGCGATACTCTAAGGGCATGTTCACACGTGGTAGAATTGCTGTGGAATTCCGCTGCGGAGAGTCCGCACTGGAAATCCGCAGCAGACAGTCTGTCCATTGGTTTCCACACCTTTTTAGTTATCTTCATACAGACGTTGCGGACAACTCCGCTGTGGACCATAGGCTGTGGTGCGGAATTTGGTGTCCGCAGCATACACTGGCTGTTGCGGACTTGATGCGTACTTGTGGCATAATTTCTCCATTGACTTTAAAGGAGTTGCAAAATTACGCAATGAAATCCGCAGATTTAATGTGTGTTGCGTTGTGGATTGCTTTTACGAACAGGATATTTCATCATTCTGGCTGGACCTATGTGTTTCGAGGTCTATAGCCAGACTGAGATGGAATGTTTTAAAAGAGAGCAGGATGTACTCTACCTGAATCTGCAACGGCTAATCCGCAGCAATTTAATGCACATTTTAGGCAAAGGCGCAAAGGAATCTGCAACGCAGATTATGTGCGGCATTGATGCGGACAGTGTCTGCAGAAATACGCCATGTGTGACCATGCCCTTATAGGGTAGAGAAGATAGCGTTGTGAGAGTAAGGGTTCGTTCACATCTGCGTCGGGGTCCGGTTCATGGGTTCCGTCAGACTTTTTCATCAGGGGAACCCATGAACGGAAACCAAACAGAAAATATAGCTTTCCATTTGCATTACCATTGATTTAGACTATGCTATTGATTCTGCCAAAAAAAAGGAAAACCTTATAGAATGGAGACAAACGGAAATCATTGAAACGTAAACCGTAGGTTTCCGTATGCATCACCATTGATTTCAATACTGACGGATCTGCTGCAAATGGTTTCTGTTTGTCACCGTTGTGTAAGGGTTTTGCCATTTTGACGGAATCAATACTGTAGTTGACTACGCTATTCATTCCGTCAAAACGACGGAACCCCTGCACAACGGAGACAAACGGAAACCATTTGCACTGGATCCGTCACCATTGAAATCAATGCGCTATTCAATATCAATTAATTATAGGTTTAACCTATAATGACGGGGTAGGGAGACAGACAGGTGAGCCCTAATCTACCCGCCACTCAGTCCCTGCCTACTTGCACGGCCCATCCTAGGCGACGGCGTACAACTGGGCAACGGTCCCTACATCCAATATGTGTACGACAGACAAACAGACAAGGGTACACAAAAGCTAAGGGAAATGGGGCAATTGCCCACGGCAACACCGTGAGCAACAGGAGTAGTGAACGAGCCGAGTCAAACCAGGAGTGTACGAGGTACCAAACGCAGAGCAGGAGCGTAGTCAGTAAAGCCAGGGTCAAAATGAAGCAAGGTCAATAATAATAGCAGGAGCAGCAGAGCCAGGAAACAGGAAAGAATCACAGGCAAAGACAAGCAGGAAATGAAGGTATAAATAGACCGATGGTGGGAGCTAGAACCCTCTGGCCAGGCTGTGATAGGTTCTCCCACTCCTGAGCATACCAGCCTGAGTGGTAGCAGATCGAGTCACTCTAGCAGACCTAGGAACAGATGGAGGCTGATTAACCACGGGCGTCGACACAGAAGCTGTGTCTGGCATGTCCTTTACATAACCCCTTTAGGACGCAGCCTGTTTTGGCCTTGTGGCACAGACGATTTTTTCAAATCTGACATGTGTCACTTTATGTGGTAATAACTCCGGAATGCTTTTACCTATCCAAGCGATTCTGAGATTGTTTTCTCGTGACATATTGTACTTTGTGATAGTGGAAAAATTTGCTCGATAAATTCAATATTTATTCGTGAAAAACACCAAAATTTAGAGAAAATTTGCAAAAATGTGCATTTTTCTAAATTTAAATGTATCTGCTTGTAAAACAGATAGTAATACCACACAAAATAGTCACTAGTTACCATTTCCCATATGTGTACTTTATATTTGCATCGTTTTTTGAACATCCTTTTATTTTTCTAGGACATTACACGGCTTAGAACTTTAGCAGCAATTTCTCACATTTTCAAGAAAATTCCAAAAGGCTATTTTTACAGGGACCAGTTCAGTTCTGAAGTGGTTTTGAGGGCCTTATATATTAGAATCCCCCAATAAATAACCCCATTTTAGAAACTGCACCCCTCAAAGTATTCAAAACAGCATTTAGAAAGTTTCTTAACCCTTTAGGCGTTTCACAGGAAATAAAGCTAATTAGAAATTCATTTGTAATAAAAAAAATTGTGTAACACAGAAGGTTTTACCAGAGAAATACAACTTAATATTTATTGCCCAGGTCCTGCAGTTTTTAGGAATATCCCACATGTGGCTCTAGTGCCCTAATGGACCAAAAGACCGGCCTCAGAAGCAAAGGAGCACCTAGTGGATTTTGGGGCCTGCTTATTTTTAGATTATATTTTAGGCACCATGTCAGGTTTGAAGAGGTCTTGTGGTGCCAAAACAGTGGAAACTCCCCAAAAGTGACCCCATTTTGGAAACTAGACCCCTCAAAGAATTTATCTAGGGGTATAGTTAGCACTTTGACCCCACAGGTGTTTTGCTATATTTATTGGAGTTAGTTTGTGAAAATGAAAATCTACTTTTTTTCTGAAAAAACATAGAAATTTTTAATATTTACAAGGAATAAAGAAGAAAATGCACCCTAACATTTGTAAAGCATCTTCTCCCGATTACGGAAATTCCCCATATGTGGTAATAAACTGCTGTTTGGACCCACGGCAGCGCTCAGAAGGGAGGGAGCGCCATTTGGATTCTGGAGCACAGATTTTGCTGGATTGGTTTTTAGTCCCATGTCGCGATTGCAAAGCCCCCCAAAAGTGACCCCATTTTGGAAACTACACCCCTCAAGGAATTTTTCTAGGGGTATAGTAAGCATTTATACCACACAGGTGTTTTGCAGAATTTAGTAGAATTAGGCCGTGAAAATGAATATAAACATTTTTGTCCACTTAAATGTTGAATTTTTTCATTTTCCCAAGGGACAAAGGAGAAAAAGTCGCCCTAAATTTGTAATGCAATCTCTCCCGAGTACGACAATACCCCACATGTGGTAATAATTAATTTTTTTAATAGAAATTAATTAACCTTTGCAGTACTGATCCTTTTTTGCTTTTCCATTTTAGTTTTTCATTCCCTGCCTTCCAAACGCCATAACTTTTTTATTTTTCCATGAATTGAGAGTTGTGAGGGCTTATTTTTGGCAGGACGAGCTGTAGTTTATACTGGTACCATTTTTTGGTACATGCAACTTTTTGATCACTTTTTATTACATTTTATTTAGAGCTTTGGTGACCAAAAACAGTGATTTTGGCGTTTTAAATTCTTTATTTCTTACGGCGTTCATAATGCGCTATAAATGACAATTTTACTTTATTCTGCGGGTCGGTACGATTACGGCGATACCATATGTATATAGTTTTTTTATGTTTTGTAGCGTTTGCACAATAAAATCACTTCTTTATAAAATAATTTATTTTCTGTGTCACCATATTCTGAGAGCTGTAACTTTTTTATTTTTCAGTCAAAAAAAGCGGTGTAAGGGCTTGTTTTTTGCGGGACGGGTTGTAGTTTTTATTGGTACTATTTCCGGATAAATGCGACTTTTGATCACTTATTATTCTATATTTTGGGAGGGGAGGTGACCAAAAAATAGTGATTCTGGCATTGTTTTTAATTTGTTTTCACCGTGCGGTAAAAATAACATGATAACATGCCCGGTGTCACCGCTAGCAGCCGCTATGGCTGCTACAGCAGTAGCGACGGCCACTAAGTGAAGAAGGGCCCGGGCGGAAAGGCGACTGCAGTTAGTGTGCGTATCCCCGCTGGTAGTTGCAACGGCGCAGGGATACACACACTCGCTGGCGCCCCTCTTGCAGTGTGGCGGCTGGCGCCCTGTGCGACTGCACTGTTCGAACATATCTAAGGCCTGCCATGGTCAGCCGCTCCTACACAGTGCCAGCGCGGTTGTTAGCCGCGTTGCGACTGTGTAGGGCCGCTCTGTGTGGTTGTACCCTGAGACCACAGGCTTGCCTGCGCTACCTGATGTAATCGGAATCAGCTGATAACTGAAGGGGGGCAAGGGAGGGGAATGCATTTTGACTGCAACGTGAGAACTCAATCTAAGTTAAGGCAGGAATTGCCAGCTGACTGTAGCACTCACTTCCACTCCGGTCCGCTGTGACCTGTAGGGTGCGCGCACACGCCATAAACGGCCAGCGTGCGCACATGGGAATCATTATCATCAATTAGCCCATGATTCCCCTTGACTATAAGAATGGCCATGCCCCTTTGCTCATTGCCTGAGCGTTGTTAGTATTCCCATGTCAGTCTAGTAAGTGTAGTAAATAGGAAAAAATGTATGGATATACAGGGGAGCGCTACTAATAAGTAAACGGGTAACAGTGGTAAATTCCTTGATTTATTAAATATAGGCAACGCGTTTCAACACAGGACATGTGTCTTCGTCAGGCCAAGGAAGAACAAACAGTGCAAAGAGACATCTTAAATAATAAGCCAAACATGATTAAAAAATCCACAGCAGCCTGAAAAAAACGCGAAAGCAAAGCTCATGGAGAGAGCTGTCAGTGACGTCATATAAACAGATGTTAAATGCGGGACTCGCAATCCAGCCAAAAAACAACAAACAACATCACTAAGTGATCCTGCAATTAATACTGCATCATTTTGTTGATGCATGTAAAATGTCAGAACAATGTAAAGTCAAAATAAAACGGGATACGCAATATTACATTATGCGCTGTGAAAATAAAAAAGCAGAGGAACACATTTAAAAGACAGCAGGAGAAACAATAAAGAGTTAAAATAACTCTGTAATATCTACGTGTGTCCTGGCTGAGTCCAACATACCATTTGGGCAATTTAGGCGCATTAGAAAGAATTGCTCTAGCAATAAGCAATTTCACTCAGAATGCACTATTTTAAAAAAACTTTTTAAGGAGAAACATTTTCCGCACAGTCTAATAAAAGGTGCAATGCATAAAGCATCCAAACTCACACAAGACTCATGTATTATACCCCCTAATAGAATAATAAAAAATAAGAAAAGTGACGATTCCAACCAATTTGGGTACAATTTTATTACTACATACAATTCCGGAAGCAAAGCATGTTTGAACATTATTAAAAAACACTGGCATATTCTGAAAAGCGACCCATATCTGAAAGGTATTCTCCCTGACAAACCCTCAATCACGTTCAGAAGGTCCCAAACGTTACGCAACCTTTTAGCACCTAGTAGATTGAGGAATATAGGCTTGAAAACACACAATACACTTCCTCCTATCAGTGGCTCTTTCCGCTGTGGACATCTGAGGTGCATGTGTTGCACCAATATCACACATGGTTGCAAAACCTTTATGTCCTCCACAACTAGTGAATCCTTCCCAATAAAATCATTCATCAACTGTAGCAATAATTTTGTAATATACTTGCTAAAATGTCCTTGTAATCTTCAATATGTGGGAAGAACCACACAACAACTAAGATGTAGGATCAATAAACATAGATCTAATGTGAAAATTGGATTTATGAAACATAGTGTGTCTCGTCACTACATCACAGTGCACAATAGTGATTTCAGCAATATCCTAGTCACCCCAATAGAATATATCCCCCCCTCATATGGCGATAGATTTACTAGATTGAAACAGAGAGAACATTTCTGGATATTCAAGCTCTCCTGTTTACAACCCAGTGGCCTCAATGATTTATCTGAATCCTCACTGGATTAAACCCACTACACATCATTTTGTTCTGTTTACATATGTTGAAGTATTTTTACTTCCCTATGTAATTTTTTGGCATTTTATGTAATATTTATGAACTATGTATTATTAATGCATTATTATTATTATCATCAATTTATTATTTTTATTTATTAATTGCACATTTTTTTATTCATTAATTGAAGGAAATGTTTTTTTTTTCATTCTGTGTTTCATTCCTAAAGTGTATTTAATTTATTTTGCCATATTTTATAACTTATCAGCCTTTTACAATATCCTTGCGACTGTTTTATTCAACTATTTAATCCTTTTTTAATATGTGTTCTTATCTATTTACATGGTATCTGTAACTCCCCTATATGTCCTTGCTCACTCACCCATCCTTTTCCCGTCCCTCCAACTCTTTTCTCCCTCTGGAGATCTTGTTCTGTTTACCTCGTTTTGCTCTTTTTCTCTTTTTGGCCCTCTGCGGCCTCCGTCTCTGCTCCGTTGCCATAACTACAGGGAACTCTTTCGTGCCGTTCGCTAACAGCTTGATTTATTCCTCCACTGCCTGCGCTTCTCCTGTGGACTCAGCCAGGACACACATAGATATTACAGAGTTATTTTAACTCTTTATTGTTTCTCCTGCTGTCTTTTAAATGTGTTCCTCTGCTTTTTTATTTTCACAGCGCATAATGTAATATTGCGTATCCCGTTTTATTTTGACTTTACATTGTTCTGACATTTTACATGCATTAACAAAATGATGCAGTATTAATTGCAGGATCACTTAGTGATGTTGTTTGTTGTTTTTTGGCTGGATTGCGAGTCCCGCATTTAACATCTGTTTATATGACGTCACTGACAGCTCTCTCCATGAGCTTTGCTTTCGCGGTTTTTTCAGGCTGCTGTGGATTTTTTAATCATGTTTGGCTTATTATTTAAGATGTCTCTTTGCACTGTTTGTTCTTCCTTGGCCTGACGAAGACACATGTCCTGTGTTGAAACGCGTTGCCTATATTTAATAAATCAAGGAATTTACCACTGTTACCCGTTTACTTATTAGTAGCGCTCCCCTGTATATCCATACATTTTTTCCTATTTACTATTACATTGCGGTACCACGCTTCCATGATACCGGCATCTGGATTGGGGAGCAGCAGCTATTTGTTTAATTTCTTACATGCTCACATCAGTGTTGTACCTGAATTTTACAACCTGTTAAGGTGAGCGCGATCACCTACTTTTACATTTTTCAACCTTTTCCATCAGGTTTATCTTGCACCATGTGGCGCTGTGTACTCCTTTTTTTTTTCCTTTAAGTCTAGTAAGTGGTCCCTGAGTGTTATCCTGTTCCCGTTGTTTCCTGTGCCCTTCTACCTGTTGTAACGTCCATGGTCGCTGACCTTGAACTCCTTCCATCCAGTCAACGCCCTTCTCTCCAGAGATGTCTGCACATACGGCCATCCTGTTCCACAGTGTCCACCAGGGTGCGATGACGAGTTCAGTCCAGACTTAAGAAGCCAAAGCGCACGTAGGTGGGAGATTGAGCTGTTTGCTCCCAGAGCACCCTGGACTATAGGGAAGGGTTGTGCCCCTCCCTCAATGTCTGAGCGTTGTTTGTCGTATCCAAAGTTTGTCTATGCAAATGGTCTCCTAGTGTTTTGCAGTTCCCAGTGTTCCCCGTACCTGTATTCTGTATCCTGTGCTATCCTGGTCAAGTGCCGTACTGAGTACTGAGCTGTAGTCGTGCTGTGCTGTATTCCATGCCTCTCCTGCTACTCCACGTCTGACGTCTACCTGCTGCCTAGTCCCAGCCGAGCCTCCCTTGCTACTGTCCGAGCTGCCACAGGTACACTATACAAACTATAAACTGTGACCTAGGCCCTGTTGGCCAGCTGCCATACCGTCAAGGTGGTATGGCCCAGTGGGTCCACGAACCCAACATAACAGTATGCTCAGGCCATGGACCCCGCTGGTCGATCCAAGACCAAGATGACGTCGCAAGTGATACGAACGGATAAGCTAGACCTCCGGTCTTGACAGGACCAACTCCTCCAGGCATTGAACATTATCGCACGTCGGCAGGAAGTGCTAGCTGCCGTTCCTCCTACTACACCTCCTGGCAGTGTTGATCCTCAGACTACACCTCCTGGCAGTGTTGATCCCCGTTTTTCTTTCCACTTCCTGACTGCTATGATGGAGATGCAGGGACCTGTTGTGGATTTTTGAACCAGTGCCAGATCCACTTTAGCCTGAATGCAAGGTCATTTTCGTCTGATGGCGCAAGGGTCCGCAAGGGTCGCTTTCATCATCTCTCTCCTCACTGGCAGGGCCCTTGCATTGGCGAACCCTATCTGGGAGAGACAAGGACCAGAGACCCGTGACTTCCAGGGGTTCCTCTGGACATTTCACACAGTGTTTTGAGGATCCTGGAAGAGTCTTGTCTGCAGCGGCTTCCTTGCTGAACCTACGCCATGGAGACACCTCCGTGGGCGAGTACGCCTTCCACTTCCGCACCCTGGCAGGAAAACTGTTGTGGAACAATGAGGCCCTGGTGGCTACATTCTAGCAGGGACTGTCTCCTAAGATTAAGGACGAACTTGCCGCTCGAGATCTACCATCTACCCTAGATGACCTCATCCTTCTGGCCACCCGGATTGATAATTGGATCCGAGAACGGCTCCAAGAAGCTCATAGGGAGGGAGGCCTCCCTAGTCAGGTCTCTACCTTGCAGCGACCCATGTTGTCCTCTGATGCCAACCCTCCTAAGGAGTGTGTGAGGATGGACCAGTGTAAGCTTTCTACCCAGGAGAGACAACGCAGACCCCAAAAGCCCCAGAGCCTAGGGTTGGTAGGAGAGACAACCTTGGGTAAAGAAGGACTACCGTCTAAATGATCCATATCCGTGACCATAGTGTCCGGCAAGAAAACGCATTGGGTCTCTTCGTATCTGGACTCTGGATCCGCTGCTAATGTCATTCGTAGGGACCTGGTGGATCGTCTCCATTTGCCCACTACCCCTCTAAAGAGGCCGTTTGTGGTTGCATCTGTGAATGGACTACCTCTGCCAGATCCAGTTATTGCTGTGACCTAGCCGCTGAGGCTCCAAGTAGAAGCTCTCCACTCCGAGCTCCTCTCGTTCTTTGTCTTGTCCAAAGCCGTTAACCCTGTGCTGCTGGGCCTGCCTTGGCTACGACTACATGACCCAGTCCTTGATTGGAACTCTGGAGAGTTTCTGCAGTGGGGCCCCGAGTTCGGCTCAGCCTCCTCTGTCTAAGTCATTGGCAGGATTACCTGGTCATTATGCTGCATTTTCGGACGTCTTCAGCAAGAGGGAGGCGGAGACGCTGCCCCCACACCGGGCGTATGACAGTCCTATCGAGCTGATTCCTGTGCATCCCTTCTCCGTCGTAGGGTATATCCTCTCTCCTTGCCAGAGACTCCGTCCATGTCCGCCTATGTTAAAGAGAACTTGGAGACGGTCTTCATACGGAAGTCTTCCTCCCTGGCAGGAGCCGGGTTCTTCTTCGTCAAGAAAAAGGATGGTTCCCTGCGTCCTTGTATAGATTACCGGGGTCTCAACCAGATCACGGTGAAAAATAAGTATAAGTTGCCATTAATCTCAGAACTGTTTGATCGTATACGTGGTGCCAAGATTTTTTCCAAACCAGACCTGTGGTTTGGATTCGCCGGGGTGACGAATGGAAGACTGCATTTCACACACGTGACGGACACTATGAATATCTAGTAATGCCTTTCGGCCTGTGTAATGCTCCCACGATCTTCCAGGAGTTCGTTAATGACATCTTCCGTGACCTCCTCTATGTTTGTGTAGTAGTCTATCTTGATGACATCTTGATTTTTTCTCCAGATCCTATGACTCATCAGAGACATGTCTGTCAACTTTTGCTGCGGTTAAGGGAGAACCGTCTATAAGCCAAGTTGGAGAAGTGCGTGTTTGAGAAAGATGCTCTACCCTTCCTGGGCTACATCTTCTCGAATCGAGGTCTCGAGATGGATCCTGAAAAAGTAAAGTCCGTCCTGGAATGGCCACGCCTTCAAGGCTTGAGGGCAATACAGCGCTTTCTGGGATTCACCAATTTTTACAGACAGTTCATCCCAAACTTCTCCTCACTGACTTCTCCTATCTCTAACCTCACCACGAAGGGCATGAACGCCAAGGTGTGGACTCCTAATGCAGAGTCCGCATTCAATAGCCTGAAGAGTGCCTTCACGTCAGCCTCTATCCTCCATCATCCAGATGTTTCTCTACAGTTCTCGTTGGAGGTGGACACCTCCTCTGTCAGTGCTGGTGCACTCCTCTTCCAGAGAGGTTCCAAGGGCAAGTCAATGGTATGTGGATGTTTCTCTAAGCTCTTCTCTTCCGCAGAACGCATGTACTTCATTGGGGATCAGGAGTTACTGGCCATCAAATTGGCTCTAGAGGAGTGAAGACATCTACTAGAGGGGGCAGGTCATCCCATCCTAATTTTTGCAGATGACAAGAATCTCACCTAACTCCAGACGGCCCAACGGCTGAATCCTCGTCAGGCCAGGTGGTCGCTGTTCTTTGCCAGGTTCCAGTTTGAGCTCCACTATCACCTGGCTGACAAGAATGTGAGGGCCGATGCCTTGTCCAGATCTTTCAAAACAGAGGACACCATGGAAATTCCACAGAATATAATTGATCCGTCTTGCATTGTCCCTGTCAATCCCCTGCAAGTTGGTGACATTCCTCCAGGGAGGACCTTTGTGCGCCTGGCTGAAAGAAGGAGAATCCTCTGCTGGGGACACTGCTCTAGACTGGCAGGTCACGCGGGGACCCGTAAAACCAGAGACATGATTGCCCGTCATTTCTGGTGGCCCACGCTGCCCAAAGACATTATGGACTTTGTTTCTTCCTGCTCAATGTGTGCAGCTAACAAGGTCACTCACTCCAAACCTGCTGGTCTGCTCCAGCCATTGCCTGTGCCCAATGCTCCCTGGCAGCATATAGCTATGGACTTTGTTACGGAGCTGCCTCCATCTGCGGGTGGTGGTGGACCGATTTTCGAAGATGGCCCACTTCCTTCCGCTGACCGGTCTTCCATCTGCTCTTAAACTGGCCAAACGTATAATCCAACACATCCAACACATCTTCCGCCTGCATGGCTTGCCGCGGCATATTGTGTCTGATCGGGGGGTTCAGTTCACCTCGAAGTTATGGAGAGCCCTCTGCGGACTCCTCGTGTGAAGTTAGACTTTTCCTCAGCCTACCATCCTCAGTCCAATGGTCAGGTCGAGAGGATCAATCAGATCTTGGAGAACTACCTACGCCACTTCATCTCCATGAAGCATAATGAATGGGTGCAGCTGCTTCCGTGAGCTGAGTTCTCATATAATAATCACACCAGCGAGTCCACTAGGAATACACTGTTCTTCTTTGTGTACGGCCAACACCCACGAATTCCTCTCCCGGTGCCCGATACGTCCAAGGTACCAGCGGCTGACTCTGCTTTTAGAGACTTCCTGCAGACCTGGCAGCAGACTTGATCCTCCATCCTACTGGCAGTCAATCGCATGAAACGGAAGGCTGACACAAGGAGAAGAGAACCTCCTCAATTTCTCCCTGGCACGAAGGTCTGGCTGTCCTCTAGGAATATCCGACTAAGGGTGCCATCATACAAATTTGCTCCAAGGTTCCTCGAACCCTTCGAGATCCTACAGCAGATCAACCCTGTCGCCTACAAGCTTCGACTGCTTCCTACCCTCAAGATCCCCAACTCCTTAAGCCGGTGGTTCTGAACCGCTATACCAAGACTCCTAGCCCTGCGGTTGCTTCCAGAGGTCCTTCAGACACCTTTGAGGTTAAAGAGACTTTGTCACCAGATTATAAGTGCCCTATCTCCTATGTAATCTAATAGGCGCTGTAATGTAGGTAACAACAGTGGTTTTTATTTTGAAAAACGATCCTTTTTGACAAAGTTATGAACAATTTTAGATTTATGCTAATTAGTTTCTTAATAGACAACTGGGTGTGTTTTTACTTTTTACCAACTGGGTGTTGTGGAGAGAAGTGTATGACGCTGACCAATCAGTGACCAATCCTCGTCCTACACTTCTCATTGTTCCAGCCCAGCTTCTTTCACTGCACAATCACACTGTAACAATGGGCTGGAACAATGAGAAGTGTATGACGAGGATTGGTCACTGATTGGTCAGCGTCATACACTTCTCTTCACAATGCCCAGTTGGTAAAAAGTAAAAACACGCCCAGTTGTCTATTAAGAAACTAATTAGCATAAATCTAAAATTGTTCATAACTTTGTCAAAAATGATAGTTTTTCAAAGTAAAAGCCACTGTTGTCAGATTATGTAGGGGATAGGGCATTTATAATCTGGTGACAGAGCCTCTTTAAGGAGATCCTGGACACTAATAAAGTAAGAGGAAGAACCATTTTTTTTGTAGATTTGAAGGGGTTTGGTCCAGAAGAGAGGTGCTGGTATCCAGAAGAGAATCTCAATACTCCTACCCTCATTAAGAGGTTTCTCTCTCGATCTGCTTCCAAGAGGACAGGCCGTAATAGGGGTGATACTGCAACGTCTGTGGTCGCTGACCACGAACTCCTTCCATCCAGTTGACGCCCTTCTCTCAAGAGATGTCTTCACATACTGCCGTCCTGTTCCACAGTGACCACCAGGGTGCGCTCGCGAGCTCAGTCCAGACTTAAGAAGCCAAAGAGCACGCAGGTGGGAGAATGAGCTGATTGCTCCCAGAGCACCCTGAACTATAAGAAGGGCTGTGCCCCTCCCTGCAATGCCTGAGCGTTGTTTGTCGTATCCAAAGTTTGTCTATGCAAATGGTCTCCTAGTGTTTTCCAGTTCCCAGTGTTTGCCCGTACCTGTATCCTGTATCCTGTGCTATCCTGGTCAAGTGCCGTGCTGAGCTGTAGTCGTGCTGTGCTGTATTCCACGCCTGTCCTGCTACTCCACGCCTGACGTCTACATGCTGCCTAGTCCCAGCCGAGCCTGCCTTGCTACTGTTCGAGCTGCCACAGGTACATTATAGGAACTATAGACACTGTGACCTGTGCCCTGTTGGTCAGCTGCCATACCGTCAAGGCGGTACGGCCCAGTGGGTCCATGAACCCGACGTGACACCTGTATCCTAAATCCTGTGCTGCGTCCTTGTTCCTGAGCCTGTTAGTGTTAGAGTCGTGTCCTACTGCACCTGCGTCTTCTGCCACGTCCAGTGTCATCTGCCGCGTCCAGTGTCATCTACCACGTCCAGTGTCATCTGCCACGTTTGGCGCAACCTGCTGAACCCACCTCCATCCGTGCTAAAACCTCGGCCACTTACTGGACTATTCTGGTACCCTAGTGCGGGACTTTATATTTGATTGGGTGCTCTGTTGTTTGGCCAGCTGCCTCCCCGCTACGGCGGTGCGTCCTAGTGGGTCCACATACCCACAGACCGTGACAGTATGCTCAGGCCATGGACCCTGCTGGTCAACCCGAGACCTTGACGACACAAGCCATGCTGGCCGAGATGCAAGACCTTTAGTCACGGCAAGACCAACTCCTCCTGTCGGTGAACGCCATTTCACATCGGCTGGTTGCTCAAGCCACAGTCGTCACCGCACCTATTCCTGCGGTTCCTTCTGCTACACCTCTTGTCTGTACCAGTGCCGATCCCCTATGGTTCCTGTCGCTACCTCCTCGGTATGATGAAGACACGAGGGCCTGAAGGAGATTTCTGAATCAGTGCCAGATCCACTTGAGACTAGATGCCATGGCCTTCTCTTCTGATGACGTCAGGATTGCCTTCATAATCTCTCTCCTTACTGGCAAAGCCCTGGCATGGGCATATCCTCTGTGGGAACATCAGGGACCAGAGACCCGTGACTTGCAGTGCTTTTTATGGACTTTCCGTTCGATATTTGAGGAACCAGGGAGAGTTTCTTCTGCTGCTGCATCCCTGCTGACCCTACACCAGGGAGACCTCTCTGTGGGCGAGTATGCCATTCAGTTTCTTACCCTGGCTGCTGAACTAACCTGGAACAACGAGGCCTTGGTGGCCACATTCTGGCAGGGAATGTGTTCTGGGATTAAAGACGAGCTGGCCACTCGCGATCTTCCACCGACCTTAGACGATCTCAACCTGCAAGCCACCCGGGTTGACATCAGGATCCGGGAGCTTTCCCAAGAGGTTCTCCGAGAGAGAGGATTTCCTAGGCTGGCTTCTACTTTCCAGCAATCTCTACTGTCCTCTTCAGCCGTCCCACCAGAGGAGCCTATGCAGATGGACCGGGTCAAATTGTCTACCCAGGAGAGACAACGCAGATGCACTTTAGGACTTTGTATTGCAGCCTCGGAGGCCATGTTGTGCGTTTGTGTCCCCAGAGGCCAGTGCCTAGGATTGGTTAGAGAGGCAACCCTAGGTTTCTGCCTATCTGGACTCCGGGTCTGCAGCAGACGTCATCCAAAAGGATCTAGTGGATCATCTCCAGTTGCCTACAGTTCCCCTGGAGACATCTTTGGCTGTTGCCTCGGTGAATGGACTGCCTCTCCCTGATCCAATTGTATCTAAGACCAAGCCGCTGAAGCTCCAAGTTGGAGCCCTTCATTCGGAACTAATTTATTTTCTTGTTTTGCCCAAAGCTATCAATCCTGTTCTGCTGGGCAAGCCTTGGCTTCGACTGCATGTCCCAGTCCTGCACTGGAATTCCTGAGAGGTTCTCCAATGGGGCTCCAATTGCCTCGGTCGCTGTCTGTTGCAGATCCATCCTGTCCAGCCTCCTCTGCATCAGTCATTGGCGGGATTGCCTCCTCATTTCGCTCAGTTTGCGGATGTCTTCAGCAAGAGGGAGGCTGAGATTCTGCCTCCACATCGGACTTATGACTGCCCCATTGAACCGGTTCTAAATGCCTCTCTCCCCCATGGATGGGTATATCCTCTCTCCTTGCCAGAGACTTTATCCATGTCGGCCTATATCAAGGAGAATTTGGAGAGGGGTTTCATATGAAAGTCTTCCTCCCCGGCTGGGGCTGGATTCTTCTTCGTTAAAAAGAAGGACGGATCCCTTCGACCCTGCATTGACTACTGTGGTCTCAACCAGATCATGGTCAAGAACAGGTACCCATTGCCACTTATATCCGAGCTGTTTGATCACATACGAGGAGCCAAAATAATTTCTAAGCTAGACCTGCGGAGGGCTTATAACCTAGTCCGTATTTGCCGGGGTGACGAATGGAAGACGGCATTTAACACCCGGGACAGGCACTACGAATATCTAGTGATGCCCTTCGGACTGTGTAACGCTCCCACAGTGTTTCAGGATTTCTTTAATGATATCTTCCGAGACCTCCTCTATGTCTGTGTTGTTGTTTACCTCAATGATATTTTGATTTTCTCCACAGATACGAGGCATGTCCGTCAAGTTCTACTACGATTAAAGGAGAATCGTTTATACGCCAAGCTGGAGAAGTGCATCTTTGAGAGGAGTTCTCTGCCCTTCCTGGGCTACATCATCTCAGAATAAGGTCTCAAGATGGATCCTGAGAAAGTGAGAGTTGTCCTGGAGTGGCCACATCCTCAAGGCCTAAGGGCCATACAGCGGTTTCTAGGATTCGCCAATTTCTACCAGCAGTTTATTCCAAACTTCTCATCTCTGACGGCTCCCATCTCTACCCTTACCAAGAAGGGGGTGAACGCCAAGTTGTGGACTCCAGAGGCAGAGTCTGCATTTATTAGCCTCAAGAAAGCCTTCACTTCAGCTTTGATCCTCTATCATCCTGACGTATCTCGGCAGTTCTCACTGGAAGCGGACGCTTCCTCTGTTGGTGCTGGTGCACTTATGTTCCAGAGGAGATCCAAAGGAAAGGCAGTAGTATGTGGCTACTATTCTAGACTTTTTTCTTCTTCTGAGCGCAATTACTCTATTGGAGACCGGGAGCTACTGGCCATCAAATTGGCTCTGGAGGAGTGGAGACATCTTCTAGAGGGCGCAGCTCACGCCATCCTGATCTTCACCGACCACAAGAACCTTACTTACCTTCAGTCTGCTCAACGACTGAATCCCCGTCAAGCCAGGTGGTCGCTGTTCTGCACCCGTTTCCAGTTTGTGCTCTACTACCGTCCTGCTGACAAGAATGTGAGGGCCTTTTCCCTGTCCAGATCGTTTGAGACGGAAGACACTTTGGAGTCCCTTCAGACTATCATAGACCCGTCCTGCATTGTCACTGCTAATCCTCTGAAGGTTAGAGACATCCCTCCGGGGAGGACTTTTGTTTGATTGACAGACAGGAGAAGAATTCTCCGCTGGGGACACAGTTCTAAACTAGCCGGGCACGCTGGTGTCCGTAAAACCCGAGACCTGATTGCTCGTCACTTCTGGTGGCCCACGCTACCTAAAGATGTTCTGGACTTTGTCTCTTCTTGCACAGTGTGTGATTCTAACAAAGTTACTCATTCCAAGCCTGCCGGCCTGCTTCTACCTCTGCCTGTACCCAATGCCCCCTGGCAGCACGTTGCGATGGACTTTGTCACAGACCTTCCCCCCTCAGCAGGGTGTAACACTGTCTGGGTGGAGGTGGACCGGTTCTCTAAGATGGCACATTTTATCCCGCTGGCCGGCCTACCTTCTGCTCTTCGACTGGCGAGTCTCTTCATTCAACACATCTTTCTCTTCCATGGCTTGCCTCTTCACATTGTGTCCGACCGGGGGGTTCCGTTTACTTCAAAGTTCTGTTGAGCCCTCTGTAAACTCCTGGATGTGAGATTGGACTTTTCCCTAGTCCAATGGGCAAGTTGAGAGGATCGACCAGATCATGGAGAATTATCTCCGCCACTTCATCTCTTTACAGCACGATAACTTGGTACAGCTTATTCCATGGGCTGAGTTCTCATACAACAACCACACAAGTGAGTCCACCACTTCCACTCCATTTCACATTGTGTACAGTCAACATCCTAGAGTCCCTCTTCCAGTGTCGACTACATCTCAGGTACCCACTGCTGACTCTGTATATGAGGACTTTCTGCAAATCTGGCAACAGACCCGGTCCTCTATTTTGCTGGCAGTCGATCGCATGAAGCGTAAAGCAGATACAAGGAGAAAAGGGCCGCCTCAGTATCTTCCGGGTACCAGAGTCTGGCTGTCCTCTCAGAACATATGTTTGAAGGTGCCTTCCTACAAGTTTGCTCCCAGGTTCCTTGGTCCTTTCGAAATTCTGCAACAAATAAACTCTGTCTCCTATAAGCTGCGGCTGCCTCCTACCCTCAAAATCCCCAACTCCTTTCATGTGTCCCTCCTGAAACCTGTGGTCCTGAACTGCTACAGCAAGACTTCTAGTTCCACAGTTGCTCCCAGCGGTTTTTCTGATGTGTTCGAGGTGAGGGAGATCCTGGACTGCAAAAGGGTAGGCGGAAGGACTTTTCTATTTGGTGGACAGGAGAGGGTTTGGTCCTGAGGAGAGGTCCTGGGAGCCAGAAGAATACCTCAGTGCTCCTGCTCTTATTAAAAAGTTCCTCTCTCGCTCTGGCCCCAAGAAGAGGGGGGCGTAAGAGGGGGGACACTGTAACGTCCATGGCCACGGGGCGTCGGGTTTACTCACCTTCAGACGCCCGCAGCTATGGATCCGTGAGCGCTGGCCCCCATCTCCTTTCTAGGAGACGCTAGCGCTCACTTCCACTCCGGTCTGCTGTGTCCCGTAGGGTGCACAATAGGAAATCATCATCATCAACTGCCCATGATTTCCTGGTCTATAAGAAGGCCCAAGCCCTTCTGATCCTTGCCTGAGCGTTGTTAGTTATCCCAAGTCTACCTTGCAAATGGTCCCTTAGTGTTTCCCGTTCCAGTTGTTACCCGTGCCCTGTTACCTGTTCCTGTATCCCGTGCTGTTCTTGTTCCTGTGCCAACTAGTGACGGAGTCGTGTCTTCTGCACCTGCTGTAGTTTGCCACGTCCAGTGTCGTTTGCCATGTCCAGTGTCTTCTTCCACATCCAGTGTCTTCTGCCACGTCCAGTGTATTCTGCCACGTCCAGTGTATTCTGCCACATCCTGTGTCTTCTGCCACATTGAATACTG
Organism: Rhinoderma darwinii; assembly: GCF_050947455.1. Lineage (NCBI taxonomy): Eukaryota > Metazoa > Chordata > Amphibia > Anura > Rhinodermatidae > Rhinoderma > Rhinoderma darwinii. The sequence continues at coordinate 196,547,414 of NC_134688.1, forward strand.
CCCGCCACATCTGGCACTACCTGCTGAACCAAACTCCATCCGTACTGAAGCCACAGCCGCTGTCTGGACTAGTTCAGGTACCCTAGTGTTACTACTACTATAGACTTTCGTATAGACTGTGACCTGGTCAGCTGCCTCTCCGCTACGGCGGAGAGGCCTAGTGGGTCCACATACCCTGTGATCGTGACACCCGATCCTCTATTTTGCTGGCAGTCGATCGCATGAAGCAAAAAGCGGATATAAAGAGAAGAGAGCCGCCTCAGTATCTTCCAGGTACAAAAGTCTGGCTGTCCTCACGGAACATTAGTTTAAAGATGCCTTCATACAAGTTTGCTTTCAGGTTCCTCTGACCTTTTGAGATATTGCAACAGATAAACCTTGTCTCCTATAAGCTTCGGCTGCCTCCTACCCTCAAAATCCCCAACTCCTTTCATGTGTCCCTCCTGAAGCCTGTGGTCCTGAACTGCTACAGTAAGACTCCCAATTGCTCCCAGCGGTTCATCTGATGTTTTGGAGGGTAGGGAGATCCTGGACTGCAAAAGAGTAGGAGGAAGGACTTTCTATTTGGTGGACTGGAGAGGGTTTGGTCCTGAGGAGTGGTCCTGGGAGCCGGAAAAGAACCTCAGTGCCACTGCTCTCATTAAGAAATTCCTCTCTCACTGTGGTTCCAAGAAGAGGCGGCGTAAGAGGGGGGGGATAATGTAGCGTCCATGGCCGCGGACTGCCGGGTTTACTCACCCCCCAGCAGCCATGGATCTGTGAGAGCTAGCTCGCATCTCCTTCCCAGGAGACGCCAGCGCTCACTTCCGCTCCGGTCCGCTGCTTTTGTTTTAAATACATTGAGCGTTGCAGTTTTTAAAATGGGGTGCTAAATGAGGGTTTCTAATATATAGATCTATCAAAGCCGTTTACAAAACTGAATTGGTGCCTAAACAAACATGTTTAGCAAATTTTGTTGAAAATGTCTACATAAAGAAAACATATGGTAAACCTTATTTATTTACTAATTTGCGTGGTATCCTGATTTATTTTAGAAGAAGATGATTTCAAATTGAGGAAAATGCTAATTTTTAAAAACTTTCTTTACATTCTGATTTTTTTTTAAAGTAAGGATTAAACATATCATTAATACAACATAAAGTACAATGTGTCACAAAAAACATTCTCAGAATCTCTTGGATAAGTAAAAGGATTCCAAAGTTTTTACCACATAAAGAGAAACATGTAAGATTTGAAAAATGGGTTTGTGTTAAAAATTTAAATATATATATATATATATTTTTTTAAACTCCACATGGTGTTCCCTTACTATTTTACATGCGTACTAGATATATGTCAGTACATTGACATTTTTAAAATACAAAAAATTCTAAAATAAGACTTAAAAGATATTTGAAAAAATGAATAGCAAATAATAAAATCTGATAAACACAATTTAAAAAAAGAAAAAGATATTTATTGATGAATCTTTATTGATGAAATGTTTTAAAACAGTTGACAGTATTTGTCGGGAATAAATAACTATCCAAGCCTGTACTGTACATCATCCATAAGGTTTCTATGGAGCAGATATATGCCAAATGAGTATCCTATAAGCATACCTTTCCTTTGACCATACTGAAAGATGTAGGGTGCTTTGTTTTTTATTATCTTTTTCATTTTAAAACAAAAGATATCTGTAAACTGTATGACCAAATGTGGTGTAAATTTAACCCATTGTAGCGTCCATGGCCGCGGACTGCCGGGTTTACTCAACCCCCCCAGTGGCCGCAGCCATGGATCTGTGAGCGCTGGCTTGCATCTCCTTCCCAGGAGACGCCAGCGCTCACTTCCACTCTGGTCTGCTTTGTCCCGTGATTCCCTGGACTATAAAAAGAGCCCTGCCCTTCTGATCCTTGCCTGAGCATTGTTAGTGTTCCCATGTCAGTCTTGCAAATGGTCCCTTAGTGTTATCCTGTTCCTGTTGTTACCCGTGCCCTGTTACCTGTATCCTATGTCCATGTCCTTGTTCCAGTTAGTATTGGAGTCGTGTCTTCTACCACGTCCCGTGTCTCATGCCACGTCCAGTGCCATCTGCCACATCCAGTGCCATCTGCCACGTCCAATGTGATCCGCCACGTCTGGCGCAAACTGCTGCACCTGCTGTCATCCGCCACGTCTGGCGTAACCTGCTGCATCCATCTCCATCCGTGCCAAAGCCTCGGCCACTGTCTGGACTATTCAGGTACCCTAGTGTGGGACTTTGTATTGCTGGGGTACTCTGTTGTGTGGCTAGCTGCCTCCCCGCTACGGTGGTGCGGCCTAGTGGGTCCACATACCCACAGACCGTGACACCCATGATGTTAATGAATTCTAGTGTTTTCTGAACGGCAATGGTGGAATTGTTATTTTTCTTTTTTTTTCGTTGTCATTTTAACAGTTTATGTACCCCAAATAGTGCCAGAAAAGCTATAACCTTACCTGCAAAGTCTATGTATAAATAAAAAAAGTAATGGTGATCAGAATGCAGGGAGGAAAACCATTAAACTTCAAAGAGTTAAGACAGATGGATGTTAAAGAGGGGGTCAATTTCTTGGGACACCCTGTATGAGCCAGAGCATGTGATACTGCCTTTCTTCTGCAGACACTCTAGAGGAAAGTTTGAACCCATGATCCCTATGATACAGAATCTGTCGCACTGTTTGCATTGCAGGGTAGCCCGCTCTATGAATTATCAAGGTGTCACACTACAGCCAAGTCTAAGGACGCTGAAGCCGCTTGAAACGCGTAGGCTCCGAGGATATTACTCCCCCACTTTCTCCACACCAGGACTCCTTACATTTGGACCCCTTTTTTAACTAGGACCATTAAACTTGGAAATCGTTTCCATTTTACCTTACCCACAGCGCTGGACCCAATTTCTTTGCTACCCTTGTCACAAATAGGCTTCTACCTGGCTATACACGTTGTGCCTCATGACGTACACACTATCCCTCCATGTTTCACTCACTTGCACCCCATTATCCATTTATTTCTATTGAGGCACTTCACTCATTACTGCCCCCTATATTTCACTTATAGTATTACACTTGCACACAAACTATTCATTTATTATTTCTTACTACACATCCCATGCACCACACACCACTCCCCTCAAGATTAGTGGGAGTGGCTATTATTATTTAAAGCACCTGCTCACTCCTTCATCAGCGTTTCTGATCTGGCTGTGTCTATTTGTAAGTATGGCCTTTTTCTGTGTTTTTGTATATGTCCCCTTGTTTTTATCGGTTCTGTTTGTGCATCAGGAACATTCTGTTCCAGTTTAGGAGTTAGGGACTCGCAAGTCTGGGGATCCTTGTCGTGGTTTGCGAGCTTGCGTCCTTTTGGCCAAAATGATCACTAATACCCCAGGTGTTTTTCATTATTATGTATATTCGCTTCTCTTGGACACAGCCGGGTCTTTGATGCTGGGAGAGCATGGTGTGTTGTTGTTTGGCATAGCAAGCAGGGTAGCCTGCTCTATGAATTATCAAGGTGTCACAAATAGGCTTCTACCTGGCTATACACGTTGTGCCTCATGACGTACACACTATCCCTCCATGTTTCACTCACTTGCACCCCATTATCCATTTATTTCTATTGAGGCACTTCACTCATTACTGCCCCCTATATTTCACTTATAGTATTACACTTGCACACACACTATTCATTTATTATTTCTTACTACACATCCCATGCACCACACACCACTCCCCTCAAGACTAGTGGGAGTGGCTATTATTATTTAAAGCACCTGCTCGCCCTTTCATCAGCATTTCTGGCCTGGCTGTGTCCATTTGTAAGTATGGCCTTTGTCGGTGTTTTTGTATATGTCCCTGTGTTTTTATCGGTTCTGTTTGTGCATCAGGAACGTTCTGTTCCAGTTTAGGAGTTAGGGACTCGCAAGTCTGGGGATCCTTGTCGTGGATTGCGAGCTTGCGTCCTTTTGGCCAAAATGATTACCAATACCCCAGGTATTTTTCATTATTATGTATATTCGCTTCTCTTGGACACAGCCGGGTCTTTGATGCTGGGAGAGCATGGTGTGTTGTTGTTTGGCATAGCAAGCAGGGTAGCCTGCTCTATGAATTATCAAGGTGTCACAAATAGGCTTCTACCTGGCTATACACGTTGTGCCTCATGACGTACACACTATCCCTCCATGTTTCACTCACTTGCACCCCATTATCCATTTATTTCTATTGAGGCACTTCACTCATTACTGCCCCCTATATTTCACTTATAGTATTACACTTGCACACACACTATTCATTTATTATTTCTTACTACACATCCCATGCACCACACACCACTCCCCTCAAGATTAGTGGGAGTGGCTATTATTATTTAAAGCACCTGCTCACTCCTTCATCAGCGTTTCTGATCTGGCTGTGTCTATTTGTAAGTATGGCCCTTTTCGATGTTATTGCAGTACACGAGCATTATCCAACTAAATCTGCCAGGAAGAAAGGGCCTGAAAATCACTCCCAAACAGTGTGCAAAGCTGGTAGAAACGTACACCAACGGACTTAAAACTGTTATTGCAGCCAAAGATGGTTCTACGAAGTGTTAAGGGGTTAAATACGTAAGCAAGATTTTTAATTTTTTTTATTTTGTTCTTAAAAAAAAATATGCTAAGAATTATTGAATTGTAAGTTTGCAATAAAAATACTGTCTGGAACAATGCGTGTAATGGCTGGTTTACACATCCTGTAAATATTACGCTGTTACATCAGCCTGGAAATCCATATCAAAATTCACAATTAAATCCCCATATGTTACATGAGGATTTTGGTGCGACATTAATCGTGGATTTCACACATTACATTGCAATTGTTGAAATCCGCGGTGAAAATTCCCAGCATTTACTAAACAGATAGGGCATGCTCTAAAATGCGAAAATCTGCAACATGTCTAGAACGTGCAGCAGCTTTTTTTATGCTGTAAGTGAATGGGGTTTGTACAAAGCCCATTCACTTACATTATACTATACTTTGTTGCAGGGATTCCACAACCAAAATTTCGCAACAAATATTTTTAATATAGACAAATGAACTGTTAACTTTTTAGGGGTTTCAATAATTTTGAAAAAACTGTATCTCATATATCGCTAGTTTGCACTTAATTTATGTATGTGTGAATAATATTTGCAGCACTTATTATTGATTCTTAGTTTTTTCTTATGTTTCCACTAGAGGGCATCAAAATTACGTGCTTAAACTCAGTTACACTGAGACTTGACGCAATAACGATTAGATCATGATAAGAATGTATAGTACATAACCTTTATTACATTTAAAAAAAAGAAAATAGAATGTAACCATGATGGTATCACATATAACACACTGGAGTGAGGAAATCAGAGATGTGTAAATGTACACTGCCCGTGGTCATGGTTGTCAGCAGATTAAGTCAGCTGTTGGTGCAGATGTACAAGTGATGCAGTGTTATAGAACAGATTATTGTAATATAATTCCTGTTTTAACAAACAATGAAATAAATGTAGTGTATAAAACAATCCATGTGTACGGGAAAATGTGAGGGTATGTTCACATGGCCTATTTTTTTTTTCTGTTTTTTGGACCGTACACGCCCGAAAAACGGCCGAAAAATCAGAAGCAGGCGTTCTGTTCCGACGGGCTGTTCTTTTACGTGGCCGTTTTGAAAAAAATGGCCGCGAAAAAGAAGTGCAGAACATTTCTGGGCACATTTTTGGTGGCGTTTTTCATAGACTCTATTGAAAACAGCTCCAAAAACGGCCATAAAAAACGTGCGAAAATCAGAAGCTGTTTTCCCTTGAAACAGCTCCATATTTTCAGACGTTTTTGACTAAGGGTATGTTCACACGCAGTGACCAAAAACTTCTGAAAATACGAAGCTGTTTTCAGGCGAAAACAGCTCCTGATTTTCAGAAGTTTTTTAACAACTCGCGATTTTCGCTGCGTTTTTTATGACCGTTTTTGGAACTGTTTTTCAATGGAGTCAATGAAAAATGCCTCAAAAAACGTCCCAAGAAGTGTCCTGCACTTCTTTTGACGAGCCGTCATTTTATGCGCCGTATTCTGACAGCGACGCGTCAAATAAAGGCTCGTGGGAACAGAATATCGTAAAACACATTGAAAGCAATGGGCAGATGTTTGTAGGCGTATTAGGGGCGTTCTTTCAGGCGTAATTCGAGGCATAAAACGCCCGAATTACGTCTGAAACCACTGCGTGTGAACATACCCTCACACCGCCGCTGCAGTTTCTCTGTCATCACATCCTTGTCTGAGCGACAATGTTCTAGTTTTCTGTAAATTTGTGAAGGTGTTTTGTCCCTTTACTTTGTTCTAACTCGGATTGTACCTGACTATGCTATTTGAATGCTACCTGCCTTGACCCGCGCTTGTGTACTTTAATTGCAAGCCCTGACCTCGGTTTTTTACAACTTTGTTTCTGCCTATCGTTTCTGGTACCACGCTTCGGAATTCCTGTCCAGTCATATGTTGCTAATGGAGACTAGGAAGACTACTCCTGGGCAGCATTCCCACTGGGAAAGGGCTCTCAGGGTGAAAAACAGACAAAACCTTGGACTTACCCCAAACCAAATCTGTTAACAACTATGGTGGTTCCCTATCTGTCCACTGGCCAGCCCGTAACAGCCTATCTGTAGCATGGTCTTCTTTGATCTTAAGAATCTGGAAATCAGGAGAATATAGAGTATGATTTAGAAAACAGATATAGAATAAAGTGACAAAAGAAAAGTGCTTAGAACAAAAGAATGAGCTGGAGTATGAGCTGACTTTGTAGTTTTTACCACAATAATAAATACACTGCAACAACACACTCTCATCTTACAAAATCCTGCAAGAAATCTGATATCCAAAGACTATAAATAAAATTGCGGAAATCCATGGAGGGAAGTGGTGTATACGCATACATAACACATTTAATCCAAACCATAGCCCACAAAGTTCATGACATTGATTAAAGCTCTTATTTTTTTATGATATATAGGGTCAATGCACACGATGCGTATCACGTGCGGTCTTGCCGCGCAGATTTGTGTGTGGCAAATCCGCAGCGCAATACAGTATCAGCATAGTCAATGAGATTCCAGGAAATCTCATGTACACGTTGCAGTATTTTTCGGGACTGAAATTGATCTGTCGTGCATTTTTTAGAATCCGCAGCATGTAAATTTATTTTGCGTTTCCGCTTGCGAATTCTATATGTCTAGTGCAGAGGAAAATCGCATCAAAATCCAAAGCATGAAAACGCTCCAAAAATGCATCAAAACGGAAAAAACGCATTGAAAAACGCTCGATTAGGTGAGTTTTACCCTGCGAATTTCTTGCGGTTTCCTGCGGTTTTGCTGCTTATTTTCCCCAGCAAATTACGCACCGTGTGCATGTAGTCATACACTGTTTTTTTTGGTTTGTTATATACACTGGTTTTTTTTTGTGCTTCATATACCCGGAAAAACGCTCAGAAAACGACTTCCTATTTGCTGTGTCCCCCCCCCCCCCGAAAAAAACAATATAAACAACTAAAAGCACTAGTTCACACAGAGTTTTTTGGCGCTAATCTTGATGCTGAAACCGCATCAGAATCAGCGCCAAAAAATTGCAGAAATCGCTCCCCATTGCTTTCAATGGGAGGCATAGTCTTTTTTTTCCCGGACGGCTTTTGGCCACTCATGGGGAAAAAAAGCAGCATGTTCTTTCTTGTCGTGGCGCTTGTTTCAGAGCATTTTAAGCAGCGTTATTTTGCCTGTGGTTCTTGCATTAGATTCAGTGGCCGTGGACAAAAAACGCTGCCAAAGAACAAAAAAAAAAGTGTTAAAACAACACCGGCAGTTCAAAATCTGCCTCAAATTTCCAGAAGGAATTTTGAGGCAGATTTTTTCTGCTAGCAGAAAAGAATCGTGGCATGTCCTTTCTCGCCACGGTATTCACCTTTGACCTCCCATTGAAAGTACTTACCTTCCTGGTTCCGGAGCGCAGCAGAGGTCCTGACGTCACAGCGCTGTGCGCAGCGCATGATGTCACAACGCTATGCGCCACGCACAACATCGTGATCCTGGATAGAATCAGGACCGAACTTCCGCCGCGGCTGAAGAGGAGGGTAAGATTAATATCCCTGTCTGCTGAAGCTGATTGGCAGGGTCCGACTCCCGGGAGCCGGCCAATCAGCTGTTTTGAAGGGGCCGCAGCACACGTACACGTGTCGGCGATTCACAGTGTGAGCGAGTAAGGGAGATGAAGAGGAAGCAGCTCTCGTACGAGTGCTGTAGCCCCTTCAAAACAGCTGATTGGCGGGTCCCGGGAGTCGGACCCCGACCTATTAGCTACTGATGGCCTATCCTGAGGATATGCCATCAATGTTTAGGGACTGGACAACCCCTTTAAGCCTTCAATGTGGCAGGCTTAGAGGGCCCATGAGACAGAATCACAGATTGTGTGATACTGTCTGCTGGGCCCTGTATCTAAGCCAATCACATGGTAGGCATAGATACATAGCCCATGTGTGATACTGTCTGATGAGCCGCTGTATCTGAGTCAATCATGTTTGATACTGTTTGCTGAGCCTCTGTATCTAATCCTATCATGTGTGATACTGTCTGCTGGGCCTTATATCTAATCCTATCATGTGTGATACTGTCTGCTGGGCCACTGTATCTAATCTTATCATGTGTGATACTGTCTGCTGGGACTTATATCTAATCCTATCATGTGTGATACTGTCTGCTGAGCCATTGCATCTAATCCTATCATGTGTGATACTGTCTGCTGGTCCACTGTATCTAATCCTATCATGTGTGATACTGTCTGCTGGGCCTTATATCTAATCCTATCATGTGTGATACTGTCTGCTGAGCCACTGTATCTAATTCTATCCATAGTTTATAGGGTCATATAGTGCTATAGATATGCTGTCTCCTATACACACATACACATATTTTTTTTGGGGGTATATGTATTGGGGCTATTTCCCCTGACATTTTAAGTCCTTAGTGACGCCCCTGGCTGCTAGTGCTGCATTGTTGGGTCACTTAGGAGATCCAGCGATGCAGCTGAAAGCTGCAGACCGCCGGCCATGAGAAGTTTGCGGGGGGCGGGGCCCAATAAGAACTTTTGCATTTGGGCCCATGAGCCTGCTGCATGGCCAGGACCGTAGCTAGCCTCCGATCTGGCCGATTAACCCCTTGGATGCAGCGCTCAAAAGCGAGTGCTGCATCTATGGTGTTTCCTTGCAGATCGGAACCCTGCAATACAAATCGCTGCGTTCCGATGGCTGTTCTGGCAGTCCGGAAGCCTAATAATGGCCTCCTGTCTGCCAAGTAGGGAAGCCTAAACTAAATACACGAGAAAAAGGAGTCAAAACTATTAAGCAAAAAGCGCCAAATATAGAAAATTACAAATTTTATTGGACAATACAAAAATACATGGTTAAAAACAGACTACAAACCAAATAACTGCATATCTCCACAGTAGGAGACAATGTGGAGCCACAAAAAGCTGCTTTAATTAGTACAGTTTTTATATGTTACATACATCGGGAAAGTTTCCCAAAACAGATTGTCATAAGTATGCTCTAAAACGAGTCCCTAGAACAGTGTAATGAAGGCTAACAGAACACTTGTGTCCAAAATATTTTCTGAAAATTCTCAGTATAATGCGTCTCTGTAAACAGTAATAGGGGATACCAAGGTAGTGATTTATTTATAGTAGTGAATACATTTAATCCACTCAGTACCAGTTAAGTAATTAATTCAAAAAGGACCAAATAGTGGAGATAGCCTATCTAGGACATTGTCTAAATATGCAGATAACCCGGTAACAGCATGACAAAAAAGTATAGTAGTTTAGTGGAAAAAAAAAACAAGTAGGGAAGCCTGCTGGTCCCGCCCGGAGGCGGGACCAAAAAGGCTTCAGGTCGCAAACGAAATATGGCGTAGGCTCAGAAGCTGAGCCTGCGACATCAGCCATCAGTGTCAGCTGTATGTTACAGCTGACACCATGCTGTAATGGCAGGGAACGGAGCTAGCTCCGATCCCTGCCATTAACCCCTTAGATGCCGCAATCAAAAGCAATCGCGACATCTTAGCGGTTTGTAGCAATCGGCATCGACATGATGTGATCGTCAAGCTGCCGATAGTTACTATGGCAACTGGAGGCCTAACAATGGCTTCCTGGTCTGCCACATACGATAGCCTATTAGGCCCCGCCCAGAGGAGGGACCTAATAGGCTTTCTGTCAGTGAATGACTGACAGCTCTAATGCATTGCACTACGTGTAAAAAGTTGAATAAAAGTGTAAAAATAAAAGTTTCAAGTTAATAAAAACAAACATCGCATTTTTTCCTATAATAAGTCTTTTAATATAGGAAAAAAAATTAACACGTTAAATAAGGTACACAAATTTGGTATCACCGCTTCGGTAATGACCCAAACTATAAAACTGTAATGTTATTTTTCCCGCACGGTGAACACCGTAAAAAAAATAAAATAAAAACAATGCCATAATCTCTATTTTTTTTATCACCACCCCTCCCACTTTTGGGTGGTTTCCACTGATTTGGTCCCACAGGGGCTTTGTAAATGCGACATAGCACCCGAAGACCATTGCAGCTAAATTTGAGCTCTAAAAGACAAATGGCACTCCTTCCATTCTAAGCCCTACCGTGGGTCCAAACAGCAGTTTATCACCACATATGGGGTATTGGCATGCTCAGAAGAGCTTTACAAATGTTGGGGTACTTTTTTCTCCTTTATCCATTGTGAAAATGGAAACATCTGAGCTAACTCTACATTTTATTAAAAAAAACATAGATTTTCATCGGATCAAAATGCTCACTATACCCCTCGATAAATTCCTTCAGGGGTTTAGTTTTCCAAATGGGGTCACTTTTGGGTGGTTTCCACTGATTTGGTCCCCCAGGGGCTTTGCAAATGCGACATGGGACCGAAAACCATTCCAGGAAACTTGCGCTCCAAAAGCCAAATAGCTGTCCTTTAATTCTGAGCTCTGTCGTGTGTCGAAACAGTAGTGTATGACCACATATGGGGTATTGGCGTAATCGGGAGAAACTGCTTTTCAAATGTTGGGCGCTTTTTCTCCTTTATGCCTTAAATTTTGAATTTAATTTTTACATCCTAATTCCACTAAATTCAGCAAAATACCTGCTGGGTTAAAATGATCACTATACCCCTTGATAAGTTCCTTGAGGGGTGTAGATTGCCAAATGGTGTTTTTTGGGGGGGTTTCCACTGTTTTGGCACCACGAGACCTCTTCAAACCTGACATGGCGCCTAAAATATATTCTAATAAAATGGAGGTCCACGAGGTGCTCCTTTGCTTCTGAGGCCGGTGCTTCAGTCCAGTAGCACACTAGGGCCACATGTGGGATATTTCTAAAAACGGCAGAATCTGGGCAATAAATACGGATTTGCATTTCTCTGTTAAAACATTGTTACAGAAAAAAATGAATTAAAACAGATTTTCTGCAAAAAAAAAAAGAAATTTGTAAATGTCACCTCCACTTTGCTTTAATTCCTGTGAAACACCAAAAGGGTTAAGAAACGCTCTAAATGATGTTTCCGAATACTTTGAGGGGTGCAATTTTTAAAATGGGGTGTTTTATAGGGGGTTTCTAATATATAAGACCCTCAAAGCCACTTCAGAACTGAACTGGTCCCTGAAAAAATAGTCTTTTGAAATTTTCTCGAAAATGTGAGAAATTGCTGCTAAAGTTCTAAGCCTTATAACGTCCTGGAAAAATAAAAGAATGTTCAAAAAACAATGCCAACATAAAGTAGACATATAGGAAATGTTAACTAGTAACTATTTTGTGTGGTATTACTATCTGTTTTACAGGTAGATTGATTTAAATTTAGAAAAATGCTAATTTATGCAAATATTCTCAAAATTTTGGTATTTTTCACAATTTAACACTGATGTATAGACCAAATTTTACCACTAACTTAAAGTACAATGTGTCTCGAGAAAACATTCTCAGAATCGCTTGAAAAAACAAAAGCATTCCAAAGTCATTATCACATAAAGTGATGCACGTCAGATTTGAAAAAAATGGCCTTGTCCATTAGGTGAAATGTGTTCTTAAGGGGTTAAGGCAATGCCTCTATTTACAAAGGTCAATGACTTTGGTGTGAAGGAACTTGACTACCATACAGAGAACACTGAATTAACCCCATCAGGCTATTCGGGAATGAATTGGAATGTAGAATGCAAGCCAAGCCTTTTAATCCAATATCAGTGCCTAACCTCCTTAACCCCTTGGAGACGCAGCCAGTTTTGGCATTGTGGACACAGCGTATTCTTTCAAATCTGACATGTGTTCAATTTATGTGGTAATAACTTTGGAATGCTTTTACTTATCGAAGCGATTCTGAGATTGTTTTCTAGTGACATATTGTACTTTGTTAGTGAAAAAAATTGATCGATAAATTCAATATTTATTCGTGAAAAACCAAAAAATTGGCAAAAATTAGCATTTTTCTACATTTAAATGTATGCTTGTAAAACAGATAGTAATACCACACAAAATAGTTACTACTTAACATTTTCTAGGAAGTCATCACAGACCATGTGAAATGTCAAACCTCAATTTACAGCTTCTACAAACCACCAATTTTTGTAAAATGGATCGTACAATGGATCATCTTTATCCACCTGTTCCTTCCTCAACCAATTGTCATCTTTACTCCCAGGAGTCGTGAGTTGTAATCTGGCACAAATGTGCCGATACAAGCAAATATTTTTTTATATATTTATCTACACCATTATAGGTCTCCAATTACACACAAATTGTCTAGTATTGTCCCTTGATGAAACAACTAGGTTGGGGAAACGTGCTGGGACGGATATGAAGTTTCAGTGTTGTGATTATTTTATGCGATATTTGGTGCTTAGAAATTACACTAATTTTGTGTCATTTTTGTATCCTTGGAGTTTGTCCATAGGTGGTGTATGGTACCACGCCATCTAGATATCATTTTCTGGATACTGCAGGTGATTATTGTATATTGTTTAGTTGATTCAACCCTGGTTGTGTCAGGGGTATTTGCATTCAAAAGAATTACCTAGAGTATTTTAATCTGAATAAAGAATATAGGTTATGGTTTATGAAGAGTTCCCACTCTGTGATACTACTTGTTTCTTTGAGGAACCCACATATTGATTTCAGCGGTAGGACAACATTTCCCATATGTCTACTTTATGTTTGAATCGTTTTTTAACGTCCTTTTATTTTTCTAGGACGTTACAAGGCTTAGAACTTTAGCAACAATTTCTCAAATTTTCAAGAAAATGTCAAAGGGCTATTTTTTTAATGGACTAGTTCAGTTCTGAAGTGGCTTTGAGAGACATATATTAGAAGGTTCCTATAAATCACCTCATTTTGAAAACTGCACCCCTCAAAGTTTTCAAAACCGCATTAGAAAGTTTTAACCCTTAAGCATTTCACAGGAATTAAAGCAATGCAAAGCTGAAATTTACAGAAGGTTTAACCCGAGAAATGCAACTCAATATTTATTTCCCAGATTCTGCAGTTTTTAGAAATATCCCTCATGTGGCCCATGTGTGGTAATTTACTGACGACAGAACTCAGAAGCAGAATAGCACCTAGTGGATTTTGTGGCCTCCTTTTGATTAGATTAGATTTTATGCACCATGTCAGGCTTGAAGAGGTCTTGTGGTGTCAAAACAGTGGAAACTGCCCCAAAAAGACACCATTTTGGAAACTACACCCCAAGGAATTAATCTAGGGGTATAGTGAGCATTTTGACCCCACAGTTTGTTTGCTAAATTTCTTTGAATTAAGCCGTAAAAATGAAAATCTCAATTTTTTCCAATAAAACATACAATGTTTTTATTTTTAAAAGGAATAAAAGAGAAAAAGCACCCCTCCATTTGTAAAACAATTTCTCCCGATTGCGGCAATACCCCATATGTGGTCATAAACTGATGTTTGAACACATGACAGCCCTCAGAAATATAGGAGCGCCGTTTAGCTTTTGGAGCTCAAATTTTGCTGGAATGGTTTTCAGGTGCCATGTTACATTTGCAAATCCCCTGAATGATCAAACAGAGAAAATACCTAAAAGTGACCCCATTTTGGAAATTACACCCCTTATGGAATTTATCTAGGGGTATAGTGAGCATTTTGACCCCACCGTTTTTTTGCAGAATTAATTAGAAGTAGGCCATGAAAATGAAAATCTCAATTTTTTTCCTATAAAATTTAGTTTTAGCTTAGTTTTTTTTAATTTTTACAAGGTCTAAAGGAAAAAAAGCACCACAACATGTGAAAAACAAGTTCTCCCGAGTAAAACAATACCCCACATGTGGTCATAAACGGCTGTTTGGACACACGGCAGGGCTCAGAAGGGAAAGAGCGCGATTTGGCTTTAAGAGGTCAAATTTAGCAGGAATGGTTTGCGGAGGCCATGTGGCATTTGCAAAGCCCCTGAAGGATCAAAACAGTGAAAACCCCCTAAAAGTGACCCCATTTTGGAAACTACACTCCTTAAATTATCTAAGGGTATAGTGAGCATTTTGACCCCACAGCATTTTTGCAGAAATTATTGGAAGTAGGCCATAAAAATGAAAATCTAAATTTCTTTAAAGAAAATGTAGGTTTAGCTAAATTTTTTTCATTTCTACAAGGACTAAAGCAGAAAAAGCACCACAACATTTGTAAAGCAATTTCTCCCGAGTAAAACAATACCCCATAAGTGGTCCTAAACGGCTGTTTGGGCACACTGTAGGGCTCCGAATGTAAGGAGCATTTTTTGGCATGAAGATTTTGCAGGATTGGTTTTCAGGGGCCACGTCGCATTGGCAAAGCCACTGAGGGCCCAAAACAGTAGAAACCCCCTAAAAGCAACCCCATTTTAGAAACTACATCCCTTAGGGCATCTCCAGCTAGAGGTCAAAATAAGAAGTAGTATTTTTTTTTTTTTTTTTGCTGGTATGTTAATTTCCAATTGTTGGGGCATATGTAAACTGTGCGGAGTGCATCAGGGTATAATAAGGTGGTAGAAAAAAATAGGGTACATGAATAATAAAATTAATAATTCATAGATGTGTGGTAAACTTTGAAATGCTCCTTTATGCCAGGAGTGACAGGCCAGGTTTTTCTGGGCAAGTGTCGCACTGATAAGTGGTGTCTCTTCTTATACCCCCATTCAGGGAAATAGTGGCGGAAGTGAGAGGTTTCTCTGATCTCCGCCGTTAGAGCGGGGCTGCTGCTGTGTAATACAGCCATTGCCCCGCTCCTCACAATAAGTGCGCGTGCGCAGTCAGCATGGAGTGATGCGGCCGGCGCTGCACTAATGAGCGGCGGCGCCAGCACTGAAGATAGGACATGGGGGGGTTTTTTAGTGCACCCGCCATGTTCTGTCTTCAGTGCTGGCAATCATTTGTGCAGCGCTGGTCGCATCACATTATGCTCCCACGCGCGCACTTGTCAGGACTCAGGAGCGGGGCAATGGCTGTATTACACATGTATTATACAGCCGCAGCCCCGCTCTGACTAAATTCATGTATTACAATACGAAGCTGTGCTGCCGCACAGATTAGTATCGAAGTACATGAATTAAAGCTATTGAACCGTTTGAGGGTGCACGGTATCTAAACAGTATTGAAGTTTTGATGCATCGTGCAACCCTAGTTGAAAAAGTGCTGCCCTGGGACAAAACGGCCACCCTCGCTTACAGCAGATGTGCTTAGTCCATATCCTTCCTGGTTTCCAAATAGAAGTGCCTTGATAACCACCGCTTAAAACGTAAGAAATATCCCTGTCCGGCGTGCTCATCGGTATAGCACGTAAGTGTTATACAATGTGATCTGTACAATGTGCACAGCCACTTTTTTGTACCACACCCTTGTCTTCCGCATTGCACTATATGGCTTCAGCACTTGATCTGAAAGATCAACCCCTCCCATATATTTATTATACCCCAGGATGCAATCTGGCTTGGGGGTCACTGTACTGCTACCTCATACAGAGACAAGGGTGCTGCCGTTCCCATGTATTGTGGTCAAGAGAAGGACATCCCGCTTCTCCTTGTACTTGACGAACAACACGTTCTCGCTGCATACTGCCCTGCTCTCACCCCTCCTGAGACTTTGGTCAAGTAGGGTTTTAGGGAGTCCTCTCTGGTTTTTGCACACGTTGCCGCATGCTGTTGTATTTCTGATGGAGAGGCATTTAAATAGTGGGATACTGGTATAGAAGTTATCCACGTAATGGTGATAACCCTGTTCCAGCAGTGAGTGCACCAAATGACACACTATTTTCCCCACTAACTCCCAGGACAGGGGGGCATTCTGAAGATTCAATCCTGGAGTCCTTCCCTTCATAAACCCAAAACCTGTAGGTGTACCCTTGAGCTGCTCTCGCACAGCTTGTACATTTTTATCCCATACCTCGCCCTCTTACTGGGCAGGATTGGCGGAATTATAGCCTCCCCTTAAAATGTACAAGGGACTCGTCTATTGGAATGTTCTTTTCGGGGGTGTACCCTTCCTGAAATTTGGTGCTAAAATGATCAATGAATGGCCTGATTTTAAATAGGCAGTCATATGTGGGGTCATCACGTGGCGGGCACTGTGCACTATCATTATAATGCAAAAAGTTTGAAATCGCTTCAAAGCGAGTTTGGTTCATGCCCATGCGGCCAATTGGGGTGTTGTACAAAACATCTGTACTCCAGTACTGCCTAATCTTTGGCTTTTTCACTAGCCCCCATTTGCAACCATGCCCCAAAATGTCCTCATATCCGCTGCATCTATGGGAGTGCACCTGAGAGGTCTAGCATATGATGACAAGGGGTTCTGGGCAATAAATTCCTGGGCGTATAAATTGGTCTGGGCGACCATTAAATTCACAAATTCCTCACTGAAAAAAACCTTAAAAAAATATATTACTGTGAGGCCTTCAATCTCAAAATTAATTCCAGAGTTGCCCATGAAATCAGGTATCTGAGGCTCATAATTTACGGGGGGCTGGGTTCCACATGAGCTAAGTAATTTGGGGGGTTTCCTCAGCTAATGTCACTGAAATGATGTTAGCAGGTCATTTTGTGTCAGGGCTAAAATGCAGTGAAAATTGTTTTTTTGTGATTAAGGCCTCATGCATACGACCGTAGTGTAGCAAATCGCTGGCCGTGCACATGGACGCGTGCATTAATTTCTATGAGCCTGGACCGCAAATCACGGCCGTAATAAGACATGTCCATTCTTTTTGCGGTCGAGGCTCAGGGGCAATGCACGGACCGTGGAAACCACGGTCGTGTGCATGGGCCCATTGAAATGAATGGGCCCACAATTCACCCACAGATTTGCGGGTGAATTGCGGCCACAAAAATAAGTTTGCGTGCATGGGGCCTAAGTTAATTTTCATGGCAAAGAATGACTTTGCAATTAATTGCAATTCATCTGATCGCTTTTCATATCATTCTAGAGTTACTGTCAATTGCCACTATAAAAACGGAAGCAGCAAACTTTGTGAAAACCAAAATTTGTGTCAGTCTCAAACCTTTTGGCCAGGACTGTACACAGGCAGATTTTCTGCATGGATAAATGAGCATCTATTGACAAAATGCATCTTCTTGGCAACACATCCCATGCTTATACAGGGAGATGTGCTGCCGACAAGCAACCATTTTTAATGCTGCATAAAAGATGTGATCAGCCGACGAATGAGCATTTACTCATTCATTGGCTGATCGTTGCCCTGTTTACATGGCCCTAGGGTTGTCACGATATCAGAATTTTAACTTTGATACTGATACATTGTGTAGTATTGCGATTCTCGATACCAAAACGAAACTTTGCCAACAATAACAAAGAAAAAAGTTCTTCCATTTTCTGATGAGGCACGTGGTGTGATGAATTTTGAACCTGCATGTGCCTTACATTAATAGTAATTAAGTCCATCATGTTTCTCAGTCACAATAGACAACATTGGGTTAATGTGTGAGGTACATGATGGCGTTAATTACTATTATTAATGTGAGGCACATGGAGGTACTGAATTCACCATATCTTGTGCCTCACATTTAGGCTATGCTCACACAGAGTGTTTTCATTCATTTTTCGGGACGTTTATGAAAAATCGTAAGCAGAACGCCACCAAACATCTGCCCATTGATTTCAATTGGAAAAACGGCATTCTGTTCCGACGGTGCATTTTTTACGCGGTCATTTTTTGAAATGGGCACGTAAAAAAACGGCCGCGAAAAAGAAGTGCATGTCACTTCTTCAGCTGTTTTTTGAGCCGTTTTTCATAGTCTCTATAGAAAAACAGCTCCAAAAACAGCCATTAAAAACGCCACGAAGAACGTTTTCTCCTGAGAACAGCTCCGTATTTTGAGACGTTTTTTATTTTGTGTGTGCACATACCCTAATAAGTGAAAGAAAGTAGTTTTTATTTTCTTTTTTTTACATTGTTCACATTATAAACGACACTATAAATTTGTTGTGCAGGTTATTACAGTCGCGACAATACCAAATATGTATTGAGACTTTTATTTTAACCCCTTTCCGAAATCCGCCGTATATATATGGCGCACGCCGTGTGGGGGGAGTATGGAGCGGGTGAGCGAGTGTGTCGGCTGTGTGTTACAGCCGACACTTCCGGGTAACGAGTCGGATACCGCTCGAGCGCAATCCCGCTCGTTTAACCTGTTAAATGCCGTGGTCAATCGCGACCGCGGTATTTATATAACTAAAAATCGGGGGGCGACCCCATGTAGCGTTCCACGGCGAGATTGGGGGGTGCCGTTGGTTGGCATGGCAGCATCGGTGCCTGATGAAGACCCCTAGCTCCGCCATCTGTGTACTCTGGCAGGGCTTCATAGGAGACTGTCAGAATCACGATATACTGCAGTACATTAGCATTGCAGTATATTGTGCAAGCGATCTAACGATCGCTGGTTAAAGTTCCCTAGGGGGACAAGTAAAAAAAGAAAAAAAAAAAGAAAAAACATTAAAATAAAGTTTTTTTAATAAATACATTTTTTTAAAACAAATTTAAAGTAAAAAAAACCTTTTACAATTTTTATTACACAGACGCAGCCCCGCTCTCACTACATTCATGTGTTAAAAAACTAAGCCGCACAGCTTAGTATCAAAATACATGAATTAACGGTATTGAACCGTTTGAGGGTGCACGGTATCTAAATATTTCGATGCATTCCGCAACCCTACATGGGCCAATGATTAGGAGAGAGCGTTTATACGAGCGCTCACTTGCATGATCATTGGCCCGTGAAAAAGCGCCTTAATGCTTTAAAGATTATATCTCTAAATGGATGTAAATCATGTTTCAGATCTAGTGATCTTTTACAGATGGCTGGAGGCTTTTATACGTCATGTTTTTGTAGGATGTACAACAATCCCATATGGATGTGATATTTAGGTTAGGTTTTACATCCATTCAAGAATGATCGCGGCATCTAAGTGATTGACGGGTCGAAGGGCCTCCCTCTTTACCCCATCGTTCCCCTGTACAAGATAGCGAGGTGCTGATGATTGCTATGGCAATCAGGAAGCCTCCTGTGGATATACCATATATGTTTAAGTTGGGAATAACCCTTAGGGTATGTTCACACGGCCAAATTTCAGACGTATACGAGGCGTATTATGCCTCGTTTTACGTCTGAAAATAGGGCTGCAATACGTCGGCAAACATCTGCCCATTCATTTGAATGGGTTTGCCGACGTACTGTGCAGACGACCTGTTATTTACGAGTCGTCGTTTGACAGCTGTCAAACGACGACCCGTAAATTTACTGCCTCGGCAAAGAAGTGCAGGGCACTTCTTTGCCACGTAATTTGAGCCGTTCTTCATTGAAATCAATGAAGCACGGCTCAAGGTTTACGAGCGTCTCAGACGCCTCGTAAATTACGAGGAGGAGCTTTTACGTGTGAAACGAGGCAGCTGTTAACAGTCTGTCTTTTCACACGTAACTGCCTCTCAGCGTGTGAACATACCCTAAGGGTATGTTCACACGGCCAAATTTCAGACGTATACGAGGCGTATTATGCCTCGTTTTACGTCTGAAAATACGGCTCCAATACGTCGGCAAACATCTGCCCATTCATTTGAATGGGTTTGCCGACGTACTGTGCAGACGACCTGTTATTTACGCGTCGTCGTTTGACAGCTGTCAAACGACGACTCGTAAAAATACAGCCTCGTCAAAAGAAGTGCAGGACACTTCTTTCAGACGTTTTTGGAGCTGTTTTCTCATAGACTCCAATGAAAACAGCTCCAAAAACGGACGTAAAAAACGCCGCGAAAACGGCGCGAAAAACGCTGCGAAAAATGCGAGTTGGTCAAAAAACGTCTGAAAAGCAGGGTCTGTTTTCCCTTGAAAACAGCTCTGGATTTTCAGACGTTTTGGTTGAGTACGTGTGAACATACCCTTAAAGTAATGAAAACAAAAGCTGCATTTTTTCCCTGCTCAAGTCCTGTATAATTAAAAAATAAATCTATATATATTTTTTTAAAACTATCCTGCACGCTGAGCGCTATGAAACAAAAAAATATATAGATTTTTTATTATGATGGGGCAGGGCACCAAAGGAAAATGTCAAATTGTGTGCTATCTAACCTAAAGCCGGCCCTGTATAAAATAGTGTATTTTAAAAACGGAAATGCTAGGACTATTAGACATAATCTCATGATTATCAGCATGAACATCTTTTGGTAGATAAGCATGGGCACAAATATATAATACCAATCAGGGTGCATTTTAACATTTGTTTAAGCTAAATTATTTATCTATGCAACATGACTCCATACCCACAAGCCACTGAGGGTATGTTCACACGTTTAGCAAAAAACGTCTGAAAATACAGAGCTGTTTTCAAGGGAAAACAGCCCCTGATTTTCAGACGTTTTTTAAGCCACTCGCAATTTTCGCTGCGTTTTTTGCTGCGTTTTTATGGCTGTTTTTGGAGCTTTTTTTCTATACAGTCAATGAAATACGGCTCCAAAAACTTCCCAAGAAGTGACCTGCACTTTTTTTTAAAAACGGCTGCGTAAAAAAATGGCCCGTGGGAACAGAACACCGTTTTTTTCATTGACATCAATGGGCAGATGTTTGGAGGCGTTCTGCTTCTGATTTTTCGGCCGTTTGGAGGCTGTGTACGGCCCGAAAAACGGCCGAAAATAGGCCGTGTGAACATACCCTTATAGTCTTTTCAACATCAGCATTGTTCACTACATGGACATCACTGAACCAAAGCCAAATATAAGGATTTATCAAACTGTTATACTTCTAGCAGTAATGGACCGTAACAAATACTGTATATACATATATATGTACTTTTGGGATTCAATTTTTCTCTCAGCATAGTTTGGATTAGTTGCGTCATTTTGGGCAATTATGTGATAGCTACTAAGATCACAGAGTCCCAATACAGAGTAGAGTATGGGCCCCTATCTTTCCAAATGTTAATTTGGTGAAAGCAACCGTCTTCATGACTCTCCAAAACAAACCATCAATGGTCATTCCTATTCAGCAATAATTGTGTGCCTTTGATGGAAATCTTTAGTCTTGTCCCATATACAGAATATACCACCCCTGCACCATTGACATGTTTGGAGGACCAGTTTTTTATTTGGTTGTGTTACCCACGCATTTTGTTCCCATAAAATGAAAGTTAAATGTTTGTATCAGAGGTGACGCATTAATGTGTTTATGAAAAATCATATATATATTCTCTTTTAGGTTTTTCTCCTACTTCATAGGGTAGAAGAAATTGTGCATGAACAGGATTTTCTGTATTTAGGACAGACTATAAATACTTTATTATCTTAGTAGTTACAACAATTTGATCCTTTACCATAATAACTACAAATAGGATGAAGAAATAAGTGATCTGACTCAAACCTATTACATCCTGGCCAGAATTGTGCTCCTTCTGTCTGAGTCATGTACTAGCATTATGTATTAGAATGCATTATTAACTTTTAAGGTTCATCTTTCCTTCCATGAAATAACTGATGTGTAGCAGACTTCCAAGTGTAACATGTTCCCAAGACCCCGGCTGCCAGTTTGGCTTGTTTATTTCTTTCAACTCTTAAAATTTCCTTCCTTCATGTGTCTGCTGTAAGATTTCCTGGTAGGGATGCTGTATGTGGAACGTGCCAGAGGACTCTCTCTTGAGGGAGTGCTAATATTACAGTCTGGGGGGATGGGGCGATTTGCAAAACGTTCCCAGCCACTAAGTTAAAGAAAAGTCACCCGAAGAGTAGAGTCAAATTACATGGGAAATAACCCTTCTAAAAACGCTTACCAATAAATGACTACTCCTGTGGGAATAACTCTGTAAATAATATTGTTCTTCCTCTCTAGTAACCATTTTTTTTTAAAGAAAATTAAAAGTATATTTTATTACTGTTTACTTAGCTGTGCCCATTCCATTATACAATAGCGTCTCTAGATATGTTAATGGATCCTACTAAATAAAATAAATTTATTATGGCTTGTCTGTATAATATACTGGTATGGCCTCTTCCAACTAGAAAGAGTATAATTTGGACATTTCTAGATGTACAGTAAAAAATAGTGTAGTACCGTGTTAGCCAGAAACAACATGCAATGTTAAATACGAAAAATATTTAACATTGCATGAAATTTCTGGATGAAACACTTGAACCTCATGCACACGTTTATATTACAGATACATGTTGTTCAAATCAGTAATAAAGCACCATAGACTGTTATGGGCAAATATTGTAACTCCTACTGCCTACTGTTTTATATGAAGATATATGAAAGGTTTTTCCCTCACAGATTCATAGGGAATCCATGATAAAAAAAATTGTAACATGTTTCATCTGATGCAGTATTATGAAATAAGTCTCCCTTAGAAGGATTGCTACCAAGGGAGAATACCGTGCTTCACCGAGGCACCATATGGCGGCATACTGAATGCCTATGGATCCGTAGAATTGAATTGTAGGGACTGTGTGTCGCCATACAGCTTTTCCATCTCCATGAGCCGTTGTGAGCAAATAGCTATCAGTGATAATGAGAACTGTTCAAAGTAGAGATGAAATAGTTCATATGTAGTTAATTTAGCAATTACTAAGAATTCTACGTGTTATTCACTCTAAGTCTAATGAGAATCTATGTATATGTCTTATACTGGGGTTGTATAGGGCTAAGCAATTGAGACAGCCTAATAAGAATCAATAATGTCTGAGCTGGCACGTAGTCACCACATGACCATCTGTTCTTTGTTAGTTTTTATTGACTGGTGCAAAGTCCTGATAGGACATGGATACTGGTACCCTTATGGGAGAGTAATACTCTTCTGCTTGTACAAGATGTCCCAAATAAATAGCCTGTGCAATCCATTGTTTATCCAACCTTGAAAACACTGCCACCGGGAAAAAAATATTAACCGATCGAATAGATCAAGTGGGCGCATTTAACATACCAGGTGCTTCTTTAGGAGTCCCCCTCTGAAGCCAATTTTTCACATATTCCATGTTTTTTTTAAATGTCCATATGTCCCTTTGGCTAAAGCTGTGGGAACAACATCACCCTTCCCCAAGCGAGGCACTGGCTTAATGACCACTTTTTAACACCATGACTTTTTTATGTCTAAATTTTGTGCAGATTTATTTCTTAATATATCTCAATAGCGGTGCAAAGACATAGATTTAAAACATAACACTCTGACTGCCTTTAGCCACCACTAGAGGGAGCTTACTGCATATCGTCTTATGTTATTGAATTCAATGTATTAGGCCCCATGCACACAACCATAATTTTTATTCGTAATCACAGATCCGTGATTATGGATTATCTGAAAACCTATTCATTTCTATAGGCCACGGACACTTTTCTGTATATTAACGGGTGTCTGCCCAGGCCGTAGAGGTAATCTGCAAAATATAGAACATGTCCTCTTATTGTCTGCAATTGGGCGTCTATGGGCTTGTGCAAAATTACGGACGGCTACATATTTTCATCCGTAGTCGTCCGTAATTGTGGAAGTGTTGCTATGTGACGGTAGGGGATCCCCCAAGAAAATGGTACCTGAGCAATCATGTGACCATTTCAATGGCTTGAGTCATGTTGGTAACATCATTTATAGCGTCCATTTTTTTGGAGGATCCGTAAATATGCATGCACTACAGATGCACTACGGACCGTATTTGCGGACAGCGTGCCATATATGCAGATGAGACTTACGGATGACCTCAGATGCGTATTTGCGGACAGTAAAAAAAAAACTACGGCCTTACAGTATGCAGTAAGCTCCCTCTAGTGGTGGCTGTAGGTGACCAGAAAGTTATGTCTATGCAGAGGATTTTGATGTCTGTATCCGAGCTCAGACCACTATTGAAGATATACTAAGAAATTAATCTGTACAAAATTATTGATCTATTTAAATTTAAACGAGCCAAAAGGATATCAGAGGGTAGAAACTTTGTTTGACTGATTCTCCAGAAGAGGCTGGACGCAGCCCGCAGGGATTAAGGGAAGCCGGCATGACCGTCCTGGTAGGGAAAGGGTTAATTAGGTGAGGGAGAGTTGGAAGGAGCTGGAGGAGGGACGGGGAGGAGTTAAGGGGGACGGGGGGGGCCGTTACTGCGCTTCCCGCTGTTTCTCGGCATTGAGCCGGAAGCAGCGGGAGGAGTAACACAAGAACAGTAAGCTCCCCGTTGCCCGTGCTTTTAGGGATGGCAGAAGCCTTAATGTTAGAGCGGCTGCGTGCCGCTGCTGTGCACCACGGTCCCGGATGGCTAGAGGAGACCGTGGCTGCCATAACGAGGATCCCGGACGCCGTTTCGCCACGTCGGGCACGGCGTTCGGGGTCTGTTGCAAAGGACAGGCTCCCCTCCCCCGGCCCCCTCACGAGCATGGCTATAGCGGCGGGGGGGGAGTCGGCAACAACCGCTCCTGCGCTGGGCAGGCTGAGAGCGTTGCCAGGGGTGACGGCGACGCAGGCCGGGTCGACCCGTCCCTCTCGGCGGTCCCGACCTCCAGAGCGCCTCAGTCCGGAGGCAGTCCCGCGGACACGGCGTCGCAGAGGGAGCCCGATCCCGGACGCTGCAGGCCAGGCAGCTGGGAGGACCGCCCCTTCTCAGGCCCTGCGACCTGGCAGGAATCCCAGGCCGCGACGGGGTCCGGCGGTAAGCAGGGAGTCGCAGGCTGGGCTCCCTGTCACCCCTCCCCCATCAGATGGAAGATTTGGAGGACAAGGTACGGCCGCCCCGCATGGTGATGTTCCGGCCAGGGGGCAGGCTTCGTCAGGATCGTCTAGACGGACGCCTAGATCTGCAGCGACGTCGAGGCAACAGGTACGGTCGGAAGTCTGGGTCCCGGCGGTCGGGCGGCAGGTTGCCGGCCCATCGGTCAGCGCGTCCTCATCCCCGTTCCGAAGATGTCGTTGGGATGGACAGTCGTCGGCGAGAGAAGAACTGGAGGAAGGTGAACTGGACGTGTATCGTCGAGGTCAGGATGGTCCGGCTGACGGGAACACAGCGCCTGTGCAGCCCGGTGAGTGTATAACTCCATCATTGTCTTATCCAGCGATTTTTATGTCGGGTGTCGGCGGGGGGGCTGCTAGCATTGCATCGGGGGCCGGTAGTGGCGCGGGCGGACGCGACGGAACGGGTTTGGCAGACTTAGTGGGTTGCTTACGGGAGCTGGTGGGGCGCCTGGACAGGGCCGCGGCGCCGGTAGTAACGGAAGTGTCCCCTGCGGTAGTTTGGGAAGGCCCCAGGGACGTGGGATCGTTACAGGCGCGTCCGGTGGTGGCGGTTAGAGAGGCGGTCGCGGTGTCGGTACAGACCGAGGCGCAGAAGGACGGCGATCGAGTGCGTATGGATGATCGTGCTCGGGGGGAGGTGTACGTTTGTTTTGAGGGTCCGTTGGGGGCGCATTTAAGGCAGGAGGTGCGTGATCGGATCTGGAAAGACGAATATGTTGAAATTTTTTCTCTCTTGCCGCTGGCTAAATTTAATTTGGATAAGAGCAAGCGGGATGAGAGTAAAAAGGACGAGGAGGAACGGCGGCGGTATAGGCTTATCCCGCAGACGTTCGTTAATTGGTCGCAGGCGTTCGCCATATTGGCTAGTGTGATAGGGGAAAAGGCGCCGGAAAATTGTTCGGTGTTGTTTTGTTATTTTGATGCCATTGGGGAGGCTCATAGGGCGTATGGGGGTCAGGCGTGGCTGCGTTATGATGAGCAATTCCGTCAGCGGAAGGCGGTTCGGCCGGCGATTCGGTGGGACCAGAAGGATATTGCTCTCTGGTTACGGGTTACGGCTCTGGTTAGGCAGTCCTTTCCCGGGAGCGGCGGCCAAGGAGGCCAGTCTAGTCAGATTGGACAAAGCGGCGGGGGAAAGGCGGGGTTTTGCTGGCAATTTAATGAAGGTCAGTGCAAGTTCGGGGCCACGTGCAAGTTCAAGCACGTGTGTTCCGAGTGTAATGGTGCATCACACGGGGCGGCAAAATGTCTGCGAAAAAAGAGGTCAGGGAACCAGCACGGGGCTGGTCATGGGGGTGTCGCCGGTGAAGGTGGAAAGGATGGCCCCTTATCTAAATGAGTATCCGGATAGGGCGGCAGCTAAGTTGCTTTATGAAGGGTTTAGTGTTGGTCTTGTTATTCCTCCGCCTCCTTATGAGGTTCCGGTTACGTGGAGGAATTTAAAATCGGCTTACTTGCATGCGGAAGTCGTGTCGGAAAAGTTGTTAAAAGAAGTTTCGTTGGGTCGCATGTCGGGGCCATTTGTTGAGTCGCCGGTAAAGGATTTAGTTGTGCCCCCGTTGGGTATTGTCCCTAAACGCGAGCCCGGAAAGTTTCGTTTGATTCAACATTTATCGTATCCCAAAGGTTCGTCGGTAAATGACGGGATTGATCACGAGTTGTGTTCCATAGTTTATACCTCATTCGATAAGGCGGTGGGGTTAGTGCGGGCTGCGGGTCCAGGGGCGCTGCTAGCAAAAACCGACATCGAGGCGGCGTTCAGGTTGTTGCCGGTCCATCCAGAAAGCCAACGGCTGTTGGGTTGTTTTTGGAATGGGGCCTTTTACGTGGATCGGTGCCTTCCGATGGGGTGTTCTCTTTCTTGTGCATACTTCGAGGCGTTTAGTAGCTTCGTGGAGTGGGTAACGAGGGGAGTATCCGGGGTCGATTCGTTGATCCATTACTTAGACGATTTTTTGTGCGTTGGCCCGGGGGGTTCGCCGGTTTGCGGTAATTTGCTTCATGCACTACAGAAGGTGGCGAGGGATTTTGGGATTCCTTTGGCGCCGGAAAAAACGGAGGGCCCGGTAGCGACGATTTGTTTCTTGGGAATCGAAATAGACTCGGTGGCAATGGAGTGTCGGCTCCCGGCGGATAAGTTGGGTGCTTTGAGGCTGGAGGTTCGACGGGCTTGTAGAATGCAGAAAATGACTCTGAGGGAGCTTCAGTCGCTGCTGGGGAAGTTGAATTTCGCCTGCCGGATTATGCCGATGGGGAGGGTGTTTGGCAGGAGGTTGGCGGCGGCAACGGCGGGAGTGCGCGCGCCGCATCATTTTGTGCGGCTCAAGGAGGAGCACCGAGCTGATCTTCAGGTTTGGGATGACTTCTTGGGCCAGTACAATGGTCGCTCGCTATGGATGGCCCCTGCGCAGGATACGAGTGATTTGAATATTTTTACGGATGCGGCTGGGGCGGGTGGTTTTGGAGCTTACGGGGGAGGTCCGTGGTGCGTGGGTCAATGGCCGGCTAGCTGGGTGTCCAGTGGACTCACGCGGAATCTGGCCCTGCTCGAGCTGTTTCCCATCGTGGTGGCGGCTACCATTTGGGGGGACAGGCTCAGGGATAAGAAGGTCCGTTTTTACTGCGACAACATGGGGGTGGTGCTTGCCATTAATAACATCACGGCGTCCTCTCCTCCGGTAGTTCAATTGTTGCGACATTTAGTGTTGGTGTGTTTGTCATTGAACGCGTGGGTGGTGGCGGTGCATGTCCCGGGTGTACGGAATTGTATCGCTGATGCTCTTTCTCGCTCGCAGTGGGACCGGTTTCGGCAATTGGCACCGGGAGCGGAACGTCTCGGTTTGGCTTGTCCGGAGCATCTTTGGGATCTGGTATCGGTCCCGTAGAGCAGCTGTTACAAAGGTCTTTGGCGCGCGCGACGTTGGAGGCAGTGGGAGGAGTGGGTAAGAGAGTTGGGTGACGTCAATACGGATAGAGACAGGTTGGTGGCACTTTTGTACTGGTTAGGGGACGCCTGGGAGGCGGGGTTTTCATTAGCGAAGGTGAACCGGTTCATATCTGCAGTGGCGTTTGGGTTTAAGTTGCGGGGCTTTCGGGATGTATCGAAGGAATTTCTGGTATCGCAGGCTTTGAAGGGGTTGCGCCGAGGTAGGGTGGAGGCGGATAGTAGAAGGCCGGTGTCGTTTGCTTTGCTTAGCTCGTTGGGCGGTTCATTAGCATCGGTATGTCGTTCTTCAGATGAAATGGATTTGTTTCGATTGGCTTTTTCGTTAGCGTTCTTTGGAGCTTTTAGAATAGGTGAGTTGGTGTCGCCAAGTACTAAACGGGCAGGGGGGCTGAGATCTGGGGAGGTGAGCCTATTTGCAGATCGGCTAGAGGTATGGTTGCGTCGATCTAAAACTGACCAAGTAGGGAAGGGAAAACTGATAGTTTTGTTCGCTCTCCCGGGTTCGGTCATGTGCCCAGTAGAGTGCATGCGGGGTTTTACGCAAAACAGGGGGTCTCCAGATTTGCCTTTGTTACGTCATGTGGACGGGTCGTTTTTGTCCAGGTTTCAGTTTGGAGCTGTATTTAAAAAATGTTTGACGGCGGTTGGTGTTGCGGCAGGCTCATATTCATCTCATTCCTTCAGGATTGGCGCAGCAACGGAAGCGGGGCGCTGGGGGTTGGATGATGAAGGGGTGAGGCGTATTGGTCGTTGGGAGTCTAAAAGGTTTAAGTCCTATGTCCGCCCCCATATGTTATGATTTTGGTTGTGTACGCTTTACAAATGTTATATTGGTGGTGCCTAATTGTTTTTTCCGTTTCAGATTCGCCTCCGTGTTTGGTGTGGTTGATGGGTCATTCGTACGTGCACTGGGGGGCTTTGAGGGCGGACGTCCGCCCGGATGGTCGCCAGTTGCGCATTCCGCGACAGGATGCGGTTGTGCATTGGCTTGGTTTTAGAGGTATGTCGTGGAGCAGGGTGTTGGCGGAATTCCAGACATATGCGCGGCTTGATAGGGTTCCGGAGGTTTTAGTGTTGCACGTGGGTGGGAATGACTTAGGAGTCCGCCCTTTTCGTGAGTTGGTGCGGGATATCAAACATGATATGTTGTGTTTGTGGGTATCTTATCCCAAGTTGGTGGTAGTGTGGTCGGACATAGTCCCAAGAAAGCATTGGCGGTTAGCTAGATCGGTGGAGAGAGTCAATAAGGCTCGTATAAAAGTTAACCGGGCGGTGTCCCGTTTTGTGGCAAAGAACGGGGGCATTTGCGTGAGGCATAGGGATTTGGAGTCAGGAGTGGGGAATTTTTGGAGAAGTGACGGGGTTCATCTGACCGAGGTTGGTATTGATCTTTGGAGCTTGGCGATAGCAGAAGGCATAGAAAGGGCGGTGGTGGTGTGGAGGAACTCACAGGCTTAAGGTGGTCAAGGCCTGTTTCGCTGTGGCGGGGGGAGTCCTTGAGGCCAGTCAGTACAAAATGGTGGGGGGGTCGCATCGGGGGTATGCGTCCCCCAAAAAAGGTACATGGTTGAAGACTTCATCGGGTGTTATCCCTTTGAAGTGGTCTTCTGGTAGAAGGTATATCACTTGAAGGCTTCATCGGGTGTTATCCCTTTGAAGTGGACTTCTAGTGGTCGGTATATCACTTGAGGGCTTCATCGGGTGTTATCCCCTTGAAGTGGACTTCTAGTGGTTGGAGCCATCTGCAGAGGTGAACGGTGCTTCCGAGCTGGTTTACGGCTGGAGGTAATTGGTGGTTTGCAGATGGCTAATTCGGTGTGTTCTTAAAAAGGAACATCTGAAGGGGCTTCAAGGACTTCCTCTGCTCGGGTTAATGTTAACGTAAAATTGTTATTTACGATTCTGACCCATGTTGGGTCATGTGAATTATTAGGAGGAATTCTCTGGCGGATTCCTAACTAGTTATCCGAATGTTTCGGATTTAAATTGTTTTTATAAAACTGTGAAATTAATAAACGGCTGCTGTGGCCATTTCACATCCAACCTCGGTGTCATGTGTCTTTACTAAAGTGGGGGTGGGGGGATAGGATGGTCTAAGGTTAACGCACGACTCTACCTAGGCAGGTCATGTATGCTGTAAACTTATTCCTGTACCTACTGTTTAATCTGTGTGCCTCCATAGGTATTAATTACAGTTTTTGACCTCCTGGGAACGCTAGAGGTTTCCGACATATATGATCAGGGGGGATCAATCTGCTCTAGCTCTAGCTTACTGTATTTAGGAGCCAATGCCACGCTCATAGTTTTGCTTAGGGTTTAGTGACCACATTCCAGCATGTTATTCTAAGATGTTGCTAACGACTAAATAATATGCCGGTGCTAATGTTAAACAAAGAACAGTTGGACAGACAGAATAATAACTATATTAAAGCTATTTTCTTTATTTTGGGCATATTCTCATGAACTTTTCACATTAATGGATGATGTCACATGCTCTCCCGGGATGCAAAAATCTCAGTGATGTATTTGCAGTATGCTAGGGATGCTAAATTTGAAACACATTTAATTGTGGCTATAGGAGTTGAAATGAGGTGACATTTATTTTATTGCATTAACCTTTACAAACTACAGTGAATAAGTTGCATGTGTTCTATCAGTCTTTGCATTATAGCTGTATGGAGTCATTCATGTAAGGGTTATTAAATAAAGCTGTGAAGTCTGCACCTGTTTATCTTCAATTTGAAATATGCCCAATATTATCCCTTTCTGGTATACATGTACCTCATCGGTGGGAGGTAATTCCCATACAATGTCGTACATGTACATCATAGTGATCGCACGATCACAACACCTGTGCTTGTGCGATCACCAGTGGCCCCAGTCATGTAACCCTGTAAGCCCCATGATACTACTGTGGCTCCCTTTTGTACTATGTCTGTCAGCCCCTGAATCGTGATCACCGATTATTAGCACTTCTAAAGATTTGTGATAATGATTTCGGCTATCTAAAGTGTCTTTACAAGTTAAGACGATCATAATCACAAGTTTAGTGAAAACTGTTGAATCGTATGTATTAGTGAAGGATGTAAACCCATCCAAGCCCAACTATAATACCCATGTAATTATTTTATTGCTTCCCAGTGGATATATACCAATGTACAGTACATACCTGTGCTGTTTTGTGTATATATATATATGCGTGTGTGTGTGTGTGTGTGTGTGTAATATATATATATATATATATATATATATATATAGTGTGTATGTACTGGTTAATGTATTTGTACCATTGCATGCAAGAAAAAAATATAAATATTTTGGTGGAAGACCAAGGCTGGAAGTCCTCTTCTCAAAACCATCTATTTTGTTGTGCTAAACTTGAGGGGACATTGCAGAAACCTGTTTTAATGTTACTTAAACTAACATCTGTTGCTTGAAATGAAACTAAGACGTTAATGTTTTGCTGACATTATCACAGTGGTACATAATATAAACTGGATGATGTATATATGGACAGTGACATCAAGGGATTCCCTGGGCTCAGCGCTCAATGTAGCGCTGTGTTCAGGGAGTCCTTGGCCAGGATCAGTTTTTACCAGCCGTCACAAGGATTGATTCCTGAAAAACAACCGTTAAAAACTGATCC
Source organism: Rhinoderma darwinii (assembly GCF_050947455.1). Taxonomy (NCBI): domain Eukaryota; kingdom Metazoa; phylum Chordata; class Amphibia; order Anura; family Rhinodermatidae; genus Rhinoderma; species Rhinoderma darwinii. The sequence goes on from NC_134688.1 coordinate 196,579,275, forward strand.
ATTGAGTTCTATGGGAGCCGTCAGGCCGTGAATACGGCTGTCTGAATACACCCACAGAACTTCATTGTTCTGAAAACAGCCGCGTGACGGGCGTTAAAAAAACCGTCATCTGAATGTAGCTTAAGAGTAACAAAATTATTGAAACGGTTGTAATGACTAAACTCACATTAAACACTAACAATTTATAATTTTGTGTATAGATATGGACTCTTTAAATCAGGGGTAGGCAACCTTGGTGATGTAGAAATCTACTGTATTAATACAGAAGGTTCTTAAGATCTCCTGTGATTTAAATGTCTTTTTTTCACACAGAAAAGAAAAGAAATGAGCCTATTCAGGCCTGTATTGTAGTTATACAATGTGGTATTTGTACGCTCCCTCGGGCGTCGCCTGGCCTGGCAGACTGAGGCAGTCTGCAGCCAATAGGAGCTCAGGAGCGTCAGGCCAATTAAAGCTTGTTCCTGAGTTCCTGAGCTCCCGCCCTCTCCTTATTTAGTTCAGCCTGGGGTAATAGGCCTTTGTCTGTAATTAGAGTTTCCTTGCCTGGTGCGTTCCCTTGTTTCAGACTCCCCGGAGCGGCTTGCATTTTGACTTCTTGTGACCTGACCTCGGCTGGACTCCTTTTCTTTGACTTCTGACTTTTGTTTTTTCCGCACTCTCCCGGTTTGACCCTGCCTGACTCCGCCTTTTGCGCCCGGACTTGTCCGCGACGCAATTGCCCTGCCTCTCCCTCCGTGTACTTCCCAGGTGACCCTTTGTTATTTCGTACTGTCTCTGTCTTATCCGTTTGTCAGTTTTACTTGTACCAGAATAGGGAACGCCGCCCAGTTGTGCGCCGTCGTTTAGGTTGGGTCGTACAAGTACGTAGGGACAGAGGTTTGGGAAGAACAGGGACCTCACTGTTTACTGTGTATTTGTTCAAGATAACATGCCTCAATCACATTGTAACTCTGCAAATGTTTTCTCAAAAAAGGAACAGAGATATAGTTTGCATTCAAATCGAAGCTATACATCGGGAGGATTTCCCATCGTATACCTGGTATACAGTGGCACACATCACCCATAAGCTACTATTGTGAAAACATTTGTTTTTTTGCCATTCAGTATGGGTTTCTTTTACTGCATTCCTCTGTAGGGAGTAGCGGAATAAGCGATTGTATAGGAAAAAAGGTATATAGACGTGCACCAGCCTGACGGATGCCAAAAGGACACTCTCTTAGTATCTGTCAGATGTTGGGGCCATATGAATATTTTCGTCGCATACGCAGTTTGAATAGAGCCTTATTTGTTTGAGTAGGGGAGGGAAGAATGTGTTAGTCAGTATGGTAAGAAACAAAAAGCAAGGTTTCCTGTGGACTATGGCAATAACAATTACTGCTGCTTTACTACAAAACTTGTGGACTAAAGTGCCCTCATTATTTAACCTAGAGCATCAGTGATCTGCTCAGGACCTGTCAAAGATCTACAGGTAGATCTCGATATTCTGGTTGCCTACCCAGGTTTTAGATGATATGTTGCACCAAGCCTGAGTCCCGAGTATATTTGAAAGCTTACTACTTGTCATTCTTTATTTTATTTATTCCGCAACATGTCGTACATTTTAATGTACTAGTATCAGGACTCACAAAACAATGAGAACCCTTGGGTTGTGAGCTTACGTATTTTGACTAAAATATAAACTAATACCTTGTGTATAATTTTTGCAGGATTCAGTCTGGTCTTGTGATGTTGGGGGAGAATGGGGTGACAGTTTTTTCTGTGGTCAAGAAGAGATACAAGTCCTCAGGACCATTCCACTCCAGTTCCCGTCCTTTTAGGGGTGGTAATCCACCATTACTGTACCGACAGCAAACTATGAAAGGATTTCAGGTTCCTTTTAAAACAGCTTTTTTTTTTTCCTTATTGCATGTATGAAAGCAACATAATGGCAGCAAGGTTTCGGCCAAATGGCCTTTTTCAAGCTTAAGTTCTTTGCTGTTAGCCAGTATGGTGCACTACATGTAACCGTGTGATTGTCACCCTAAGGCCTCATTCCCACGACAGGGTTTCCCGGCCGGGTGCCGGCCGTTCATAAATCGGCCGGCACCCGGCTGCATTAGGAATAATAGACCCCTAATGGGGCTATTCACACGACCGATTTTTTGACGGCCTGGAAAACCGGCCGTCAAAAAATAGGACATGCTCTATCTTCGGCCGGGTACCCGGCCGCCCGGCTCCCATAGAAGTCTATGGGGCCGGGTAATACACGGCCATCACCGGGATGTGTCCCGAGTGATGGCCGGGTTTTCCGGCGATTGCGCTCTATCTCCTCCTCCTCCTCACAGCGCAGAGTGCATGTGAGGAGGAGGAGTTGATGCCATTCTGACGAATGGCTGTGCGCTGTACACTGTGTGGCAGGGCCGGGGTGTACAGCAGGTGGAAGGGAGCGCTGCGCTGGCTCCCTTCCCCTGCTTGTTTTAAAAGCGCCCTGGCCCAGCGACACCTTCGATGGCGCCGCCAGCAGCTGCTGCTGCTGCGGCTGCTACTACTGCAGCGACGCCACTATAGCAGAGCAGGGAGGTATCTCCCCGCTCTGCTATGTGCTAGCCGCACTTTAGCTCCTTGAAGGAGCGGAATCCCCGTGTTTTCGGGGATTCCGCTCCTGGACAGAGCGCTTGATGTCTCTGTCCATATCTGGGCAGTGACATCAGGGGAAATTCCTGAAGCGGAATCCCCGAACACATGGGGATTCCCCTTCAGGAGTTGCCGCTGATGTCACTGTCCAGATCTGCCCGGCCCGGCACGGATGCAAAACTTTATGCAAACCGGCCGGGCAGAATGGCCAATTTTACCGGCCGGCATTCGGGCTCGGGCACGACCCGGTCGTGTGAATTCCGCCTTATAAAAGTCTTATCTGTGTGCAGTAATAATACCAAGTCCCCACCTCCCCTTATAAATGGAAAGTGTGAGAGTGGGGGTTCATCAGTATTTTGTATCTGTATTACCTCCCCTATATAATATTGTGGCTTGTCTGCATCCTGCTGGATATTGTTTTTCTAATCTGCCCTTATGAGGGTATGTTCACACGGCCTATTTTCGTCCATTTTTCGGGCCGTAAACGCCCGAAAAATCGGAAGCAGAACGCCTCCAAGCATCTGCCCATTCATTTCAATGGGAACAATGGCGTTCTTTTCTGATGGGCCTTTGAAAAACGGCCGCATAAAAAAACGGTCGCGAAAAAGAAGTGCATGTCACTTCTTCAGCCGTTTTTTGGAACCGTTTTTCATAGACTCTATAGAAAAACAACTAAAAAAACGGCCATAAAAAAATGCAGCGAAAAATGTGAGTGACTTAAACGTCTGAAAATCAGGAGCTGTTTTCCCTTGAAAACAGCTCCATATTTTCAGACGTTTTTGAGTTTGCGTGTGAAAATACCCTAAGGGCTTATTCACACAAACGTGTTTTACGTCCATGCTACACGCGTGATTTTCACGTGCGTCACACGGACCTATGTTAATGAAAGAAGATACATCGGCTCCAGGCGTCCGAGGAGGTAATATGCTCGTCTCTAGGGAGTTTACTATGCTTACCTGCACATGGTGATGCTGCTGCAGATTCAACTGTACCCTCTGACGCCTGGAGCCGATGTGTCTTCTCTCGTCCGACGCCAAGGTTGAAGGACCTGTGGGTGACCTCATCGTTCCCACCCATCTTCTTTCACTGCAGACACAGCGTGATGTCACCCACAGGTCCTTCAACCTTGGCGTCGGACGAGAGAAGACACATCGGCTCCAGGCGTCAGAGGGTACAGTTGAATCTGCAGCAGCATCACCATGTGCAGGTAAGCATAGTAAACTCCCTAGAGACGAGCATATTACCCCCTCGGACGCCTGGAGCCGATGTATGTTCTCTGTCCGACGCCAAGGTTGAAGGACCTGTGGGTGACGTCACGCTGTGTGTCTGCAGTGAAAGAAGCTGGGTGGGAACGATGAGAAGTGCATGACGCTGATTTGTCAGCGTCGTACACTTCTATTCACAACGCCCAGTTGGTAAAACCAGTAAACACGCCCAGTTGGTAAAAACACAACACACGCCCAGTTGGTAAAACGAGAAAACACGCCCAGTTGTCCATTGAAAAGCTCATTTGCATAAATATAAAATAGCTCATAACTTGGGCAAAAATGATCGTTTTAAATTTTTTTTTTATCTACATTGCAGCGCCGATCACATTCAATAGGAGATAGGGATTTGATAATCTGGTGACAGAGCCTCTTTAAAATGATTATACTTTGAATATAACTAGTTAGGGATCTTTGGAAATGTATATTTTATTTTCCTAAAATAAGTTAATTTCTAGTAGATTTTTTGTTAAAATAACAATACTTAAAAAGAAAAATAATCTAGTCATTTATGCTGCCAAGTCTAGACACCATTTTTTCTTGTGTGTTTCCCATTGTGTTGACATGCTTCTTCAAGGCTTATTTCTTAGTGAACCATTGTGTTTCAATAGGGACAAATCTCCAAAGTCAGGACAGATCTCCCAGTTTGAAGACCACTTCAAAGCTTCCTTAGTAACAAGCTTTTTTTTGTGTCAAAAGAACTTGGCAAAAACATTAGCACGTGTTTTTTTTTTTATTTATGGACTCTCAGGGCAATACTAGTATCTGTATTGTGGTCAATTCAGCCACCATTGGGTACTTCCCTTTTAGATGGACTTTGTTCTTGATAGACTTGAAACCAAACTGTATTCTATTTTCGAAAGCTCAGAGCTTATCTAGGTTAACAAAATTTTTAGGTACCTAATTCATTGTATTCATTATTTCCTAGTTCTGTCATGACCTAACTCTGGTGTAATGTTTCCCGCTCCTTGCTCTATACTCACCCGTTCACAGCGTCCTTGCCAGCGCTTCTCCTCTTCTGGCAGCCTTCCACGCCACCGATGCTTGCGTCTAGGTCCTAGTTTTCGCGCTTACCCTCACTTTCTTAAAGAGCCAGTGCATGCCAAAAGTATTTCTCAGCTTTTTCTGGCTATAAATGGTCCTCCCCTTTGTATGCTCTTTGTCAGAGCAATTTTGTTCTTACCAGTGTCCCCAGTGATTCTCCGTTATATTGTCTGATTCCTTGTTTTAACCTCTGCCTATATCTTGACCATCCTTGCCTGCCGCTTGCCCTGACCTCTTACTAAGTGACCCGTCACGAACCTCTGCCACCTACCCTGACCATTTGCTTCTGGACCCGTTACGAACCTTGTCAACTGCCCTGACCTTTTGCTATACCAGACCAAGCTTTATGGCATTACACCTGTTACGTTGGCTGTAACCAAGGGAGTCTACACTGGGGGTAGAGACCTGAGGTTCTCGTGCAGTCAAGCCCTCTGTATAGGGATTACAGAGCGAAGATAAGGGGTTCCCTTAGTCTCCGCTACCCAGTTTAGCCCCACGTCAAATCCCTTGGCGACAAAGCGGATTCACACCACCCTCTGCTGGCACCGTAACTGAATCCCTTTGACATTTGGTCTTCTGCTCAATCTTTTCCAGGTAATTTTCGCCACAATGAATTCATTTATACAATAAATCTCTATGTAGCTTTTTGAATTTAGATAACTACACACAGGACTATTGTAAACAGGGGCGTAGCTAAAGGCTCATGGGCCCCGATGCAAAAGTTCTTATTGGCCCCCCCCGCAAACTCCTCATGGCCGACGGTCCGCAGCTTTCAGCTGTATCGCTGGGTCTCCTAAGTGACCCAAAAATGCAGCACTAGCAGCCGGGGCGTCACTAAGGCTGGGTTCACACACCCTATTTACGGACGTAATTCGGGCGTTTTAGCATTGAATTACGTCCGAAAATGTGGCTCAAAAGCGTTGGCAAACATCTGCCCATTCATTTGAATGGGTCTTACGATGTTCTGTGCCGACGTAAAAAAGACACCCGCGTCAAAGAAGTGCCTGTCACTTCTTCAGATGTAAATGGAGCCGTTTTCCATGGACTCCATGGAAAAACAGCTCCAATTACGTCCGTAATGGACGCAGCGAAAGACGCCTGCACATACCTTTACGGCTGAAATTACGGTGCTGTTTTCTCCTGAAAACAGCACCGTAATTTCAGCCGTAATGGACGCCTCTGTGTGAACATACCCTCAGGGTTTAAAATGTCAGGGGAAATAGCCCCAATACATATGTGTCTGCCTAAAAAAAAATGTGTGTATAGGAGACAGCATAGCATATCTATAGCACTACGACCCTATAAACTATGGATAGGATTCGATACATTGGCCCAGCAGACAGTATCACACATGATACGATTAGATACAGGGCCCAGCAGACAGTATCACACATGATTGGATTAGATACAATGACTCAGCAGACAGTATCACACATGATAGGATTAGATACAGGGCTCAGCAGACTGTATCACACATGATTGGATTAGATACAGGGCTCAGCTCGCTGACATTGCGGCTCCAGCGCTGGACGCAGGAAAGGTAAGAATAATAATTTTGCTTCTTTGTGTGTTACTGATTATTTTTGTGTGTTTGTGTTTTTTTTACAGGTTCGGTTGTTGGACTTCGGATTCGAGGACTTCAATAATGGTGTTTTTTTTATTCTCAATAAAATGGTTAATGAGGGTTGTGTTTTTTTATTTCAATAAAATATTTTTTTATGTGCTTGTATCTTTTTAAACTTTATTATCACCGCCTTAGTAATGGCCGCTGGCTGATTGACAACCTCCATTACTAAGGCGGGGCTTAATGTTAGCAGGTGCAGAGGCTAACACTAACCCCCATTATTACCCCGGGGTGCTGGGAAGAGCCGGGTACGAACCAGTACCCGTCCATCTGTAGTGACGGGCAGGCACCGGGGTGGCGCAGGCTGGTAGTATTAAGCTGGGGAAGGCCAAAAACAGTGGCCCTTCCCACCCTGGTAATGCTGCCTGCTGCTGCTGTGTTGTATCTGGCTGGTTATGAAAATTGGGGGGACCCCACATCGTTCTTTCCAATTATTATAATTTATTTTTTTTAAATGACATGGGGTCCCCCCCATTCATCATAACCAGCCAGATGCAATAAAGCAGCAGAAGCCTAGCATTACCAGGGTGGGAAGGGCCACTGTATCTGGCCTTTCCCCTCCTGATAATACCAGCCTGCGGCCACCCCAGTGGCCGATCATCACTACAGATGGTCAGGTACTGGATCGTACCCGGCTCTTCCCAGCACCCCTGGTGGCGGTGGGTACCGGGGTAATAAAGGGGGTTAGTGTTAGCCTCTGCACCGGCTAACACTAAGCCCCGCCTTAGCAATGGATACTGTCATTCAGCCGGCGGCCATTACTAAGGTGGTAGTAATATAGTTTTAAAAAAAACAAAGACATAGAAAAAATATTTTATTGAAATAAAAAAAAAAAAAGCAACCCTCATTAACCATTTTATTGATAATAAAAAAAAAAGCCGTCATCGAAGTAGTCCTGGAATCCGACGTAGTCCAACGGCCGAACCTGTAAGAAAACACACAAAAAAAACTATTAGTAACACATGTGTTAGGCTTAGATACAGGGCCCATGTGTGATACTGTCTGTGGGACCCTGTATCTAAGCCTACCACAACGTAGGCTTAGATACAGGTCCAGCAGACAGTAATCTTATACAGTATAAGATTACTGTGTGCTGGGGCCCTGTATCTAAACCTACAGTGTGGTAAGCTTATATACAGGGCCCATCAGACAGGATCACACATGGGCCCTGTATCTAAGCCTACCATGTGATTGGCTTAGATACAGGGCCCAGCAGACAGCATCACACAATCTGCGATCGTGTCTCATGGGCCCCCTAAGCCTGCTACATCGTAGGCTTAGGGGTTGTGCAGTCCCTAAACATTGATGGCCTATCCACAGGATAGGCCATCAATAGCTGATGTGTCTCCCGGGACCCGCAAATCAGCTGTTTTGAAGGGGCCGCAGCACTCATACGAGAGCTGCTTCCCCTTCATTTCACTACTCGCTCACACTGTGAATCGCCGACACCGATTCACAGTGTGACCGGAATGAAGTGACCGGAATGAAGGGGAGCAGCTCTCGTACGAGTGCTGCGGCCCCTTCAAAACAGCTGATTGGTGGGTCCCGGGAGTCGGACCCCGCCAGTCAGGGCTAATCTTACCTTCCAATTCGGCCGCGGCGGGAGTTCTGTCCTCTAGATGTTGTGCGCGGCGCATAGCTCTGTGACGTCATGCGCTGCGCACAGTGCTTGACGTCAGGACCTCCGCTGCGATCCGGAACCAGGAAGGTAAGTACAGTCTGTTACTATAGTAACAGGGGCCCCGCGGCCCGAGTTACTATAGTAACTTTTTATTGATGTGGTACGGGGGGCTGTGGGCCCCCCTGGCTTCGGGGCCCAGTCGCAATTGCGACCGCTGTGACCCCTATAGCTGCTCCAGTGATTGTAAACCTTCATCACGTCTATACAGTACTGTGCAAAAGTCAAAATCAAAAACTAATTATCTCATTCTGGAAATTCATATTATTCATATTTATATTTAAATACTAAGACCTCTTTATGTTATTACTTTGTTCAAGATAGGGGTGAAAATATGGCATGTAATGGCATATTATGTTTGCATGCTATATTACAAGTGCTATTTCAGTGTAGACCAGTCCTCGTGGGGCATTACTGAAATGTGATACTAATCAACTGCTGCTACTAATAATATGTTACAAGGCAAAGATAAGAACTTTCTTTCATGAGGTGCTGAGTAGCAGGAGAAATGATGACTAAAGGTTCATTTACATGAGTTGACTTCTTCCCAGAAATGTTGAAAATCCTGATAATTCATTATTAGGCGCATCATATCAGTATGTGCCTTGTGTAAATGGACAAAACTGATGTGAAGCCACATTGTCCTACAACCAACATTGTTTTCTTGTACTGAAATAGACTTTCAAACTCCATCCGTCCCCCAGAAAAAAATAAGTATCTTCACCAAGCCTTTCTCATTTTATCATATTACCCTCAAACTGCACTGCTCTTTCTATTGATTCTTGTATGTCTATCCCCCTGAATTGGGCTTTCAGAGTGCCCCATCTCCTACATAATCTGATTGGCGCTGTAATGTAAATAACAGCAGTGGTTTTTATTTTGAAAAACGATCATTTTTGAGCAAGTTATGAGCAATTTTAGATTTATGCTAATTAGTTTCTTAATGACCAACTGGGCGTGTTTTTATTTTTTACCAACTGGGCGTTGTACAGAGGAGTGTATGACGCTGGCCAATCAGTGACCAATCAGCGTCATACACTTCTCATTGTTCCAGCCCAGCTTCTTTCACTGCACAATCACACTGTAACAATGGGCTGGAACAATGTGAAGTGTATGACGCTGATTGGTCACTGATTGGCAGTACAATCGGTTGGCGCCGAGTATCGCTCAGCTGGTAGAGTGAGGCCCCGCGAGTTGCCTGGTGAGGACCGAGCAGATTCAACTGCAGGTAAGTATAAACTGCAAATGAAATCCCAGTAACCACCCAGGCAGGGCCGATTCTAGCTTTTCTGCTGCCTGAGGCGAAAATTGGAATGGCGACCCCACCCCCCCTCCCCCCCCCCATTCACGGAAAAAAAAAAAAAAAAAACATAAGTAAGAAACAACTTAAAACTAAAAATTAAAACTATTTAAAAAAAATACATTATTGAACATTCCTTTAAGCTGTAAGGTCTCATGATGCTACGGGCAATTGTGTAGTAAATATCCCTATGTTACCCCAGCTATAAGTACTAGTAAAATAACCAGGGCAAAGTATATACAAAATGCAAACACAAAAATGAAACCACAATGTCAGTGTTCAAACTTGTGTCAGGGCCCCTTTAATGGCTCTTTACAGTCAGTATAGTAACGCACGCAGCACTTTACAGTCAGTATAGTAACGCACGCAGCACTTTACAGTCAGTATAGTAACGCTCGCAGCACTTTACAGTCAGTATAGTAACGCACGCTGCACTTTACAGTCAGTATAGTAACGCACGCTGCACTTTACAGTCAGTATAATAACGCACGCTGCACTTTACAGTCAGTATAGTAACGCACGCTGCACTTTACAGTCAGTATAGTAACGCACGCTGCACTTTACAGTCAGTATAGTAACGCACGCTGCACTTTACAGTCAGTATAGTAACGCACGCTGCACTTTACAGTCAGTATAGTAACGCACGCTGCACTTTACAGTCAGTATAGTAACGCACGCAGCACTTTACAGTCAGTATAGTAACGCACTTTACAGTCAGTATAGTAACGCACGCTGCACTTTACAGTCAGTATAGTAACGCACGCTGCACTTTACAGTCAGTATAGTAACGCACGCTGCACTTTACAGTCAGTATAGTAACGCACGCTGCACTTTACAGTCAGTATAGTAACGCATGCTGCACTTTACCGTCAGTATAGTAACGCACGCTGCACTTTACAGTCAGTATAGTAACGCACGCAGCACTTTACAGTCAGTATAGTAACGCACGCTGCACTTTACAGTCAGTATAGTAACGCACGCTGCACTTTACAGTCAGTATAATAACGCACGCTGCACTTTACAGTCAATATAGTAACGCACGCTGCACTTTACAGTCAATATAGTAACGCACGCTGCACTTTACAGTCAGTATAGTAACGCACGCTGCACTTTACAGTCAGTATAGTAACGCACGCTGCACTTTACAGTCAGTATAGTAACGCACGCTGCACTTTACAGTCAGTATAGTAACGCACGCTGCACTTTACAGTGAGTATAGTAACGCACGCTGCACTTTACAGTCGGTATAGTAACGCACGCTGCACTTTACAGTCAGTATAGTAACGCACGCTGCACTTTACAGTCAGTATAGTAACGCACGCTGCACTTTACAGTCAGTATAGTAACGCATGCTGCACTTTCTAGCGGAAAAAAACTGATCAGTGACGATAAAAGGATCTGTCCACGTCTGCTGGATCTGTACAACCAATCCATAACATTTGTAAAAAGAAGCTACACAGACCGGACTAGGAATGAATGTTATCATCAAGCCAGTAATATAATCTGAAAACTATTCACTGCATGTTCAGGCCTTACAGGAGTCATCCCAAGATTAAATTTTATCCCCTCTCTACAGGATAGGAGATAACATGCTGATCAGTGGGGGTCCCTTGTACCCCTGAGTTAATGATGCTGCAAGTCAAGCACACGCTCCAGTCAGTCAGGGGTACAAGGGAACACCGTTCTAGTTATCAGTGGGGGTCCCAGTGGTTGGACCCCCACTGATCAGCATGTTATGTGCTATCCTGTAGACAGGGGATAACACTTAAAGAGGCTCTGTCACCAGATTTTGCAACCCCTATCTGCTATTGCAGCAGATAGGCGCTGCAATGTAGATTACAGTAACGTTTTTATTTTTAAAAAACTAGCATTTTTGGCCAAGTTATGGCCATTTTCGTATTTATGCAAATGAGGCTTGCAAAAGTACAACTGGGCGTGTTGAAAAGTAAAAGTACAACTGGGCGTGTATTATGTGCGTACATCGGGGCGTGTTTACTACTTTTACTAGCTGGGCGTTCTGATGAGAAGTATCATCCACTTCTCTTCAGAACGCCCAGCTTCTGGCAGTGCAGACACAGCCGTGTTCTCGAGAGATCACGCTGTGACGTCACTTCCCCAGGTCCTGCATCGTGTCAGACGAGCGAGGACACATCGGCACCAGAGGCTACAGATGATTCTGCAGCAGCATCGGCGTTTGCAGGTAAGTCGATGTAGCTACTTACCTGCAAATGCTGATGCTGCTGCAGAATCAACTGTAGCCTCTGGTGCCGACACGATGCAGGACCTGTGAGTGACGTCACAGATCTGCACTGCCAGAAGCTGGGCGTTCTGAAGAGAAGTGGATGATACTTCTCATCAGAGCGCCCAGCAAGTAAAAGTAGTAAACACGCCCCGATGTACGCACATAATACACGCCCAGTTGTACTTTTACTTTTCAACACGCCCAGTTGTACTTTTGCAAGCCTCATTTGCATAAATACGAAAATGGTCATAACTTGGCCAAAAATGCTCGTTTTTAAAAAATAAAAACGTTACTGTAATCTACATTGCAGCGCCTATCTGCTGCAATAGCAGATAGGGGTTGCAAAATCTGGTGACAGAGCCTCTTTAATCTTGGAACAACCCCTTTACTTGCAAGGCACCAAAATTTATATTTAGAAAAAAAAGGCACGTGGAAAAGTAGCAAAGCAAAAAATAAACCGCACACATCCTATATAAAAATATTTACCAGAAGTGAATATACCGCACAGATCGATATATTACAGAAGTGAATATATCACACATATAAGTATATACCAGCAGTGAATATACCACACATATAAATATATACCAGCAGTGAATATACCACACATATAAATATATACCAGCAGTGAATATACCACACATATAAATTTATACCATATTACCTTATAGATATATAAATCTATCTATCTATCTATCTATCTATCTATCTATCTATCTATCTATCTATCTATCTATCTATCTATCTATCTATCTATCTATCTATCTATCTATCTGTCTGTCTGTCTGTCTGTCTGTCTGTCTGTCTGTCTGTCGTCTGTCTCTCTCTCTCATGTCTGTCTCTCTCTCTCATGTCTGTCTCTCTCTCTCATGTCTGTCTGTCTGTCTCTCTCATGTCTGTCTGTCTCTCTCATGTCTGTCTGTCTCTCTCATGTCTGTCTGTTTCTCTCATGTCTGTCTGTCTCTCTCATGTCTGTCTGTCTGTCTCATGTCTGTCTGTCTGTCTGTCTGTCTCTCTCTCTCATGTCTGTCTGTCAGTCTCTCTCATGTCTGTCTGTCTCTCTCATATATTGATATATAGTTAGTACTAGGCTGGGGCTACACGACGACTTTGGCCACGACACAGGTCGCACAGCCAAAGATCACTATGTTCCATAGCCTACCTTGCAAGTAATGACAGTGAATGTGGTAGCAGTCATTAACTTGCGATGTAGGCTACTGGACAAAGCGATTTTTGGCCATGGAACCTGTGTCGTGCCCAAAGTCGTCGTGTAGTCCCAGCCTAGTACTAACTATATATCAATATATATGAGAGAGACAGACAGACATGATATAGATAGATAGATAGATAGATAGATAGATAGTTCTCCCGCTCCTGACAGCCTGCCAGGAGAGGGAGAGGTTACAGCAGGTTTACAGGGGGCCCGCGAGGGGTGGGCCGTGAGAGGGGGGCCCACTAGTGGGGGTGAGTGGAGGGGTGCCCGCGAGGGGGGGAGCACACACACAACATCGGCCCATTACTTTTAAATTAGTGGGGGCAGGAGGCTGAATGCAGTAAGCGGCACTCTGCCTCTCTTGTCTTTAACAGCGACTCAGACTCCTGTCCTCACCTCATTACTTACCAGCCGCTCTCTTCTTTTCTTCAGAGGAGAGCGTTCGGCCGCTCCTCCTGCAGACCTCCAGCTTCTCTATGCTCCTCTCTGGCGGCGCGTGCAGCGTCAGAGAGGGGGAGTGTACTAGCAGACGTGCGCCTGTAGTGCCGTACGTCTGCTAGGTAAAGTACTCTCTCCTGCCATCCTCAAGCGTCCTCCCTGGCCCCGCCCGTATCCACAAGATGCCGCCCCCTGTTTTTATCCCCAGTGGTGCCGCCTGATGCGGCAGCCTCACCTCGCCTCATGGCAGGTGCGGCGCTGCCCCTAGGGAGGCCTATTGTCTCTGGTGTGGGAAATCTGACTGAGAAGTGCAACCATTGGCTTGATAAAGAACTGCGCAAACTGGTATACCAGTTGCCCTCCCACACCAGGGACACTATGCAAATCCTAAAAGATCTGAATGGAAGCTCCCTGGAAGAGAATGAATGGCTTACTACCTGTGATGTAGAGTGTCTCTACACAAGTATTGATCACAAGATAGGCTGCACAGCGGTGGAATTTTTCTTACAGAGAAAAGAAAATTACAATCCATCCCATAAAAACTTTGTTCTACGCGCACTCAAATTCATCCTCAAACATAATTACTTCCTCTTTGATGGTAGGTTTTACGAGGAACGGCAATGGGAGCGGCAGTGGCACCCACCTTTGCCAATCTCTATCTGGGCTGGTGGGAAGAACTTTATGTGTTCTGTCCCGAAATTGACAAATTCACCTCTAGGATTAACATCTGGCGTCGTTATATAGATGACATACTGTTCATCTGGAATGGCCCCTCCACAGAACTCGAAGAGTTCATAGGGATTCTGAATATTAATAATTTTAACTTAAGACTTACTCTGACATACGACCAGCATTCAATTCCCTTTCTAGACGTGAGGCTTTTCACCAATGAACATGGTACAATCGAAACACATCTATTTCGTAAGAAAACAGCTACTAATAGCCTATTAGACGCAACCAGTGCACACTCAGTTAACACCATCAGAGGAATCCCTAAGGGTGAGCTTCTGCGTCTCAAACGTAATTGCTCTACCTTTCAATTATTTAAAACTCGGGCAACAGAACTGAAAAGCAGATTATCAGCAAGGAACTACACCAAAAGAAATATAAAAAAAAGCCTACAATTGGGCGTTAAGAACCGACTGTGAGAATTTGCTGACTCCAAAAGCAAGAGTCCACACAGGACGATCCCAACCACGATTCATCACGGACTTCAATGAAAACTGGGACGAAATGAACCTTATTCTGAACCGTTACTGGAAGGTCTTACTTAGCGATCCAGTCCTTAAAGGAACAGTGTCATCACAAATATTTTTTTCATATGTTAAAGATGTTAGTGCTTTATTAAAAACGTTTATATTTATTTGTGTGTTTGTGTTTTACTTTTTCTTATTTTTACACTTTTTCTTCCCTATGGGGGCTGCCATTTTTTGTTCCATTTCTGTATGTGTCGATTAACGACACATACAGACATGGAATACGGCAGCCACAGTCCCATAGGGACTGCGAACGGCTCCCGTCCCATCCACTTCTGTGTACGCCGTCTGTGTGGGAACTGCGCATGCGCCGCTCCCACACAGTCCAATTTGAAATTGGCGCCGTCCGGCGCCATTTTCCTGTGGACCGGAAGTCGCGGCCGGACAGTAAGATTACTACTTCCAGTCGCGGCTTCCGGACTTGTGCACTTGGACCAGCGGCAGCAGACGGAGCGGACGGGCCGGAGGGAGCCGCGGCGGCAGGAGCAGGTAAGAGATTTCAATGTATGTTCGTGTTTGTGTACGTTTACTACTGTATGTAAACCTACTACACTGTGTGTTAGCTCAAAAAATGGCGACACACAGTGTAGGAGGTTAGACCGTTCAAACCCCTCGTTTATCCCGGCACTAGCCAGGATAAAGGAGGGGGGATGCTGAGAGCTCACTAGAGCGAGGGCTTTTTACCCAATTTTGCAATGCTGCAATTTTGGGAATAGCTCCATCTAGTGACCAGCAATGGGAAATATTATAAATTAGAATCTAATTTATAATATTTCCTGACTCGTGAAAAAAAAAAAAAAAATTTGAACAATGTT
The DNA here is from genome assembly GCF_050947455.1 of Rhinoderma darwinii. Classification (NCBI taxonomy): domain Eukaryota; kingdom Metazoa; phylum Chordata; class Amphibia; order Anura; family Rhinodermatidae; genus Rhinoderma; species Rhinoderma darwinii. The sequence goes on from NC_134688.1 coordinate 196,594,763, forward strand.
TAATCACCTACACACTAAATGTTTAATTAAAAAAAAACAAACATGTTTTTCTGGCAACACATTCCCTTTAATAATCTTTTGGGTGACAGAGTATCCCTAGGATATAGAAAGGGCAGAACCATTTCCAACATTTTGGTCCAAAGTCACTTCTCAAGAAATAACAGAACCAATGTGGTACTGAATCCTGGCTTTGTGTAAAGCCTGTCGAGTCCTAGTGGAGAAGAAAGACATTGTGGATGCCTATGGTATCCATCATCAGATCACAGACCACATCAGATACTCCACTCCAGGTGTGGTCTATTGCCTTGAATGTCCCTGTGTCCTCAGGTACATCGGCAAAACAAAGAGGGAACTACGTGTTCGCATCCGAGAACATATCAACTCCATTGTCAATTTTGACAAAAATATGAATGACTGCCAACTAAAAAACAAACCATTCTGCCCGACCCCAATAGCCAGACACTTCAAATATGCACATAATTCGAATTGGACGTCTTTGAAAGGCTGGGCCTTATGCCAAATACGCTTGGGCATAAGAAGGGGCAATTTAGACCAAGCACTTCTTAAAAAAGAGAGTGAGTGGATTTTTAATATGAGGACAGTCAATCCATCAGGACTTAATGAAAATTTTGGGTTTGGCTGTTTCCTTTAAGTGTAGTGGGAACAACTACTCCGAACCATACTCACTTTCCATTGACTTATAATATTTCCATCCTCTCTTTATCTGCATCTTTAAATATCTGCAGAGTCCTCAATATGTCTAATATGTCATTTATGCTACTCTGTATTCAAACATGGTGTTCTACAATTGACTATTTATTTCCTCATGCAGTTCTCTATATTCCCATAGAGAACTGCATCACTCTTTATATGAATCTGGACCTAAAGCCTCTGATTGGGCGATCAGGCTGTCAGTCAACCAGGACCCTATTTATAGGGCGGTTCAATGGCGGCCTCCCACTCCTAGAAGAAGCCAGAATGCTGGCGAAACGCACGTCGGGTGTATAGTCCTTTTTAAAAACACCTGGGTGCAATCCAATGGCCTCTTTATTATAACTTTCATTTGCAGTTTATACTTACCTGCAGTTGAATCTGCCCTCCGATCGAAGCAGTCAGTCGCCCTGCCAGCACACTAGCGAGATCCCGCGATAACTGCAAGGAAACTCACGGTGCCTCGCTCTGACAGCAGAGCGAGACTTGGCGCTCAGTGAGCGCACGGCTGCCTGTCTCCCTGATGGGACGCTCCTTCCGCACCAGGCAACTCACAGGGCCTCGCTCTACCAGCTGAGCGATACTCGGCGCCAACCGATTGTACTGCGGCCTGTCTCCCGAACGGGACATTTCCTTTGTCCCTGCCTGCTCACAACCAGGGACTTCTCTGCGGCGATTAACCCAGTTAGAGGACAGCCCTCCAAGAATTCCCCGCAGGGCTGCCTCGCTCTCTACCATAATCAGGTGGAGCTAACTGCACTCACACCCTGCTGACTTGTCGGGGTCTGTCTGCCACACAGTTCACACTGCATGACCACACCACCGCATCGTCCCAGTTACACACTTGGGCTTTGCTCTATTAGATTTAAGAATCTTGATACCAACTATGTTAGCCCAGCAACAGAGTTGCGTATGATTGTTATAATCTGTTGCTGTGTGATTTGATATGGGAACAATCCCCACAGGTCTCTACACATGACAGACAGCTTCTTTATTATTTTTAGACAGCAGCTCAATTCATTTGGCAGTTCAACACAAATTGGTACACTACCAAATTGGCCTTGGGGTATGTGAGTTTGGGGTAACTCACACATACCATTTTTGCACTTCAGGCATCTTAACCCTATTTGTTTCATTTTAAATAAACCAATAAAAGTTATTTATTAATAGACCACACACTTCTCCCCATTTCCCTCTCCTATACTCAATTCTCTGCTCAGCTAGATGGTGCACACCATTGTGGTCTTTCTGTCACACATTTACTGTGCAATAGGTGATCTTCTACCCATTACATAATCTGGTGACAGAGCCTCTTTAAAGGGAATGTGTTGCCAGCAAAACATGTTTGTTTTTTTTTAGTTAAACAATTAGTGTGTAGGTGATTAAACATTGTTCTAATTTTTTTTATTTTTTTCACGAGTCAGGAAATATTATAAATTGGATTCAATTTATAATATTTCCCAGCACTGGTCACTAGATGGAGCAATTCCCAAAATTGCAGCATTGCATGTGGTAAAGCAACCACATTGCTTTATGCTGCAAAATTGGGAAAAAATCCCTCGCTCTAGTGAGCTCTCAGAATCCCCCCCTCCTTTATCCTGGCTAGTGCCGGGAGAAACGAGGGGTTTGAACGGTCTAACCTCCTACACTGTGTGTCGCCATTTTTTGAGCTAACACACAGTGTAGAAGGTTTACATACACTAGTAAACACACACTGAAACACGAACATACATAGAAATCACCTACCTGCTCCAGTCGCCGCCGCTCCCTCCGGTCCGTCCGCTCCGTCTGCTGCCGCTGCTCCATGTGCACAAGTCCGGAAGCCGCGACCGGAAGTAGTAATCTTACTGTCCGGCCGCGACTTCTGGTCCACAGGAAAATGGCGCCGGACGGCGCGCATTTCAAATTGGACTGTGTGGTAGCGGCGCATGCGCCGTTCCCACACACACGGCATACACCATAGTGGATGGAACGGGCCCCGTTCGCATTCCCTATGGGACTGGAGCTGCCGTATTCCATGTCTGTATGTGTCGTTAATCGACACATACAGAAATGGAAAAAAAAATGGCAGCCCCCATAGGGAAGAAAAAGTGTAGAAAAATAGAAAAAAATAAAACACAAACACACAAATAAATATAAACGTTTTTAATAAAACCCTAACATAAAACTGATATAAAAAAAATATATTTTGGTGACACTTTTCCTTTAAGGGCTATGCACACTGCTGAAATAGTTTTTTTTGTTTGTTTTTTTAAATAAAAATGTGTATCAGTGTGTTTGGTGCAACTTTTTAAATACTTTTTATTAAAATTATTTTTACCTTTTGAGACACAGCTGCTTTGTATGCTGTATACAGAGCAGCTGTATCTAGCGCTGAAACCTGTATCCATCAGGTCAGTGGCACTGATGGGTTCAGTGTCAGCGGGTCCACGCATGATCCAGCTGTTACCGATCACATCTAAGTTCATAACTTAGAAGTGATCGATAACAGGTGGATCTTGCGTGTCAGAAACACTCAGGACAGGGGCGTAGCTAAAGGCTCATGGGCCCCGATGCAAAAGTTCTTATTGGGCCCCCCCCCCCGCAAACTCCTCATGGCCGACGGTCCGCAGCTTTCAGCTGCATCGCTGGGTCTCCTAAGTGACCCAACAACGCAACACTAGCAGCCGGGGCGTCACTAAGGCTGGGTTCAACACACCCTATTTACGGACGTAATTCGGGCGTTTTAGCATTGAATTACGTCCGAAAATGCGGCTCAAAAGCGTTGGCAAACATCTGCCCATTCCTTTGAATGGGTCTTACGATGTTCTGTGCCGACGGTCATTTTTTTTTACGCGCCGCTGTCAAAAGGCGGCGCGTAAAAAAGACGCCCGCGTCAAAGAAGTGCCTGTCACTTCTTCAAACGTAAATGGAGCCGTTTTCCATGGACTCCATGGAAAAACAGCTCCAATTACGTCCGTAATGGACGCAGCGAAAGACGCCTGCACATGCATTTTCGGCTGAAATTACGGTGCTGTTTTCTCCTGAAAAGAGCACCGTAATTTCAGCCGTAATGGACGCTGTCGTGTGAACATACCCTCAGGGCTTAAAATGTCAGGGGAAATAGCCCCAATACATATGTGTCTGCCTAAAAAAAAATGTGTGTATAGGAGACAGCATAGCATATCTATAGCACTACGACCCTATAAACTATGGATAGGATTAGATACATTGGCTCAGCAGACAGTATCACACATGATAGGATTAGATACAGTGGCTGAGCAGACAGTATCACACATGATAGGATTAGATACAGTGGCTGAGCAGACAGTATCACACATGATAGGATTAGATACAATGACTCAGTAGACAGTATCACACATGATAGGATTAGATACAATGACTCAGCAGACAGTACCACACATGATAGGATTAGATACAGTGGCTCAGAAGGCAGTATCACACGATATGATTAGATACAGTGGCTCAGCAGACAGTATTACACATGATAGGATTAGATACAGTGGCTGAGCAGACAGTATCACACATGATAGAATTAGATACAGTGGCTCAGCAGACAGTATCACACATGATAGGATTAGATACAGTGGCTCAGCAGACAGTATCACACATGATTGGATTAGATATAGGGCCCAGCAGACAGTATCACACATGATAGAATTAGATACAGTGGCTCAGCAGACAGTATCACACATGATAGGATTAGATACAGTGGCTGAGCAGACAGTATCACACATGATAGAATTAGATACAGTGGCTCAGCAGACAGTATCACACATGATAGGATTAGATACAGTGGCTCAGCAGACAGTATCACACATGATTGGATTAGATATAGGGCCCAGCAGACAGTATCACACATGATAGGACTAGATACAGTGGCTCAGCAGACAGTATCACACATGATAGGATTAGATATAGGGCCCAGCAGACAGTATCACACATGATAGGATTAGATACAGGGCTCAGCAGACAGTATCACACATGATAGGATTAGATATAGGGCCCAGCAGACAGTATCACACATGATAGGATTAGATACAGGGCTCAGCAGACAGTATCACACATGATAGGATTAGATACAGGACTCAGCTCGCTGACATTGCGGCTCCAGCGCTGGACCCAGGAAAGGTAAGAATAATAATTTTGCTTCTTTATGTGTTACTGATTATTTTTGTGTCTTTGTGTTTTTTTACAGGTTCGGTTGTTGGACTTCGGATACGAGGACTTCAATGACAGCGTTTTTTTTATTCTCAATAAAATGGTTAATGAGGGTTGTTTTTTTATTTCAATAAAATATTTTTTCTATGTGCTTGTATCTTTTTAAACTTTATTATCACCGCCTTAGTAATGGCCGCTGACTGATTGACAACCTCCATTACTAAGGCGGGGCTTAATGTTAGCCGGTGCAGAGGCCAACACTAACCCCCATTATTACCCCAGCACCCATCGCCACCAGGGGTACTGGGAAGAGCCGGGTACGAACCAGTACCCGACCATCTGCAGTGACGGTCAGGCATCGGGGCGGCCGCAGGCTGGTAGTATTAGGCTGGGGAAGGCCAAAAACAGTGGCACCTACCACCCTGGTAATGCTGCCTGCTGCTGCTGTGTTGTATCTGGCTGGTTATGAAAATTGGGGGGGGGGGGACACGACATCGTTCTTTCCAATTATTTTATTTTTTATTTTTTTTTAAATGACGTGGGGTCACCCCCATTTTTCATAACCAGCCAGATACAATAAAGCAGCAGCAGCCTAGCATTACCAGGGTGGGAAGGGCCACTGTATCTGGCCTTTCCCCTCCTGATACTACCAGCCTGCGGCCGCCCCAGTGGCCGACCATCACTACAGATGGTCCGGTACTGGATCGTACCCGGCTCTTCCCAGCACCCCTGGTGGCGGTGGGTACCGGGGTAATAAAGGGGGTTAGTGTTCGCCTCTGCATCGGCTAACACTGAGCCCCGCCTTAGCAATGGATGCTGTCAATCGGCCGGCGGCCATTACTAAGGCGGTAGTAATATAGTTTAAAAAAAAAGACATAGAAAAAATATTTTATTGAAATAAAAAAAAAACCCACACAACCCTCATTAACCATTTTATTGATAATAAAAAAAAAGCCGTCATCGAAGTAGTCCTGGAATCCGACGTAGTCCAACGACCGAACGTGTAACAAAACACACAAAAAAACGATTAGTAACACATGTGTTAGGCTTAGATACAGGGCCCATGTGTGATACTGTCTGTGGGACCCTGCACCTAAGCCTACCACAAGGTTGGCTTAGATACAGGGTCCAGCAGACAGTAATCTTATACAGTATAAGATTACTGTCTGCTGGGGCCCTGTTTCTAAACCTACAGTGTGGTAGGCTTATATACAGGGCGCATCAGACAGGATCACACATGGGCCATGTATCTAAGCTTACCATGTGATTGGATTAGATACAGGGCCCAGCAGACAGGTTCACGCATGGGCCATGTATCTAAGCCTACCATGTGATTGGCTTAGATACAGGGCCTAGCAGACAGGATCACACAATCTGTGATCCTGTCTCATGGGCCCTCTAAGCCTGCTACATCGTAGGCTTAGGGGTTGTGCAGTCCCTAAACATTGATGGCCTATCCACAGGATAGGCCATCAATAGCTGATGTGTCGGGGTCCGTCTCCCGGGACCCGCCAATCAGCTGTTTTGAAGGGGCCGCAGCACTCGTACGACAGCTGCTTCCCCTTCATTTCACTACTCACTCACACTGTGAATCGCCGACACCGATTCACAGTGTGACTGGAATGAAGTAACCGGAATGAAGGGGAGCAGCTCTCGTACGAGTGCTGCGGCCCCTTCAAAACAGTTGATTGGCGGGTCCCGGGAGTCGGACCCCGCTAGTCAGGGCTAATCTTACCTTCCTCTTCAGACGCGGCGGTAGTTCTGTCGTCTCGATGCTGTGCGCGGCGCATAGCGCTGTGACGTCATGCGCTGCGCACAGCGCTTGACGTCAGGACCTCCGCTGCGATCCGGAACCAGGAAGGTAAGTACAGTTTGTTACTATAGTAACAGGGGCCCGCGGCCCGAGTTACTATAGTATCTTTTTATTGATGTGGTGCGGGGGGCTGTGGGCCCCCCTGGCTTCGGGGCCTGGTCGCAATTGCGACCGCTGCGACCCCTATAGCTACGCCAGTGACTCAGGACCTGCTGTCACTGAACCCGTCAGTGCTGCTGACCTGCCGGATTCAGGTCTCTGCACACGATACAGCTGCTCTATATACAAGACACAAACCAGCTGTATCTCAAAAAGTAAGAATAATTTTTAATAAAAAGTATTTAGAAAGTTGCACCAAACATACTGATAGCCATATATGATAGCCTTTAACAAGAAAGGGGTATCCTGTTGATCGGTGGTCCCCCAACTAAGCCTAGAGAGCACAAAGTTAAACAACGTTGTGTTCAAACGTGGACAGTGTTATCAATCATCTCTATATCTAACTTTTACATTGACAGACAACAGGATAATTGTCCACCCTGTTCATGCATTGGCAATTTTCTACAAGCTGACTCTTTACCTAAATGCAGAACTGTACTTATGTAATTATTAAGTTAAACAGCAGGTTAACCTCTTGCGAGTTTATGGCCATTTATCAAAAGGAATGTAAACTTCCATTAGTGACTGATAGGTTGTATTTAAAATTCATGATTTACGTAGAGACTTGGTTGAAAGGAGAATGTTTTCCAAACAGTATTCTGCTCCTTAAAAGGGTTTTCCCCATATTCATTACTTATCACCTATCCACAAGACAGGTGATAAATATCTGACCGGTGGGGGTCTGACTGCTGGGACCCCCACCAATCACAAGAACGGGCTTACCTGGGAGCCCCATAGGAATGGAGCAGAAGTGTGCATGCTCAATCACCGCTCCATTCCTTTTTTATGGGGCTGCCGAGCGCTATCTTTGGCAACCACATAGAAATGAGTAGAGTGGTGGCCACGCATTTGTATCACCATTCCATTTATTTTTATGGGGCTCCCAGGAACGGCAATGTAAGCCCATTGCCGTGATCGGTGGGGGTCCCAGCGGTTGGACCCCAACCAGATATTTATTACCTATCCCTTGGATAAGTGATAAATGTTGATTATGGGAAAACCCCTTTAACTTCCCACTTAATGGCTCATTACGGTTGTGTTTGAAATTAAGGATTTTTATATAACATGAAGACATTAAATCATTGCCATCGGCACAGTTGTAGTTTTAGAAGATAAAATGGTCAGAACTATGAATGTGCCCGAGCTTAATGGTTATATGAATATGTCTTATCCCAGTAGTTCTAACAGCACACTTAAAAACTGTCCATTGTAAGAATTTTTTTTTGAGAGGCTCTTAACTCCTTCAGGACACAGCCTGTTTTGGCCTCATGGACACAGCCGATTTTTTTTAAAATCTGATATGTGTTACTTTATCTGGTAATAACTTTGGAATGCTTTTGGTTGTAGGAGTCAGGGGTGTGGGAGTGTCAATGCAGCGTGGCGGGATGACGTAAGATGCCACTCCGCAACACGCCGTCTCCTCAGCGTGTCTCTCCGAGTCTCCTGCTGAAACTCTGCCTCCAATGTCCGATGTCCTCTGCCCTGTTTGCCCGGCATGCAGACGGTTTGTCTCTTGCACCTTCTCTCTTCATCTAGACCACTAATGGGATCTATTTTGCGCTGTGACAAATCGTGTGGGGTCTCTGTTCCAGCATTGTTTCGGTCTGGCTGTGTTCCAGGTTCCACTCTTTCACCTTCATTGCTCCCCGATCTATCAAACTTCGCCTGTGTGCCTGTGTGTAGCCTGGTGCCTGTGTTGAAGGGGACGACCCACATTGTTGTACCCCTGTTCCTGCTTTCCCACTCCTGCTATAGCTAGTCCATGAGCTCTGAAGGATACCAGAGGGACAAACCTACTTTATACTTATCCTAATTGTGTGAGACCAATATGGGTTCAATGGCTGCGGAAGTTGTTTTTTTTATTTTTATATAATTGTATATGGCTGCAATAGACATCTGGAATATTAGAGGCATAGCTGAAAAACTTAAAAGATATGCGATATTTAGAAGTATTGGGAGAGAACTGCCAGCCATAATATGTCTCTTAGAAACACATATGTACAAGAGATGATACCAAGTATATACAGGAAATGGATTGCACTTTACATTTTCAAATTATGCGTGGGGAGTAAGCGTATTAATACACCGTAGCATAAACTTTAATGGTAAGGTGCATCAAATAGACCCTAGTGGAAGATACGTATTTTTGAAACGTGAACTTGAAGGTAAAAACTGTTTGTTAGCCCTTACGATGGGCGTGGGCTAAGATATGCATAAAGGGAGATATCTTTGAGTCGTTCGACCTGAGTAGGGGTATGACACAGGGTTGTCCTCTCTCCACCCTACTCTTTGCCCTGGCCATTGAACCTTTGGCAATTAAAATGAGAGAAGATCTATTTATTGGGGCTTTGGAATGAGGGGGAGAGAGGACAAGGTGTCTATACGCGGATAATCTGCTTCAATTTTTGGCAGATACGGAAAATAGTCTCCTATATCTGATGGATATGCTTTCGGAGTATGGGCGAGACTCAGGATTAGAAATTAACTGTCAAAAATCGACAATCCTTCCCTTGGATCTAAGGATTAGTATGAATAGTTTAGAGATACAAAGTCTTGATACCATAGGGCATTGTAAATATCTGGGGATTCATTTGACTGCAGACCCAAAGCCATTCAAAGAACTAAATATTGTCCAATTATTGGAAAGAATTAAGAAAAAGGTGGACATCTGGAATAGGATGTCACTTTCAAAATCAGATAAAACTGGGCTGATAAAAATGGTAATCATTCCTCAAATCCTTTATGTTCTAAACAATATACGATTTGGATAGGGAAAAAAATATTCAGGAAAATAGAAAAGAGTATGAATGCACTTATTTGGAACCGCAAAAGAGTTAGGATGAAACAAATATATCTGTCCCTGCCCGAAAAGCAAAGAGGCCTGTCATTTTTAGGGTATGTTCACACGCAGTGTTTTCAGGCGTTTTTCGGGGCATAGACGCCTCGAAAAAACACCTGATAAAACGGAAGCTGAACTCCTCCAAATATCTGCCCATTGATTTCCATTGGAAAAACTGCGTTTCGTTCAGACCGGGCGTTTTTTTTACGCGGCCGCTTCAAAAGCCAGCACTGGTACTAAATTGGAAGAACTTAGACTTGCTAAGGGAGATAATCAAGAGCCATCAAGTAAAACTTAAGGATGTCTTTGAGTTATTGGAAATATTATTACATGATAAGGGGGAAAAACAATCCAATATTGAGATTGTTAACACAAGTATGGAAAGAAGTTAGAAAGATTTGGGGAGAAACAGGATATTTTCGTTTTACAGCCCTGTTCCATAACCCTACTTTTGGTGATTTGGGCAGAGAGGAAGAGATCAAATATTGGCAAAGCAGAGGAATAAACAAGGTTGCACACTTTGTTGATGGAGATTCACTTAATACTATAGATAAAATAAATGTGACCAACACAACACAAATATGTTACTTAAGATATTCCCAAATAAAACACAGGTTTGATGCATGTGTCGACAGAAGAAGATTTATTATAGATCAAGCAAGCACGATTTCACAGATTGTTAAAATCTCACACAAGCACAGGAGAAAGTTGTCAAAGGTACAGTATATGGCATACTACCGTATTAAATGAAATAACAAATAAAATATTTAGTAGGGCTGAATCACAATGGCAAGACACAATATGTGAGAAAATTAAAACATACTGGATCACATTATATAGCGTGAATGGAATACATTTGACATGTAGGACACATCGTGTGACACAGTTTTTAATAACTCATAGAAGTAACGTCTATGGCCGCGGACCGTCGTCCTGACTACCCTCTGACGGCCGCGGCCATGGACGAGTGAGTTCCCGTCAGCATCTCCCTCCTGAGAGACGCCGGCACTCACTTCCTGGTCCAGACACTGTCTACCACAGGGCGCGCACACCCGAGCATGCACGACCTTAAAGGACCAGTACACGCACAGTTGCAGAATACTGCAATCAGCCCAGAATGCAACGGGACTATAAAAGGGGCTCTGCCCACTCGATCCTTGCCTGAGCGTTGTTGTGTTACCTAAAGTTTGTCATTGCAAATGGTCTCCTAGTGTTTTCCAGTTCCCAGTGTTACCCGTTCCTGCTGCCTGTACCCTGTATCCCGTGCTACCGTGCCTCTGTGCCGCCAAGAGTTGGAGTCGTGTTGTGCCCTCCACTGCATCTATTGTGTCGCACCTCGCCGGGTATCTGTCTACTGTATCTGTCTACTGTCGGAGTCTCATCTTAGCCTGAATCTACCGCTACTGTCTACATTGCCTCAGGTACCCTTTCTGAACTATAGACATTGCATTGTACCTGTTTGGCCAGCTGCTAACCCGCTACGCGCACCCCGCGCCGTGACAATAGACTGTATTACAACTGAGTTACTTAAGATGGGAAGAAGGAACTCTACTAAATGCAGCAGATGTGGCCACGAAGTTGCTGATCTAGAACATGAGTGGTGGCACTGTACCAAAGTAATTGACTATTGGAAAAATATATTTAAAGGGAACCTGTCACCAGCATTTTAGCTATAAAGCCAGCAATACCTGGTGAAAGTGGGTGAAAAATCATTGTCATCTAAGCTATAAATATGTTCTAAGTGAGCTCTGTAACTTTAGTATTCCGTTTTTCAGTGGTCCCACACCGTATGCAAATGAGCAGAAAAGAGTCAAATCTTCATCTGAAAAGAGTCAGGTTTTCATTCCTCCAGCATCTCAGAGTAGACTCCACCTCCTTCTTTTTGATTGACAGCTCCTTAGCCAGTCAGGGCCGGACAGGTGGTGGCAGTGGGCGTGGTTAAGAAGCTGCATCCCAGAGGGAAAAATAATTACCATAAAAGGCGGGAAAAGTTTAAACGACTATATTTACTGACAGAGGAGGACTTCAGGAAAGACGAGAACAGGAATGAACTCTGGACAGCTGCGGCCATTGAGGGAGTTTAACAGGTAAGATGTTGGTGACAGGATCCCTTTAAATTTATAGGCGGGATATATAAATTTGTCCCAACCCATTACTTTGCATGTGGAATATTAGGAGATATGTGTGGGACGCCTAAGGTCTCAATTGAATTATCTGTAATTTATAAAATCAGTTTTGCGGCTCGATTAAATATAGCTAAAATATGGCTTCGAGAGGTAGTGCCAACTGAGAGGAAATGGACGAACTTGGTCAATAATATTATGGGCTGAGGTAGTTATAAACTAGAGGAAAAATTATTCAGCAATTAAAAAGCAATGGGGATTATGGACTAAGTTTTGGGAGGGAAACTAATAACTAGTAATACCGCACAAAATAGTTACTATTTCACATATTCCATATGTCTACTTTATATTTGCATTGTTTTTTTAACATAATTTTATTTTTCTAGGACATTACAAGGCTTAGAAATTTAGCAACAATTTCTCACATTTTCCCAAAAATTTCAAAAGGCTATTTGTAATGAATCGGGGTAGGGAGACGGACAGGTGAGCCCTAATCTACCCACAACTCAGTCCCTGCTTACTTGCACGGCCCGTCCTAGGTAACGGCATACATCTGGGCGACGGTCCCTACGCTCAGTACGTGCAAGACAGACAACACAAGACAAGGGCACACAGAAGCAAGGGGGGGTAGGGGCAGTTGCCCACGGGGCCACCGTGAGCAACAGGCAGCGGTGAATGAGCCGAGTCAAACCAGGAGAGTACGTAGTAGCAAAAACAGAGCAAGAGAATAGTCAGGCAAGTCAGGGTCGATAAGTAACAGCGGTCAAACGGGTAAATAGCAGGAATAGCAGAGCCAGGAAACCAGAACAATCACAGGCAAGGAACATGCTGCAAGTGAGGGTATAAATAGACCAAGGGCGGGAGCTAGAACCGTCAGGCCAGGCTGTGATAGGTTCTCCCTCTCCTCAGCCTGCAAGCCTGAGTGGTAACAGATCGCGTCATTCTAGCAGACCTTGGAGCTGATGAGAACCTGTGTCTGGCAAACCCTTTACACTATTTTTCAAGGACCAGTTGAGTTGTGAAGTGGCCTTATGTACTAGATGGACCCCACAAATCACCCCATTTTAAAAACTGCACCCCTCAAAGTAGTCAAAACAGCATTCCAAAGATTCTTAACCCTTTAGGTGTTTCACAGGAATTAAAGCAAAGTAGAAGGGAAATGTACAAGTTTTATTTTTTTGCAGAAATTTATTTGTAATAAAAAAAAATTCTGTAACACAGAAGGTTTTATCAGAGAAACGCATCACAATATTTATTGCCCAGATTCTGCAGTTTTTAAAAATATAACACATGTTGCTCTTAGTGTGCTAATGGACTGAAACACCGGCCTCAGAAGCAAAGGAGCACCTAGTTGACTTTGGGGCCTCCTTTTTTTAGAATATATTTTAGGCACCATGTCAGCTTTGAAGAGGTCTTGTGGTGCCAGAACAGTAGAAACTCCCCAAAAGTGACATGGTTTTGGAAACTACACACCTCAAGGAATTTATGTAGGGGTACAGTTAGCATCTTGACCCCACAGGTATTTTGCAGTTTGTTGCTACAACAAACTTTTCCTGCAATCACATGATCGGGACCTGAACCACTCAGGTCCCGATCATGTCTCCGGGACCAGAGGCAGGGATTAACAGTGCGATCCGTGTGTCAGCACTACTTTGAGACACCTGATCGTGCTTTTAACACCCACCGTGAATTCACGTCGGCGCTGCACAGAGCCCAGCAAGCGTCGACTTGAGTTTACTGTGGGTGATCGGGAAAAATAGCCCTTTTCCACTTCTGTTCATTCCTCATTTATTTCATTTTTTTCTTCTCTCATTTGGGAGAGATGGAGTTGAGTAATACTCCAATAGGATACTAGATAAACGAGAAATAACTACACCCTATGATATATATATATATATATATATATATATATATATATATATATATATATATCAGTGATGTAGGAATTATCTCTAGTTGGTCTCTATAAAGAAAATAATAAAAGAAGAACAAATAGAAAGTAAGTGCAAGATAAACATCCCATAAGGGGAAATGGCAAATTGGCACTTGAAGTCTTCCCCTCTCAAAAATGGAAGGGGGAGGGCTACAAGTCCCCCAAGAGCTGGGACCACCCCATACCGATATATGGGGGGGGGGCAGACAAATTGGTGTATGCCACCCCTGGGAATTAATAAATGCTACATGACTGAAAAAAAAAAGAAATGGGCAGCTTCTATTTCATTGACATTATAAAAAGGATAACTGGGGGGCTGAAAATACTCTCTGTAGTATCAAATAAGAGAGGGGAAATAATTTTTTAAAAATCCAGGTACAAGCTGGAGTAGATTTGCACTGGCAAAAAATATAGTAAATTAGTCGGGCCACGACACTTTCCGCTAAGCTCGGCAAATTGCAACTTTTGAGGCATTTACAACTTTTTTACGCAAAAAAACTGGTGTAGAAAGAATAATAAAGTCCCCGCACTGACATATAAAGTTATACATCTGGTTACTAATAATCAGCATGCAGCATATGTCCTATAGGAGGTATACTGGGATAGTCACTTGTTGACAAGGATCTCGGTGTACTTGTAGATCATAGACTAAATGTCAATAAGCTGCTTCTAAGGCCAATAGGATAAAAGAGGTATGGACACGTGGGACAGGGACATAATATTACTACCTTAACAAAGCATTAGTGAGGCCTCATCTAGAATATGGAGTTCAGTTCTGGGCACCAGTTCAAAGCAAAAATGTTCTGGTGTTGGAAAAAAGACAAAGAAGAGCAACTGAACTAATAAAGGGCATGAAGAATCTAAGGCCTCATGCACACGACCGTATTGGCTTTGCAGTTTGCAAAACCATGGATCCGCTGCAGTCCATTTGACGGCAACAAACCTTTGTTGTGCATCCGTGTGTCATCAGGATTCACGGATCCACCAAAAAATTATTTCACCAGTTTGGTGAAGCCGCAAATCCGGACCGTAAAGTCACTTGTTGCATTCGCTTGTAGGATACAGATAATTGTTGCACTCGCTTGTAGGTTCGAGTCACTGGACGAAAAACGTTGCTAGCGACACTTCTGTAAATGTGTAACAGGGAACCCTAACTTGTTGGTAAAAACATTTGTTTAATATATACACTATATAGCCAAAAGTATGTGGAACCTGACTATCATATCTATATGAGCTTGTTAGACATCCTATTCCAAAAACATGGACATTATTATGGAGTTGAGTCCCCTTTTGCGGATATAAAAGTAACCACTCTTCTGCGAAGGCTTTCCAAAAGATTTTGGATTGTGTCTATGGAAATTTGTGCCCATATGGCCAAAAGTATATGGAACCTGACCATCATATCTATATGAGCTTGTTAGACATCCTATTCCAAAAACATGGACATTATTATGGAGTTGAGTCCCCTTTTGCGGCTATAAAAGTTTCCACTCTTCTGCGAAGGTTTTCCAAAAGATTTTGGATTGTGTCTATGGGAATTTGTGCTCATTCAACCAAAAGAGCATTTGTGGAGTCAGGCACTGATGTTGAACGAGAAGGTCTAGCTCACAATCGCTGTTCCAATTCATCCTAAAGGTGTTTGGTGGGATCGGAGTCAGAGCTCCTGATTTTCAGAAGTTTTTTAAGCCACTCGCAATTTTCGTGGCATTTTTCGCTGCGTTTTTTACGACCGTTTTTGGAGCTGTTTTCAATAGAGTCTATGAAAGACAGCTCCAAAAATGTCCCAAGAAGTGACCTGCACTTCTTTTTCGCGGCCGTTTTTGTAAAAAAACGTCCCGTCGGAACAGAACGCTGTTTTTCCCATTGAAATCAATGGGCAGATGTTTGGAGACGTTTTGCTTCCGATTTTCCGGATGTTTTTCGGATGTTTACAGCCCGAAAAATGGCCGAAAATAGGCTGTGTGAACATACGCTCAGTGTAGCTGAAATGAAGACTAGAGGGTTTTGGCTACCGTACATTTTGCCACCCCACACCATAATCCCAGGAGTAGGACCTGTGGGACATTCCCTTGTGAAGGCCTCTTCATGGTCTTGCCCACATGGTCTCCAGACCAATCTCTGCCTATCGTTGCATCCGAGACAAAAGCAGGACTCATTGCTGAAGAGGATAGACAATCATTCCAGCCTCCATTGTCGTCTCGCTGTGCATCATGATAGCCTTTAAGAGTGGTGACGTGTGGTAAATGGAACACCTGTAGCTAGACGTCTGGCTCGTAACCCAATGTTGTGCAAACGCCTTCTAATGGTTTGTGTTGACACTGTTTGCTGTCCTAGGCTTGTGACGTCAAATTTCTCTTGCAGTACAGAATGGATCACTATGCACCATTCTCCCACTCAGACGATCTGTCCGTGCAGAGGTTCGCCTCCACGCACGTCTTGCTGTCATTCCAATTCGTTGTTGTTCTCCCAATTTCCGGGACACACAACGTTGAACAGTGCTGACCTCTCAGCCTAGGCGCGTAGCGATCGGCCAGAGTGATAAACCAAGGTCTCTCAGTTCAATAATTCTGTCCCTCTCAGTTTGTGACAAGTGGCGATAATTTTTGAGGTTTCATGTGTCTCACAAAACTTTGCTTTCAATCTGGATTTTATGCCTCTTCCCACATGCCACAGATAGGTGCTTTTGAAAATTGATAATTTACAGATCTTAGCGACACCTGCTACGTCCTCGATTTGCATAACCTTACGGCATACCCTTCTTGGTGTTTTGCAAGGAGTGTGTATATCATGGAGACATTGGGTGGATTTAAATTGCCATATACATCAATATATATATCTTGTCTTGAGTAGTGAAAAACATGTTTATGTGTAAACATTGATGGGTCTGATACTTTTGATCATTCATACATAGCAGATCTAGCTATGATTCATGAATTAGCACCTCAGCACCGTTGATACCTGTCAAAGAACAGAACAGAACGGAGAGATGTTAACTAAGAACCCTCCAGATACACATACCCTCCGATTGGATTATAGCCATAATCACTGCAAGTAGTTCCACTTGAACACATGTCTATTCGTACTTTTGCTATTAATGTTTTTTCAGCATTATTAAAATTGTAGTAAATGTAATATATTGCCGTCGTATAGAATATAAGGTGTCTGTGAAACGTTTTTAAATACCATAGTTACTATCAGTGTGAATGATAATGTGAGCCAGTGCAGGATTTCAATGGAAAGGGAGGCTTTATAATGTATTGGGTGTTATGCTACCTGAGAATGTTCCACTGGAAAATAATTCCTTTGATAAAATATACTATTTTAAAATCATTCTTCTTGTGCTGCACCTGTGGCCCATACATTATAATTTGGCACTGTAATTTTAGTCTGCCATTGTAGAAAATGTCATTTTTAAAGAATAGAGCTATCTCCATTCATGTGTTTTTTTTTCTTTTTTACTTTGTATTACAATAGTAGTAAATTTGCTTCCTCAGTTTTATTTATAAGAGATATTCAATAGTGGCATAGCCGTTTTTCAGTTCAGGTCTGGACCGGCTCCCTGAGTACCAGAGGATCCAACAGTGGATCCAGGCTCTGACACAATATTGGGCCCCAAAGGTTCAGCAAAAGACAGCCCATTTGGGAACTGGCTTTAGAGCCAATAACTTGTCACTAGGCAGGGGCGTAGCTAGGGGGGCAGGCGGGGCATGTGCCCCTTGCGCAACTACAAGGGAAGGAAGGGGGGGCGCCAACCAGGGGAGTGGAGGTATGTGCCCTCCGGGGCGTTACCCCCGTAGACGTTTAGGGCTGTGGCCACCCATTGCTGTTAAATTTATTTAATGTGTGTGTGTGTGTGTGTGTGTGTGTGTGTGTGTGTGTGTGTGTGTGTGAGGGGGGGTTCTTTATAAATCGTTTTTGTGTGGGAGGGGGGACTTGACTGTAAATATTATGTGTGGGGTGAGGGGATTCTGTATAAATTGTTTTAGTGGGGAGGAAGGAATTGACTGTATGGCCTCATGCACACTTCCGTCGGCCGTTGATCACGGACCGCACACGGATGGCTTCTGTGTGCAGTCCGTTGTTTCACGGGCCAAATCAATGCAAAGGCCGAGACTCTTCCATCAAAAACGGGCAGGAGTAGGACCCGGCCTATTTTTTAGAGAACTGCCGCACGGTTCCATTAAAACAATTGAGGTGTGCATTGCCCCATTGAAATGAATGTGTCAGGGTGCTATCAGTTCAAACAACTGATGAAAAAAACTGAAGTGGGAATGAGGCCTATGGTCTCAAGCACATATCCGTTGCCATTTATACGACTGCATATCATGGATCCGCGAAACAAGGACCGCACATAGAACTATACTGCTTGTAAAATGTACAAATGCCTTTATGCTTCAGTTACATTAAAAGAAAAGTGAAAAAAAAAAAGTTACACCTCATTGATTGGTAGAGAAAGCAAACATGGTGAGTGGGAATGTCGAGAGATTTTCAGGGGGGGGGGGCGCCAATTTGAAGCTTTGCCCCAGGTGCAGGAGAACATAGCTACGCCTCTGCACTACGGTCTACTTCTTATGGAATTATATACAAATAACATAATAACATATTAGATCTAATTGATGAAACATCCTGTGTATGCAATGATAGCATCAATTACAATTTTTTTGATTGAATCTGTCAGCTTATTATGATGCCCTAGGTAGGGGGAGCATATTACAGCTACAGGTCCATACTCCTATTAGCCAAAACGGTACAAAATGTGTTTTGTTCTTTTTATCGTTGGGCAAATAGGATCACTGGAAGAGTACAGCGGACTTATAGATATTTATGAGGGGGGGCGCTTCCCCTGTGCACGTATACACAAACGCCTCTGAGTCACCACCCTGAGGAGAGGTGGAGAGAGGTGAGGGAACACTCCTCTGGTGAATACAGCAGACTCTTGACTACATTGGGCAGGATATTAAGATGACATATCCGCTTTAGCGCTCCTTTAGATTATGCACATTCTCAAACACTAATTATAAAATGGTTGTTAGATGAACCTGCTCTGTCTTACTTCATGCTCCAAACGGTGACAGAACAGGCACATACATATTTGCCTTTCTTCCATTTTCTAGAGATGAGGTTAGAGACCTGTCACCGATCCTATCTTAGGCCCTCAACGGGATTTCGGCATCCCTGAGAGACAGCCCCTTCAGATGTTTCAAATTTGCGGTGCTAAATGCTAATCTATACCATTGTCTGTGGGCCTGTCCTGTTTGGAGTGTTTTTTATTTTGGTCCTTCCACATAAGATTAAATCAAAAATAAAATAATTTTCCAAACCATGATATGGTTATAGGATCAACTGCCCCTGGTGTACCCCCCCCCCCATTGAAGAAACATTTCTTTAAGGGACTTTGTCTTGTGTCGGTTGGATCCACATGCCCTTCTTACTGCTTGGACGTCGTGCTTCTCATGCACCCGCACAGATATGCTGGCTTTGATTACTATATATCATTATTATTACGTATACAAAGTATTATTATATATATTAACCCCTTAAGGACCGGCGTATAGTGTTTTTACGTCGGCCGTTCAGAGTAGTTCTTCTGAAGCGACACGTTTCCACGTCGGCACTTCAGAAGAACTTTCCCCGCATCGTGCGGGGTGCTGCTGAAGCCCGGGTTGTTAGTAAGGGCAATCATCGGAGACCACTAGCAGTTGTCTCCAATCATATATAACCCCTCAGATGTGGTGCTGAATAGCGATCGCCGCATCTGAGTGATTTTAGAGGGAGGGGGCTCCCTCTCTCATCCCACTGGAATCACCGCATGCATCGCGGGGTGCCGATGGGTTCTATGGCAGCCTGGGGGCCTAACAAAGGCCCCCAGGTCTGCCTTTAGTGATTGCCTGTTCGGCCATGCCAGATGCATGACCTAGCAGATGCCTGTCAGTTTTACACTGACCGGCAATAATACACTGCAATACCGAAGTATTGCAGTGTATTATAATAGCAATCTAGTCTGCACAGTAAAGTCCCCCAGTGGGACTAAAAATAAAGTAAAAAAAAGTAAAATAAAGTTTGAAATAAATAAATAAATATCCCAAGTAAAAAAAAAAACAAAAAAAAAAACACTTTTCCCCCTTACAAAATACATATTTGGTATCGCCACGGTCGTAACGAACCTTATTTAACCTGCATGGTGAATGCCGTAAAAAATATAATAAAAAACAACGCCAGAATAGCTGTTTTCTGTTTATCCGGCCTTCAAAAGAATTTGATAAAAAGTGATCAAACTGTCGCATCTACTCCAAAATGGTATCAATACAAACTACAAGTCGTCCCGCAAAAAAAAAGCCCTCGTACAGCTGCATCGGTCAAAAAATAAAAAAGTTATGGCTCTTAAAATATAGCGACACAAAAGCAAATAATTTTGAAAAAAATTTGTTTTTACTGTGTAAAAGTAGGAAAACAATCGTAACGACCCGCTGAATAAAGTTATTATGTTATTTATACCAGACGGTAAACAGCGTAAAATTAAGACGCAAAACAAATGGCGAAATTTCTGTTTTTTTTCCAGTACCCCACTAAAAAAGTTATTAAAAAGTTAATCAATAAATTATATGTACCCCAAAATGGTGCTATTATAAAATACAACTTGTCCCGCAAAAGAAAAGTCCTTATACAGCTATGTCGACGCAAAAATAAAAAAGTTATAGATCTTTGAATGAGACGATGGAAAAACGTAAAAAATTGCTCGGTCATTAAGTTTTAACGTACATGAACGCCCAGGTGAGCAGTAACTTCGCGCACCTGGGCGTGCAGTTACGTCCGCGCTTTAATAGTTAACCACTGTGCGGCGCTACACCGCAGCGGCAGTTAACTGTGCAGGGTGTCTGCCCTGCTCTCCCCGTTGCCGATCAGCGTCCTGACGCCGCTGAAATCGGGAATTAACCCCTTCGATGCGGTGGTCGATTGCGATCACCACATTAGAGCAGATCGGCAGCCCCCCACATGCATTTGTGGGGGCTGGCGATCCTTATCACGGCAACCAGAGGCCAGACAATGACCTCCGGGTTGCCATGTATGGAAGCCTTGGAGGAGCAGGCTCTGGCCGGTCCTCCAAGGCTTCCTGTCAGTGTGACTGTCACGTAACAATGACAGTTAGAACACATTACACTACGTAGGTAGTGTAATGTTTTCTAGCAGCGATAAAACTATAAAAACTGTAAACTGTAAACCAACTATAAAACTGTAATATTATTTTTCCCGCACGGTGAACGCCGCAAAAAAAAATAATGAAAAACTATGCCAGAATCACAATTTTTTTTGTCACCACCCCTCCCAAAATATACAATAAAAAGTGATCAAAAAGTCGCATGTACGCCAAAATGGTACCAATACAAACTACAACCCGTCTTGCAAAAAACAAGCCCTTACACAGCTTTTTTGACTGAAAAATAAAAAAGTTATCGCTCTCAGAATATGGCGACACAGAAAATAATTTATTTTATAAATAAGTGATTTTATTGCACAAACGCTGCAAAACATAAAAAAATTATATACATATGGTATCGCCGTAATTGTAACGACCCGCAGAATAAAGTAAAATTGGCATTTATAGCCCAGGGTGAACGCCATAAAAAAAAAGAATTGTCAGAATTTATGGTTTTTGGTCACCTTGCTTGCCAAAAAATTGAATAAGAAGTGATCAAAAAAATTTCTGGTACCCCAAAATGGTACCAATGAAAACACAGCTCCGGTGGAGAAAAATAAAAAAGTTGTGGCTCTAAGAATATAGCGATGCAAAATGTGCAGTGTTCCAAAAGCAGATAAGATTGGGCGCCATTTATCAGTGCGACACCGGCCACACATCTGCGGATTATTATTTATTTACCCCATTATTATACCCTCTTATTATGCCCTGATGTTCTCCGCGCAGATTACATATGCCCCTACATTATAAACTGAAATACCAGTAAAACGCCAAACAGAACTAACAAGCTAAATCTGCGCGCAAAATGCCGCTCCCTCCCTTCTGAGCACTACAGCGTGCCCAAACAGCAGTCTACGTCCACTGATATGGCATCGCCATACCCAGGAGAACCCGGTTAATATTTTATGAGGTATTTGTCTTCAGTGGCACAAACTGGGCATAACATGTAGTGCACTAAAATGGCATATCAGTGGAAAATTGTAATTTTCACTCTGCACCATCCGCTGCACATTAACCCCTTCGCGCACCACGACATAGCATGTCATAGTGTGAGGGGTGATGTATGGAGCGTCTCACGTGAAAAATTAAGAGTTTAAAACGGCAAAATCGCTGTTTTTTGGTCATCTTGGCTCTACCAAAAAATGTAATAAAAAGTGCTCAAAAAGTTGTATGTACCTAAAAATGGTACCAATAAAAACGACTGCTTGTCCCTCAATAAATAAGCCCTCACACCGCTCTAGTGACGGAAAAATAAAAAATTATGTCTCTTGGAAAGCGGGGAGGGAAAAACTGAAAAGGAAGAGAAAAAAATGGTTCAGTCCGGAAAGGGTTAATTACTTTATAATGAAAAAACATTTATAACCACATGTGGGATATTGCCGTACTCGGGAGAAATTGCTTTACAAGGGTAGGCAGCTTTTTTCTCCTTTATCCTTTGTGAAATTGAAAATATTCAACATTTTAGTGGAAGAAATGTTGATATTCATTTTCATGGTCTAATTCTAATAAATCCTGCAAAAGACTTGTGGGGTCTAAATGCTCACTATACCCCTAGATAGATTCTTTAAGTGGTGTAATTTCCAAAATGGGGGTCACTTTTTGGGGCTTTCTGCTGTTTTGGCCTCTCAGGGGCTTTCAAATGCGACATGGCACCCAAAAACCATTTCAACTAAATTTGAGCTCCAAAAGCCAAATAGCGCTCCTTCCCTTCTAAGTCCTGTTGTGGGTCCAAACAGCAGTTTATTACCACATATGGCATATTTCCGTAATCGGGAGAAATTTTTTTACAAATGTTGGGGTGCTTTTTCTCCTTTATTCCTTGTAAAAATTAAAAATGGCTACCTTTTTTCAGAAAAAAAGTAGATTTTTACCTTTACAGAATAATTCCAATGAATTCAGCAAAACAACTGTGGGGTCAAAATGCTAACTTTTACCCCATGAAAAATTCCTTGATGAGTATAGTTTCCAAAATGGGGTCACTTTTCGGGAGTTTCCACTATTTTGTTCCCTCCAGTGCATTGCAAACGCGACACGGCACTGAAAACTGTTCCAGCAAAATCAGAATTTCAAAATCCAAATGGTGCTCCTTCTCTTCTGAGTCCTGCTGTGGGTCCAAACAGCAGTTTATTACCACATATGGAGTATTGCTATAATCGGGAGAAATTGGTTTACATATGTTGGGGTGTTGTTTCTCTTTTATTGCTTGAAAAAATTAAAAAGTTCTAAGTATTTTCAGAAAAAAAGTAGATTTTCATCATCACATACTAATTCAAATAAATTTAGCAAAAAAACTATGCGTTCAAAATGCTAACTATACCCCTAGATAAATTCGCTGAGGGGTGTAGTTTTCAAAATAAGGTCACTTTTGGGGGTATTTATTGTTTTGGCCCCACAAGACCTCTTCAAACCTGACATGGTACCTAAAATATATTCTAAAAAAAAGGAGGCCCCAAAATCCACCAGGTTCTCCTTTGCTTCTGAGGCTTGTATTTCAGTAAATTAGCGCACTAGGGTCACATGTGGGATATTTCTAAAAACTGAAGAATCTGGGCAATAAATAATGAGTTAAATTTCTCGGGTAAAACTTTCTGTGGTATAGAAAAAAATGTATTACAAATGAATTTTGACAAAAAAAAATGACATTTGTAAATTTCACCTCTACGTTGCTTTAATTCCTGTGAAACGCCTAAAGGGTTAAAACACTTTCTGAATGCTGTTTTGAATACTTTGAGAGGTCCAGTTTTCAAAATGGGGTGATTTATGGGGACTTTCTAATATATAAGGCCCTCAAAGCCACTTCAGAACTGAACTGGTCCATGTAAAAATCGCCTTTTGACATTTTCTTAAAAATATGAGAAATCGCTGCTAAAGTTCTAAGTCTTGTAACGTCCTAGAAAAATAAAAGAATGTTCAAAATACAATGCAAACATAAAGTAGACATATCGGAAATGTAAAGTAGTAACTATTTTCTGTGGTATTACTATCTGTTTTACAAGTAGATACATTTAATTTCAGAAAAATGCAAATTTTTGCAAATTTTCTCCAAATCCTGGTGTTTTTTACAAATAAATATTGAATTTATCGACCAAATTTTTTCACTAAAATAAAGTACAATATGTCACGAGAAAACATTCTTAGAATCACTTGGATAGGTAAAAGGATTCCAGATTTATTACCACATAAAGTGACACGTCAGAGTTGAAAAATCGTCTTCGTCCTGAAGGCCAAAACAGGCTCAGTCCTGAAGGGGTTAAAATACCTTCAGTATTAAGGGGTTAATAATATTATTATTATATATACATACACACTATGTCCTATCTAAAATATACATATCAAAATGTCTATATATTAATCTCCTAATTAATGGAAAATAGAAAATTACCTCCTAAAAGCATTATATAGACTATTGTATAGGAATGATGCAAGGGACAGCGGAAACCCTGGGAAAAAGTAGGCACTAGGCTCAAGGGTTATAAAAGTATCAACATTATTTTATTAACATTAATATAAAATATATATATAAATTCCAAAATCAGCATCATAGATGATCCTGCATCACCAAAAGAACTCACATACCCGGCCAGGTGGAGGTATAACAACCAAGAATAGAAATCGTATATATAAATCTTATAATTTATCTCTGTATCAGTGTATTAAATTCTGGCTAGAAGCGTGTGCAACTTTGGCGTCCTTAAATACACATTGCTCATGTGAAAGAAAATAGCGCATGCACAGAGAAAGTCCGTGATGTATAATTGTAGAAAAAAGGACACAGAATGTAGTCTATTCGTGCAGTCTCAAGTTAGTTACATTGTTGTATAATTAGGATATAATCCATCGCAAGTAAAACCGTTCAATAATTATACAATTAAAAGAGGCAACATACGGCTTCCTATATAACAAGCCTAAAGCCGGCCATTCACATGACATAGCCAGCCAAAATTGACGATTTTGGCCAACCATATTTTGCAAAATTACCTCAGACGATCGTTTGTGCTGGCCGATAACAGACTTCTGTCTGCCAAGAATATGATCTGCCAGATTGGAAAATTTTGTCTGTGGTCGGTCAAAGCTACTTGAGTATGGCATGATCATCCAAATTCAGCCAATCATTTGCCACTTTGCGCTGGCCCCAGGGAGTCAGTTTTTAAAGAAAACTAAGTCCCTGATTAACCAGTTTACTCTGTTATGTTGCTCTTCGGATCACTCATAAGAATGATCCTATGGACAGTTGATCAGCCGCATTCCTATGTGTATCGCCAGCTTAAACCACAACCTCATTAGTATAGAAAATCAAAGTTATGTAGTGTTATCTGAGAATAATAGTTCTTACTATTAATAGAATGATCAAGTTATAAACACTATAAATATTACTATTGGACGAGGATGTACATTTTAACTGATCCCCTTTAAGTCAATAATGTGTCGTACTCAATCGATTACTGGCAATATTATAATTCCAAACCATTATATAGAATTAATAAATAACTCCCTCTGGTATGTCCAAATGTAACCCCGAACCCCCAGGAGAAATACCACTAATATTAGTAAGTATGTTACATTCTATAAATATCATACCGTGCGATGTATCTTTTTCTTCAACATGTCTGTAACTGCAGAAACCAAAATTATGAGAGGGTATATAAAAATTGGTAATCATAAATGTAATTAATTAAATTCATTTAAAAAAATTACATTCTCGATTGAGTCCTGATAGTGACAAAGACGTATTTCAATAGTTGGATTCTATTATCCCCTACCTTGGATGTGGAACATGTTTCAAACTTGAAATAACAATTGAGCTACTGTGTGTCCGGCTGTAATAAAATGGTAAGGGAAAGGTAGAAGGATATTTTTGCACCGAATGGTGGATGTGTGTTTGTCCACATGATCCCGTACATGCTGCTGGGTAGTCTCCCCACATACACGAGAACACATTGGCACTTCAACAAGTACACTACAAAACGCGAATCAATTAGTCTTTAATAGGAAACCATTAACCGATGTGAGAGTGTGTCACTATATAACCCTTGATCACACTGGAGCAATGTGTGCAGCTTAAACACGGAAATGTACCAAACTTCCTTGGGTTATGGAACTGTTGTCAGTCCTAATTAATTTATCCCAGATATTTGGCGGTGGTTCCATCCTTCTCAATTGGTACCAAGATAGTGAATTCTTGGTTGCTATTGAATAGAAACTAGTAAAATGCAAAAGAATGTTACGGCCTTTAGGTTTTTAGGTCCAACAATAAGTCAAACAATGAGTTGCCTTGCTCATCCTAAAGTGAATATCCCAAGAATTTACATTTGACTGGTTACAGTGGTTAGTAAAACCAAACTAGTGCATTCAAAGCGGACTTAGGGCCCCCATATGCAAAAAATGTTGTCTATAAAATGTAAACATATAAAGGAGTAAAGACAAAACCCAGGATGCTATAGACGTACTGTTTTTTTTAAAAGCAATCATATAAGTATTTGCATATTTGGGCACGTTAGACTCCATAGCGGTTCCCCATTTTTTATTGTAATATTGGTCCTAAAAAAAGGGAGACCTTTTCTTCTAGTACCAGTTTCAATAACATCATGCAAAAATCCTGTGAAGAGGGATTCAAATCAGAACATAAATCAAGTAACAGCCGAGTGGCCTGTAATGGTGTTCAAAAGTTATATAAAAACTGTTTACATCTAGTGAAAATAGTATATTATCACGTAGCTTACATAAAAATCTGACGTAGCTTACATACAAAATATGATGAATCTAATAAAAATAAGCGAGAATATCTGACCATAGGTGTTAAGATTTAATCCAAATGTTTCTCCAAACGGAACAGAATAGTGTCTGTTGAAGCCAATATTGGCCATTCGTGTGGTCTTTCCAGACATTTGGGTACCTTTGGTAAGATGTAAAACACAGGTGTGATTGGAGACTGTTGAGTGAGAAAATTATAGTTATCATTTTGACCACACAGGTGTTTCAAAGATTTTTTTAGACTTAGGCCATGAAAATGAAAAATATTTCTTTCCATTAATATGTTTTAGCTCTAAATTTTTCATTTTTCCAAAGACTGTTGTCGAAAAAGCACCCCAACATTTCTGGTTGTAAACTGCTGTTTGGACACACGGCAGGACTCAAAAGGCAATGAGCACCATTTGGCTTTTGGAGCGCAGATTTTGCTGGAATTGTTTTCTAACGCCATGTCATATTTGCAAAGCCCCTGAGGTACCAGTACAGTGGAAACCCCACAGTATGTGGCCCCATTTCCCCTCAAGGAATTAATCTAAGGGTGTAGTGAGCGTTTTGACCCACAGATGTATTAAAGATTGTATTATAATTGGTCTGTTAAAATTAAAAAAAGGGAGAAACGCAGTTTGGTTTTTGAAGAGCAAGATTTTACTGGATTGTTTTTCGTTGCCATGAGGTACCAGTACAATGCAAGCCACGGGCATAACTAGGAAAGACTTGACCACATAGCAAACTTTTTACGGGCCCCCACCCCTCCCCTCCCCTGGGTGCCACACACAGCCGCCTTGTAGCTAGTACCCCCCTGCAGATTGTGCCATACAGCCCTCCTGTAGATTGTGCGATACAGCCCCCTGTAGATTCTGCCATACAGCCCCTTGTAGATAGTGCCATACAGCCCCCCGTAGATTATGCCATACAGCCCCCCATAGATTATGCTATACAGCCCCCCCTCCGTAGATTAAGCCATACAGCCCCCACATAGATTATGCCATACAGCACATACAACCCCCTTGTAGATAGTGCCGTACGATCCCCCTGTAGATTCTGCCATGCAACCCCACGTAGATTGTGCCACATAGCACCCCCTGTAGATTGTGCCATACAGGCCCCCTCCGTAGATAGTGCTATACAGCCCCCCTGTAGATAGTGCCAAACAGCCCCCCTGTAGATAGTGCCAAACAGCCCCCCTGTAGATAGTGCCATACAGCTCCCCCTGTAGATAGTGCCAGGGCCGCCATCAGGGGGGTATTAGGGGTACTGGTGTGAGGAGCCCGGCCAAACCTAATTGAAAGGAGGGCCCGGCAACTGCCACGAATTGCCATTGGTAGAAAATAATGGGCCCCTGCAATGGGGCCCGTTTTTTTCACCACAGAATGTCGTGAGCTGCGGGCCCCCCTCTCGTCATGAGGGCCGTCGAACCGCCCGCCCGCGCGCGCGCACAAGGAAACTCCCGCGCGTGCGCACTCGCGAGCGTCCGCGAGCACGCACCCACGAAAGCCCGCACTCGAGACCGCCCACGCGCGCACCCGCGAAAGCACGGAAGCGCGCACCCGCGATCGCCAGCGCGCGCACCCGCGAACGAAGAGCGCGCAGCCGCGGACACACACATGGACACAACTTACCTGGAGCCTGGCTGGAGGTGAAGGACTGGACGTCTGGACCGAAGACATCGCCTGAAGAGGACTGGAGTGGGAGCCAGCAGCTCTTCTGACACAGTGAGTAAAGTGTTGAAAGTGCTGTTTAAGTATGGCCCTGTTTACACAGAGTATTTTGCAGGCAGAAAAAAATCTGCCTCAAAATTCCTTACAGAATTTTGAGGCAGATTTTGACCTGCCCACACTATCTTGCCGCGTTTTTTTTGCTGCGTTTTTTGCCCGCTGCGATTGAGGACAGCAGACAAAAAACGCAGTGAAAAATGCATTTTCTGCCTCCCATTGATTTCGATGGGAGGTCAGAGCCGGAACCGCGGCAAGAAAGTACGTGCTGCTTTTTATTTTTTCCGCGACTGGCTCCCATCGATTTGAGATTAAATCAATGGGAGGCGGTTTTGGAAGTTTTTTGGTGCTGATTCTGACGCAGTGTCCGAGTCAATATCAAGGCCCAAAAACTCTGTGAACTGGGCCTTATTGTTAGGGCTTATTCAGACGAACGTGTAATACGTCCGTGCAACGCGCGTGATTTTCACGCGCCTCGCACGGACCTATGTTACTCTATGGGGCCGTGCAGACTGTCCGTGATTTTCATGCAGGGTGTGTCCGTGTGTCCGCTGCGTAAAACTCACGACATGCCCGATATTTGTGCATTGTTCACGCATCACGCACCCATTGAAGTCAATGGGTGCGTGAAAATCACGCCCAGCACTTCCGCAGCCGTATAAACTATGAATGACAACAGAAAAGCACCACGTGCTACAAACATACAAACAGAGTGTCATAATGATGGCGGCTGCGCGAAAATCACGCAGCCACGCATCATACGCTGCTGATACACGGAGCGGTTATGGGCCTTTTGCATGCACAAAACGCCACGTTTTTTGCGCGCACAAAAAGCACACGCTCGTGTAAATCCGGCCTTAGGGTAGGAACACACTAGGCATGAACACTGCAGATTTTATGCAACACATTTTATTGTGGAAAATCCGCAGCGTATTACAGTCGCAGCAGAGTGGATGAGATTTGAACAAATCTCATCCACACGCTGCAAAAACAATTGACCTGCAGTGTGGCTTTTTAAGCCGCAGCATGTCAATGTATTCTGTGGGATTGCTGCTCCTCTGTTGCGGAAATGCTGCGGTTCTGCAGCAAAAATCACAAATGAGGAAAAAAAGGTACTTTTTTAAATTGATAACGTTTAGACTTGGCCCGGCCGTAGTCCTGGTGACGCGATCCTCTATTCTTAGCGCAGCCCGGCCTCCTGTCATGACGTTTCATCCCATGTGACTGCTGCAGCGGTCACATGGTCTACAGCGTCATCCCAGGAGGCGGGGCTACGTTCAGAAGCGAGAGATGTGTCACCAGGACTACGGCCGGGCCAAGTCTAAACTTTTTTTCCCTGCAGGATTCCCGCAGCGGACATGCCTCACGAAACCTGCGCCACTATTTGGTGCGGTTTTGCTGGCAGAATTCCCTGCGGCTATCGGGGCGGATAAGCTGTGTAGTTTTACTCAGCGTATCCGTCTAGTGTGTCCCTTATGATGTCGCTCCTGGAGCTGCTGCCTGTCTCTAAATAGGCAGTTGGTTCAGTAGAATTTGGAATTATTGATCTCAATGGTGACGGAAACATCGCTAATGGTTTCCGTTCGTCACCATTCCGGCTGGTTTTTGGACGGAATCAATAGCGCAGTCGACTGCGCTAATGGTGACTGAAACGGAAGCTGTGCTGTCACTTTCACTTTCCGTTGCGGGGTTCACCTGACGGAAACCTCAGACGGAACCCCGGAACGGAAGCGAACGGTGATGTGAACAGGCCCTAACACAAAAGTTTTGTATTTTTTTAAGCTGGTTCACAAAAAAAAATAATTCCAAATTCTACTGAACCAACTGCCTATTTAGAGACCGGCAGCAGCTCCAGGAGCTCATCATAAGGAACACACTAGGCGGATATGCTGAGTAAAACTACACAGCTTATCCGCCCTGGTAGCCGCAGGGAATTCTGCCAGCAAAACCGCACCAAATAGTGGCGCAGGTTTCGTGAGGCGTGTCCGCTGCGGGAATCCTGCAGGGAAAAAAAAGTTTAGACTTGCCCTGGCCGTAGTCCTGGTGACGCGTCTCTCTCTTCTGAACGTAGCCCCGCCTCCTGGGGTGACGCTGTAGACCATGTGACCACTGCAGCAGTCACATGGGATGAAACGTCATGACAGTAGGCGGGGCTGCGCTAAGAATAGAGGATCGCGTCGCCTAAACTACGGCCGGGGTAAGTCTAAACTTTTTTAGAAATTTAAAAAAGTGCTTTTTTTTTCTTCTCATTTGTGATTTTTGCGGCAGAACCGCAGCATTTCCGCAACAGAGGAGCAGCGATTCCACAGAATAAATTGACATGCTGCGGCTTAAAAAGCCATTTTTTTTGCAGCGTGTGGATGACATTTGTTCAAATCCCACCCACTCTGCTGCGACTGTAATACGCTGCAGATTTTCCACAATAAAATGTGTTGCATAAAATCCTCAGTGTTCATGCCTAGTGTGTTCCTACCCTAAGGCCGGATTTACACGAGCGTGTGCTTTTTGCACGCGCAAAAGCGTGGCGTTTTGCGCATGCAAAAGGTCCATAACAGCTCTGTGTGTCAGCAGCGTATGATGCGTGGCTGCGTGATTTTCGCGCAGCCGCCATCATTATGACACTCTGTTTGTATGTTTGTAGCATGTGATGCTTTTCTGTTTTCATTCATAGTTTATACTGCTGCGGAAGTGCTGGGCGTGATTTTCATGCACCCATTGACTTCAATGGGTGCGTGATGCGTGAACAATGCACAAATATCGGACATGTCGTGAGTTTTACGCAGCGGACACACGGACACACGCTGCATGAAAATCACGGACAGTCTGCACGGCCCCATAGAGTAACATAGGTCCGTGCGAGGCGCGTGAAAATCACGCGCGTTGCACGGACGTATTACACGTTCGTCTGAATAAGCCCTAACAATAAGGCCCAGTTTTTGGGCCTTGATATTGACTCAGACACTGCGTCAGAATCAGCACCAAAAAACTTCCAAAACCGCCTCCCATTGATTTAATCTGAAATCAATGGGAGCCAGTCGCGGAAAAAAGAAAAAGCAGCACGTCCTTTCTTGCTGCGGTTCTGCCTCTGACCTCCCATCTAAATCAATGGGAGGCAGAAAAAGGATTTTTCGCTGCATTTTTTGTCTGCTGTCCTCAATCGCCGCGGGCAAAAAACGCGGCAAGATAGTGTGGGCAGGTCAAAATCTGCCTCAAAATTCGGTGCGCGGTTCCAGGCGGTCGCCGGTGCGCATGCGCGGGAGTTTGCGGGTGCGCGCGATCGGTCGCACGGGCGGCGGTGTTTGACGGCCCCCATGACGACCCCCATGCTACCCAGGGCCGCCATCCGGGGGGGTATTAGGGGTACTGATGTGAGAGGCCCGGCCAAACCTAATTGAAAGGGGGGCCCGCAGCTCATGACATTCTTTTGGTGAAAAAAACAGGCCCCATTGCAGAGGCCTGTTTTTTTTCTACCAAAGGCAAGTCGCGGCAGTTTGCCGGGCCCCCCTTTCAATTAGGTTTGGCCGGGCCTCTCACATCAGTACCCCTAATACCCCCCCTGATGGCGGCCCTGGGTACCATGATATAGTGCTGGACGGAGTACCGTTAACAGGTGGTGCCACGGTAGGAAGGCCCAGAAAATGTAGCTGTAGGGGGCCCTGAAATTCCTGATGGCGGCCCTGGATAGTGCCATACAGCCCCCCCTGTAGACAGTGCTATACAGCTTCCCCTGTATATAATCTAGAAACCCCCTTGTAGACAGCGCCATACAGCCCCCTTGTAGATAGTGCCACCCACCTCCCCTTGTAGATAGTGCCATAGAGCCCCCCTGTAGATAGTGCCCCCACCTCCCCCTTGTAGATAGGGCCACACAGCCACCCACCTCCCCCTTGTAGACAGTGCCATACAGCCACCCACCTCCCCCTTCTAGACAGTGCCATACAGCCCCCACCTTCCCCTTCTAGACAGTGCCATACAGCCCCCACCTTCCCCTTCTAGACAGTGCCGTACAGCCCCCACATCCCGCTTGTAGATAGTTCCATACAGCCCCACAAAAAAAAAATACTAACCTAGGCCCCATTCCCGCGATAAACGGAGCTGCTTTACAATGCCGATGGGATCCTTGCGTAGGCCGGTGTGATACAGTGATGGTCTGTAGCCTAGTAAATTGCAGAGCAGGGAGCTACCTCCTTGCTCCACCACAGTGTTCAATAGTATCTGTTCCTAAGGATGCAGATACTCTTGAATGTGGTGTCGCTACCACTGTAGCAGCCGTAGCGGCTGCTAGCGGCGCCATCGGGCATGGGGGGCCGTGCTGGCGGGTGGCTTGTGCCTCCTCATGCCACGGGCACCATAGTAGCCGCTAGTTTTGCCACTGGTGGAAACCATTGAGAAGTGACCCCATTTTTTAAAGTACACCTCTAAAGGAGTTTAGGAGCTGTAGCGAGCATTTTGACACCACAGTTTTGCAGAAATTAGGACAACATAGATTTTGCAGAGTGAAAATTGCAATTTTTCTGTAGATATGCTATTTCAGTGTACACAATGTTGTGCACAGGAGGAGCTACTGTGAAAATACAGCTCCTTATAATTATGCTGTCTTTTCTTATTTTAAAAACACCCGGTTTTAGACAAAGTGTAGCCCTGGGCAAAGTTAAAAGTGGGGCACCAAATGCTGAATTAGGGCCTGTTCACATCCGCATTTGGTTTCCATTGATGGCTTCCGTCAGACCTCTCTGTCAGGGGAACCCATGAATAGGACCGGCTACAGGTTTATGTGGACCCTTGGGCAACACAGACTTAGACATATATGAACAGTGATGTCAGGGGTTTCCCCAGAGACGGAGTCCCGGAGCAGAGCCGCTTGTAGCGCTCTGCCTGGGACTCCTCCTCTCCCTCTGACATCACTGTCCATATATGGACAGTGATTTCAGGGGCTTCCCCAGGGGCGGAGTCCCGGAGCATAGCTGATTGTAGCGCTCTGTGCCTGGGACTCCTTCTCTCCACCTGACATCACTGCGCTATTGATTCCGTCCAAAAAAAGGAAACCTTACATAACGGAGACAAACGGAAACCATTTGCAACGGAAGAATTACCATTGAAATCAATGGTAATGCAAACGGAAGCTATGATTTCCGTTGGCCTTTCCGTTGATGGGTTCCTCCGACTAAAAGGTCTGACGTAAGCCAACCATCAGTGGAAACCAAACGCTGATGTGAATACACCCTTACTGTATCAATAATGCAGTCAATTCAAAAGGAGGTGTGCAGAGACCTGCATCACTGATTTCTAGCGCTTCCAGGAGTGTTGCAAGACCCAAAGCATATGTTCCCCCTCTCACACAAAAACATTATCTAAATACAAATACAGTTATTAAATCAAACCACTATACCAGATGAAATATTACCTGCATACTGTTAGTGAACAAAACTCACTATTATAAGACCAATATTACCAATAATAATACAAAATAAGGTTCACATAATACTGCCACACCATAACCACATAGTGACTGAATAATACCCCATGCTGTTACTGAATAATACCGCCACACCATAACCACATAGTGACTAAATAATACCCCCATACTGTTACTGAATAATACCGCCACACAATAACCACATAGTAACTGAATAATACCACCATACTGTTACTGAATAATCTTGCCTCACCATAACCACATAGTGTTACTGAATAATACATCCATACTAAACCACATCGTGACTGAATAATACCCCCATATTGTTATTGAATAAAAACCACTATACAAAGAACAACCACCATATAGTGACCATGTAGTGGAGATTCCAGTTAGTGCCGTGCTGAGCTGTAGTCGTGCTGTTCTGTATTCCACACCTGTCCTGCTACACCACGCCTGACGTCTGCCTGCTGCCTAAGTCTCAGCCGAGCCTGTCATTGCTTCTGTCCGAGCTGCCACAGGTACTCTATACGAACTATAGACTGTTACTTGCACCCTGTGTGCCAGCTGCCATACCGTCAAGCACAACTGCCCTAAAACTTCATAATCTCAGCTGGAAGTGAGGTCGCCAACACAGCATGGGCTAATTTTACATAAAAGTCTGGTGCGTGTGCTGCCCCGCCCTAGCTAAGCGCTGGCGCTCCTGAGGAGGAGACTGGGGCCAGCACTCGCAGACCCATGGCTGCAGTCGTCAGGAGGTGAGTGAGCCTGACGGCCCGCGGCCATGGACATGACAGTATGCCCCTCTTACGCCCCCTCTTATTGGGGCCAGAGCAAGAGAGAAACTTCTTCAGAAGGGTAGGAGCATTGAGGTTCTCCTCTGGCTCCTAGGATCTCTCTTCAGGACCAAACCCCCTCCAATACGCCAAATAAAAAGTCTTTCCTCTTACTTTCTTGGTGTCCAAGATCTCCTTAACCTCGAAGGTGTCTGAAGGGCCGCTGGAGGCAACCGCAGGGCTAGCAGTCTTGGTAAAGTGGTTCAGAACCATCGGTTTCAGGAGGGAGACATGGAAGGAGTTAGGGATCTTGACGCTACGAGGCAGCCGAAGCTTGTAGGTGAAACAGGGTTGATCCGCTGCAGGATTTTGAAGGGTCCGAGGAACCTGGGAGCAAATTTGTATGATGGCACCCTCAGTCTAATATTCCTGGAGGACAGCCAGACCTTCGTGCCAGGAAGAAACTGAAGAGGTTCTCTTCTCCTTGTGTCCACCTTCCGTTTCATGCGGTAAACCACCAGCAGGATGGAGGATCGAGTCTGCGGCCAGATCCGCAGAAAGTCCCTAAAAGCAGTGTCAGCAGCTGGTACCTCGGACATATCAGGCACCGGGAGAGGAATTCGTGGGTGTTGGCCATAGACAATAAAGAACGGTGTATTCCTTGTGGATTCGCTGGTGTGATTATTGTATGAGAATTCAGCCCACCGGAGCAACTGCACCCAGTCATCATGCTGCTTGGAGATGAAGTGGTGAGGTAGTTCTCCAAGATCTGATTGATCCTCTCGACCTGACCATTGGACTGAGGATGGTAGGCCGAGGAAAAGTCCAACTTTACACCTAGGAGTCCGCAGAGGGCTCTCCAGAACGTCGAGGTGAACTGAACCCCCTGATCAGACACCATATGCTGCGGCAAGCCATGCAGGCGGAAGATGTGTTGGATGAAAAGCTTGGCCAGTTGAGGAGCAGAAGGAAGACCGGTCAGAGGAATGAAGTGGGCCATCTTCGAAAATCGATCCACCACCACCCAGACAGTACTGCATCCAGCAGAGAGAGGCAGGTCAGTGATAAAGTCCATAGCGTGGCCATTCCAGGACGGACTTTACCTTTTCAGGATCCATCTTGAGACCTCTATTTGAGATGATGTAGCCCAGGAAGGGTAGAGCATCTTTCTCAAACACGCACTTCTCCAACTTGGCGTACAGACGTTCTCCCTTAACCGCAGCAAAAGTTGACTGACATGTCTCTGATGAGTCATAGGATCTGGAGAAAAAATCAAGATATCATCAAGATAGACTACTACACAAACATAGAGCAGGTCACGGAAGATGTCATTAACAAACTCCTGTAAGACCGCAGGAGCATTACACAGGCCAAAGGGCATTACTAGATATTCATAGTGTCATTCACGGGTGTTAAATGCAGTCTTCCATTCATCACCCCAGCGAATCCGGATTAGGTTGTAAGCCCCACGCAGGTTTAGTTTGGAAAAAATCTTGGCACCATGTATACGGTCAAATAGTTCTGAGATCAATGGCAATGGATACTTATTTTTCACTGTGATCTGGTCGAGACCCCAGTAGTCGATACAGGGACGCAGAGAACCATCCTTTTTCTTGACGAAGAAGAACCCGGCTCCTGCCGGGGAGGAAGACTTCCGTATGAAGCCCCTCTCCAAGTTCTCTTTAACATAGGCGGACATGGACAGAGTCTCTGGGAAGGAAAGAGGATATACCCTACGACGGGGAAGGGATGAACCAGGAATCAGCTCGATAGGGCAGCATTTCTACCCCCTTCTTGCTGAAGACGTCCAAAAATAGAGCATAACGACCAGGCAATCCTGCCAATGACTGAGGCAGAGGAGGCTGAGCGAAACTAATCTGTCCCAGATTCTCCCCAGAGTTCCAGTCCAGGACTGGGGCATGTAGTCAGAGCTAAGGCAGGCCCAGCAGCATGGGGTTTACGGCCTTGGACAAGACAAAGAACGATAGCAGCTCGGAGTGGAGAGCTCCCACTTGAAGCCTCAACGGCTTGGTCACAGCTATAACTCAGTCTGGCAGAGGTAGTCCATTTACCGGTGCAACTATCAACGGCCACTCCAGAGGGGTAGTTGGTAATTGAAGAAGATCCACCAGGTCTCTACAAATGAAATTAGCAGCGAATCCAGAGTCCAGATACGCAGAGACCCGATGCGCACTATGGTCACGGGTAAGGAAAATTTAGACGGAAGTCCTCTTTTACCCAAGGTTGTCTCTCTTACCAACCCTAGGCTTTGGGGCTTTTGGGGACACAGACGCACAAGATGGCCTCCGAGGCCACAATCTAGACAGAGTCCCGAAGTGCGTCTGCGTTGTTTCTCCTGGGTAGATAGCTTACACTGGTCCATCCTCACAGACTCCTTAGGAGGATCGGCATCTGAGAACAGCAAAGGTTGCTGCAAGGGTGTGGCCAGACTAGGAAGGCCTCCCTCCCGACGAGCTTCTTGGAGCCGTTCTCGGATTCTCATATCAATCCGGGCGGACAGAAGGATGAGGTCATCCAGGGTAGACGGTAGATCTCGGGCGGCAAGTTCGTCCTTCATCTTAGGAGACAGTCCCTGCCAGAATGTAGCCACCAGGGCCTCATTGTTCCACAACAGTTCGCCCGCTAGCGTGCGGAAGTGGATGGCGTACTCGCCCACGGTGGTGTCTCCTTGGCGTAGGTTTAGCAAGGAAGCTGCTGCAGAAGAGACTCGTCCAGGCTCCTCAAGCACCATGCGAAAAGTCCAGAGGAAGCCCTGGATGTTTCCGGACTCTGGTCCTTGTCTCTCCCAGATAGGATTCGCCCATGCAAGGGCCTTGCCAGTGAGGAGAGAGACGATAAAAGCGACCCTTGTGCCGTCAGATGAAAATGCACTTGCATAAAGACTGAAGTGGATCTGGCACTGGTTCAAGAATCCATGACAGGTACCTGCGTCTCCATCATAGCGGTCAGGAAGTGGCAATGAAAAACGAGGATCAACACTGCCAGGAGGTGTAGTAGGTGGAACGACAGCTTGTGACGTCATCTTGGTCTTGGATCGACCAGCAGGTTCCATGGCCTGAGTGTACGGTCACGTTGAGTACGTGGACCCACTGGGCCGTACCGCCTTGACGGTATGGCAGCTGGCCAACAGGGCGCAGCTAACAGTCTATAGTTCGTATAGGGTACCTGTGGCAGCTCGGACAGTAGCAAGGCAGGCTCGGCTGGGACTAGACAGCAGGCAGGAGTCAGGCATGGTGTAGCAGGACAGGCGTGGTATGCAGCACAGCAGGACTACAGCTCAGCACGGCACTTGACCAGGATAGCACTTTTTATTGGGCGGGAGCTGTCGTTTTTAATGGTACCATTTTGGGGTACATGCAAGTCTTTTTGTAATCACTTTTTATTCAATTTTTTAAGAGGAAAGGAAAACAGAAAACAGCAATTCGGGCGCTGTTTTTATTTTATTTTTTTACACCGAACACCTTGTGATATATTACATGTTAACTTTATTCTGCGGGTCATTATGATTATGGTTATACCAAATTTAAATAGTTTGTTTACGTTGCAACTTTCACACAATAAACACTTTTTTCTAAAAAAAAATAATGTTTTGCTGTTGCCATACTCTTAGGGTATGTTCACACGAGAAAACAGCCCCGTCATTTCAGCCGTAACGGCATGTGTAGGCGCTTGAACGCCGCGTCCATTATGGACGTAATTGGCGCTGCTTTTCATTGGAGTCAATGAATAACGGCTCCAATTACGTCTGAAGAAGTGACAGGACACTTCTTTGGCGCGGGCGTCTATTTACGCGCCGTCTTTTGACAACAACGCGTAAATACACGCCTCGTGTGAACAGACAAACGTCAGCCCATTGCTTTCAATGGGCAGATGTTTGTCAACGCATTCAAGCCATAATTTCGGACGTAATTCCAGGTGTAAAACACCCGAATTACGTCCGTAATTTGGCCGTGTGAACATACCCTTAGAGCCATAACATTTTTATTTTTCCATTGACTGAGCTGTGAATTGGTTTGTTTTTTTGCAGGAGGACCTGTTGTAGTTTTATTGGTACAATTTTGGGGTACATGCGACTCTTTAATCACTTTTTATTCCATTTTGTTTTAGGCAAGTTGACCAAGAA
The DNA here is from genome assembly GCF_050947455.1 of Rhinoderma darwinii. Classification (NCBI taxonomy): domain Eukaryota; kingdom Metazoa; phylum Chordata; class Amphibia; order Anura; family Rhinodermatidae; genus Rhinoderma; species Rhinoderma darwinii. The sequence goes on from NC_134688.1 coordinate 196,633,493, forward strand.
TATCTGCCATTGTTTTTATTGGCTTTTATATGGTGTTTACCGTGCAGGATAAATAACATGATATTTTTATAGTTCAAGATATTTAATGTGATGATACTAATTATGGTGGGGTATTTTTCACTTTTTTTTCCAATTATGAAGGACTTGATCAGGGAGAAATAATTTTTTTTATATATATTGTTTTACTTTTTGGGTAATTGATGGCCAGATCTTCTGATCACAGGTATAATATATTGCACTGCTTATGTAGTTTAACCGGTTAAGGACTAGGCTGTTTTACAGCTAAATGACCAGAGCAAATTTTACAATTTTGCTATGCGCTTCTTTAGATGACTATAACTCTGCAGGTGAATAAAGTTCATCTTTGAATTTTCCACTCTTTTTAAAGGACAGATAGGGCTTTGTTTTAGTGGCATTTGTCAGTATATATCATTTTTATTTTTTTTCTCTAAAGTGGGCAAAATTGGAAAAAAATGCAAGAATTTAGCAATTGCGTCAGTTTATGCTAGCATTTTTCACACACAGTATGGACCACGGACAAAATTAATCTCCTTTCACATTCTTCCACTTCTCCCGTGCATGGGGATACCAAATATGTGTGCCTTATTCACTGTGCGGGCATGTGCCAGGGCTTGGCATAAAAGGAGGCTTTTTGGCCTTTTCGGTCCAGGAATTTTGCATTTGATTTTATAGCACCATACTGTTTTCTGGGGGGCCTAATGCTGCTGAAACATTAGAAACACCCCATAAATTACTTCATTCACACAAGTAGACCCCACAAGGTTTCCTTCAAGGGGTTTATCATATTTTTAGACAGTCCAGTTTTCTTCTGAAAGTTTCTTGAATAAGATGGAACAAAATAAAATTAGCTTTTTTTTAACAAATGCGTCAGTTTATGCTAGCTTTTTCACACACAGAATGAACCACGGACAAAATTCATCCCATTTCACATTCTGCCACTTCTCCTGTGCATGGGGATACCAAATATGTGTGCTTTATTCACGGGCATGTGCCAGGGCTTGGCATAAAAGAAGGCTTTTTGACCTTTTCGGTCCAGCAATTCTGCACTTGATTTTATAGCCGCATACTGTTTTCTGGGGGGCCTAATGCTGCTGAAACATTAGAAACACCCCATGAATGACTTCATTCACACAAGTAGACCCCACAAGGTTTCCTTCAAGGGGTTTATCATATTTTTAGACAGTCCAGTTTTCTTCTGAAAGTTTCTTGAATAAGATGGATCAAAATAAAATTAGCAATTTTTTAGCAAATGCGTCAGTTTATACCAGCATTTTTCACACACAGTATAGACCACAGCCAAAATTAATCTCCTTTCACATTCTTCCACTTCTCCTCAGCATGGGGATACCAAATATGTGGGCCTTATTATCACATAGAGATGTAGGAGGGCACGCTCACTGGTTTGTGCTTGTCCGATGTTGCCCCTCTTTCCCTCACTGCCACTGTTCCTGCGGTATGAATCGTGCTTAGCACATACACGTCTTTGCGATCCCTGAACTTGACCGCCAGCAATTCCTCAGATGCATAAGCACAGGAGTCCCCCTTTACCATGCGCTTCCCCACTAATTGCTGTGGAAAACCAATTCAATTTTTGCGCATGGTACCACATGCCCCAGTCCTTGCAGCATGCAAATGCCTAAACAGGGCCACACTGGAATAAAAATTGTCTCAGTACAGGTGGTACCCCTTGTGAAGCAGAGGCTGCATTATCTCCCACACAATTTTGCTGCTGGTGGAAAGATCAGGGGGGCATCCAGGAACATTTATTGAGCGGTCCCGCCCTTCATAAATCCTGAAGGCGGTGGTATATTCTGACCTGCTTTCACACAATTTGTAAAGCTTAACACCATATCTTCCCCTTTTGGAAGGTAGATATTGGCGAAAGCTAAGTCTGCCATGAAAGTTGAGGAGGGATTCGTCCACACTTACATTCTGCTCAGGGGTGTAGAGTTGCAGAAATAAATTATTCAGGGAATTTATTAGCGGTCTTATTTTGAACAACCGTCCCGGTTTGCATCGGTACTTGGGGGGGCCTGTGCGTTGTCGTTGAAGTGGAGGAACCTCATTATTGTCTCATAACGAGACCTGGGCATTACTGCAGAATATACTGGGGTGGCTTGGGCGGGTCTTGTTGACCAGTAAGACCTAATGGAGGGCTTTTTGTTAATACCCATATTTAGGGTGAGCCCCAAATTTTTTTTAATTCCTGCAAATTGGTGGGCGTCCAATCTCTGGCATGGGTGGATGAAGGTTTCTGCCTTATATATTGAGTGGCATATAAATTTGTTTCGTGGACAATCTGATTTAGGATGTCATCCGTTATAAATAAATGGAAGTAATCCATTTGGACAAAATTTGTATTGTCCACGGTTATGGCAGGAGTGGCAGTAAATCCGTGGATTCTAGGCCCAAAAGATGGGGCAGGTGCCCATACAAGAGACTGGACTGGAGGGACCAGGCTGTCCCGTGCTACAGCGCTACTTGGCCCTGCGCTTCCATGTTCTGCAGTTTCAACTGCATGAGGGACAACGTCCCCTGAAGATGAACCTGAAGTGACGCTGTCATCGTCACTGCCCAAAACAGGTTCCATCTCTGACGCCATCTCTGATGCGGTCTCCGACTCAGACCACAGCATGGCGTATGCCTCCTCGGCGCTAAACAAATTCCTCGCCATAACGTAACTAACACTAACACTAACTAAACAAATTTTATTTATTTTTTTATTATAAAACACACAAACTAACTGGTATATAGATCTACACTACCGCTAACAAAAAAATAAACCGCTATTGCTATATATATTATATATATGTGGATATATATATAATTATATACTCCCTACCTGCCTATTCTAATAGAATAAAAGAAAGAAAGGTAAATAGATAGAAAAAAAGATAGATGGATAGATAGATTGTATAGATAGATAGTGGATTGGTCGTCGTGGGCCAGTTGAATGGCCCCCTAGGTCTCCCGATCGGACCCCCTTAGACTTTTATCTTTGGGGTCATCTGAAGGCAATTGTCTATGCTCTGAAGATACGAGATGTGCAGCAACTGAAACTACGGATACTGGAAGCCTGTGCTAGCATTTCTTCTGCAGTGTTGCTATCAGTGTGTGAAGAGTGGGTGAAGAGGATTGCATTGACAATCCAACACAATGGGCAGCACTTTGAACACATTTTATAAGTGGTCAGAAACTTGTAAATAACTCATGAAAGAATAAAGTAACGTTAAAACCAAGCACACCATTGTTTTTCTTGTGAAATTCTCGATAAGTTTGATGTGTCACATGACCCTCTTCCCATTGAAAAAGCTAAAGTTGGATACAAAATGGCCGACTTCAAAATGGCCGCCATGGTCAACACCCAGCTTGAAAAGTTTCCCCCCTCCCATATACTAATGTGCCACAAACAGGAAGTTAATATCACCAACCATTCCCATTTTATTTAGGTGTATCAATATAAATGGCCCACCCTGTATTCTAACTCAGTCAGGTTTACACTGGCAGACAGCCTACTAGGCCCTGCTTCCGTATATAGCAGACCAGAAGGGGGGCCATAAAGGTGCAGAGGGAGCCCCCTCCCTCTATCAACCACTTAGATTCCGCGGTTGCTATTGTCAGCGGAATCTTATGGTTTAAATGGACATGGCAGCGGAATTTCGGTTGTATTTTTCAGCCATTACCCGCTGCGAATGGTGCAGGCACCACTCCTGTGGACATAAGTATACGTCCCAGGGCCGTTCAATAGACATAAGGGTATGTTCACACGCTGAGTTAAAAAAGTCTAAAAATACGGAAAATACTGATTTTCAGACGTTTTTTAAGCCACTCGCGTTTTTTATGGACGTTTTTGGAGCTGTTTTCAATAGAGTCTATGAAAAATGGCTCCAAAAACATCCCAAGAAGTGACCTGCACTTCTTTTTCGCAGCCGTTTTTTACGCGGCCGCGTAAAAAACCGGCCCGTCGGAGCAGAACGCCATTTTTCCCATTGAAATTGAAATCAATGGGCAGATGTTTGGAGGCGTTCTGCTTCCAATTTTTCGTCCGTTTTTTGGGCATTTATAACAGCCGTGTGAACATACCCTAATTGTACGCCTATTTGAAGAAATGTACCACTAAACTGGACTAACCGTTATGTCAATTTGGGACAAGGGGTTAAGTTTTATATTATGTAATTCAACAAACCATTTGCAGCTGTGATTTTATGTTTGCATCAGAAAGATACTTAGAGGAGTTAGGACACTATAGCAAAAAAACAAAAACCCAAACAAAATGTGCCCTCTATATTTCCTGATGTAGGTTACACCTATATAGAAACCACTTAAAGGTGTATTCCCACCATAGACATGTATAGTATATCCACAGGATATGCCATAAATGTCTGGTAGCATTAAGGAGGGGGGGCGTTTTTGCCTGAAAATCAGACAAAACCGAACCATTGTATCCAGGGCCGGAATTAGGTAAGGTGGCGCCCTACAAATTAAAAATTGACCACATATATAGACATGCACATACTAGAACATATATACTGCACATACATAAAGACATATTTAGACATACAGGCAAATTATATATATATATATACACCGCGTTCCAAATTATTATGCAAATGTTATTTTTCGCTGATTTTCCTAAATTGTCGATGCAAATGACAGTCAGTATAATCTTCAAGCCATCAACCGTTGGAGTATAATGCGAATTTTATTGAACAAATCTCCTAATGATAACAGATTTTTTTTTAGAAGTAAAAAACTCAAAATGCACTGTTTGAAATTATTATGCACAACAGAGATCAAAACATTTTAAAGGTTGTAAAGAGAACTAAAATGGTAATTTGCTGAATTTGCAGCATCAGGAGGTCATATTTACAGAAATCAAAAGCTCTTTCAATCAAAAAAAACTTAACATGCCAAGTTACATGTTAACATAGGACCCCTTCTTTGATATCACCTTCACAATTCTTGCATCCATTGAATTTGTGAGTATTTGGACAGTTTCTGCTTGAATATCTTTGCAGGATGTCAGAATAGCCTCCTAGAGCTTCTATTTTGATGTGAACTGTCTCCCACCCTCATAGATATTTTGCTTGAGGATGCTCCAAAGGTTCTCAATAGGGTTGAGGTCAGGGGAACATGGGGGCCACACCATGAGTTTCTTTCCTTTTATGCGTTAGCAGGTAAGTAGCTACATCGATTTACCTGCTAACGCCGATGCTGCTGCAGAATCAACTGAAGCCTCTGGTGCCGATGTGGCCGACACGATGCAGGACCTGTGAGTGACGTCACAGATCTGCACTGCCAGAAGCTGGGCGTTCTGAAGAGAAGTGGATGATACTTCTCATCAGAACGCCCAGCTAGTAAAAGTATTAAAAACGCCCCGATGTACGCACATAATACACGCCCACTTGGACTTTTACTTTTAAACACACCCACTTGGACTTTTGCAAGCCTCATTTGCATAACTACAAAAATGGTCATAACTTGGCCAAAAATGCTCGTTTTTTAAAAATAAAAACGTTACTGTAATGTACATTGCAGCGCCTATCTGCTGCAATAGCAGATAGGGGTTGCAAAATCTGGTGACAGAGCCTCTTTAAAACCTTTTTTGCAGAGGGACAATATAGAGATGATTATACTACTGTGAGTAACCATACTGAATTAACCCTTAAAAAATGTGGCTTGTCTTTAAAAAGTAATTTTGTTCCCTTTCCCTGTCCATCAGGGATTCATACATTCATTACAGCAGTAAAGCTAGATATAGGGAGACTGAGAGATGAGAGTAAGACGCTACGTTTACAATACCCGAATATGACCAGTAGTGAGATAATGGCATTATCTGAATTTGCTAAAAACAAGGACATTATTATCAAGCCAGCTGGCAAAGGGGAGCCATAGTTGTCCAAAATACCAATCATTATGTAACGAAGTCATGAGGCAGCTAGAGGACAATACGATCTACCGGAAGTTTGATCAAGATCCTAAATTTGAGATCACCAGGAAATTTGAATCAGTCATAGATAATGATATCACTGAAGGCCTGATTGATGAACCCACTACCCACTAAAAAAAAAATTGACCATAGATCATCCAGTGACCCCCACTCTTTACATTTTACCTAAAATACACAATACTTGTACATCCACAGGGACGACCAATAGTCTCGGGCATAGGGTCTATCTTTTCCAATGTGGCTATTTTTCTTGATAGAAATCTCAGGACCTTTGCAATAGACACTCCTTCATACATCAGAGACACAAGTGATTTCCTGCTTAAAATCCAACAGGTGATTGTCCCCACAGGAGCTATCTTGGCTTCCTTTGATGTAGTCAGTATGTACACATCCATTGAGCATCAGAGGGGCCTCAATGCCATTGACTAATGTTTGCAGAATAGCATTTTTTCAGAAAAATGCAGAAGATTTATACTCTCTCTTCTGGGTATCATTTTCCGTTACAATTATTTCAAATTTCAAGACGTATTCTATATACAGCAACAGGGGACAGCCATGGGCTCAAATATAGCACCTACATATGCTAACATTTACATGGCTATGCTAGAAAAATCGTTCATTTAGCCTTCACATTTTTCTCAGGCGCTACACTGGTGGCGCTACATAGACGATATTTTTTTGATATGGACAGGTTCCACTGAGGAGTTATCTATCTTTCATACATTCCTCAACATAATAGACCCAAGTGTAAAGTTCACACTAGTACACTCATCCTCCTCAATTACTTTCCTTGATACCACGGTCTCTATATCTGACAATCATCTATCTACAGACTTATTTGCTCATTTATCTGCTGATCGCTGTCCTATTTACACACGCCAATTATTGGCAACAAGCGTTCTATGAACACTCGTCTGCCCAATAATCGCCTAGTGTAAAACCCCTTTATCTGCAGTCCTATGTAACACCACAGATAACACAGTGATGACTCTCTGAGTACAGATAATGTAGTAGTGTCACCTGCAGTCACACCACAGATAACACACTCTGATAACTATACACACACACAAACTCAAACACACACACACACACACACTGGAACATGTAGACAGAGAGATATATACACACAAATAGGCACTTACCATCTCTCCTTGCTTGCAGGCTTCTTGCAGGACGGGTTGTGGCCGGAGCTTTCTCCTCTGCTCTGTCTCTGCTTTCTCTGTGTGTCTAACGAGGAGCAGAGAACAGAGCTCAAACAGCCTGCCGAGTGGTGCCCTCCACACGTGGGGAGGCTGCAGCGTCCTGTGCACTCGCACAGGTCGCACACCCCTAAGGCCGGCCCTGATTGTATCAGGGCACAAAAGTCGGAGCATCAGGGTCACTCAATTGCAATAAATGTTGCACAGGCACAGTATACGGGTCCCCAGCTCTAGAACAGAGCTGTTTGCAGCACCTTAAACCAGGGCAGTAGAGACATGATACCAACAGAACCCCATTTTCATAAGCATGTCCAATAAGAATCCAATCAATCAGAACACACCATTATCAGAAATGAAGGATCTTTCATACCAAAAAAAGTTACCTAGTAACTGCAATAATTAAGAAGGTTTTTTTTAAAATATTAGTTTTAGGCAATATATAGTAAGTCAGAACCATATCACATTCAAAATCAAGGTGTTCATTCATTTTGCAGCAAATCAATTACGGATTCCATTTATCATGTACTATATATCTGTAGTTAAAATTTCTCAATCGTTCCATCCGTTCATTCATTCAGAAAAGGCCCAATTATTTAAAGCATTGGAGGCTAATCTGTGTCTCATGCCAAGCATGCTGAAACTTAACAGCAGAACATGCCTAGCTTGCCAACTTAACCTTAATTCAGGCCTCATTAGTGCCAATCATGCTCTTTCTGTATATTTTGTCAAACATTTCAGGCATGCATACCCTGGTTTATAAAAGGGCAGCAGTATTTATTGAATACAAGACTCATTCCGCATGTTTTTTTAAATTACTGATCACAATGGGGCAGATTTATTACCTCTTGTCACTGGTTTGGCGTTTCGTAGAACTTCTCATTAATTTGAGTGACGCCTGTGACCTATGTTAAAATGTTGCCTGATAAATGTCTCCATCATGACAGTGTGTTATAAAACAGGCCCAGGTCTGACCTGCTGTGCATTTAATCCTCCTTTCAAAACAAAATTCTGCTTTTAGACATAAAGATAATTACGTTGCACATCTGTTAAGCTGGCCATATATGAGATAGATGTGGGTCGAACACTCTCGACTCGCCCATAGACATACACACTCAGCTTGGCCAGGCGTGCATGTTTATTTCAATAGGCAGAAGAGAAAATAGCAATATCCCTCTAGTTTATTATGCTCAGTTGCACATTGCATACCAGAAGTAGTTGTTATTAAGGAGGCTCTGTCACCAGTTTATAAGTGCCCTATCTTCTACCTAATCTAATAGGTGCTTTAATATAGATAACAACAGTTTTTTGTTTTGTTTTGTTTTTTAAAACGTTTATTTTTGACCAAGTTATGATCATTTTTAGTTTTATGCTAATTAGTTCTAAATGCCCAACTGGGCGTTTTTTTTAACTTTTCACCAAGTGGGCATTGTAAAGAAAAGAGTATGACGCTGACCAATCAGTGTCATACACTTCTCTTCATTCATACCCAGCTTGTTTCACAACACAGCGTGATCACGCTGTGACAGGTCTTCCTCCCACAGGTCCTTCACCGGATTGATGGAAGAGTGATGTCTGTTGACTCTTCCATTGCTCCGGTGAAGGACTTGTGGGAGGAAGTCCCATCACAGCGTGATCTTGCGAGTTCATGCTGTGCAGTGAAACAACCTGGGCATGAATGAAGAGAAGTGTATGACGCTGATTGGTCAGCATCATACTCTTTTCTTTAGAACGCCCACTTGGTGAAAAGTAAAAAAAACACCCAGTTGGTCATTTAGAGCAAATTAGTATAAAAGTAAAAATGATCATAACTTGGTCAAAAATAAACGTTTTTAAAAAAACAAACCTGTTACCTACATTAAAGCGCCTATTAGATTAGGTAGGAGATAAGGCAGGTAAATAACTGGTTACGGAGCCTCTTTAAATGTATGTTATGTTGGAAAAGCTTCATGTGATGAAACTAATCTTTCCCTCATAGAGAAGGGAAGAATGGCAGCGACTACTAATGCACTGCTGCCAAGATCTAGTTTATCTCTTTGGCAGCTCATTAGGAATCTTTAGACTGGAAAATGTGTGACTGCTGCCAGTGTCCATGTGGCATCTGAAATTTTTTGACCAGGTTTAAAATGAATTTGTCAGTATATGTTGACCTAGGTATAGGCAACATATTATAAGTCCAGGTCTGAAGGGTTACTAGGACAAATGACACAACAAAAATATTGTGCCTCTTATCTAACAACCCTCTAGAAGGAATACGCCTGACTTATGATTACGACTATGGCTTATTAACTCCTTGCCCCCGCCGCAGCTATTTTTTTTTCTCCCCGCATTTCAAAAGCCATAGCTTTTTTAGTGTTCCGTCTACATTTTTTGCGAGACTAGTTGTGGTTCTTAATGGCACTATTTACTGAACCATATAATGTACCGGTCACAGCAAAATGGGACATACTCTTACGGGCGTGAGAGTAGACATCATCAGTATATTGCACCTGAGCACTCTTCCTCTATGTAGCATTGCATTTGTGGCTTGTCTGCATCCTGCTGGGAACTGGTGTTAAACTGCCCTTTTATTAGTCAGTATGGCCTTTTTTATATAATGTACTGGGAAACTGGAAAAAAAAAATTCTTGTGGGGTCCAATTGAAAAAAAACGGTTATTCCTCTGTTTGTTTGTTTTTTGTTTAGTTTCTGTGGCGTTCACCATGTGGAGAAAACGACATGTCAACTTTATTCTGTGAGTTAAAATAATTATGGCGATACTAAATTTATTTAGTTTTTCTTAAAATGTACTACTTTGTACACAGAAAAAAATATTTGTTAAAAAAAATAGTTTTCTGTCGACATCTTCTGATTGACATAACTTTTTCTTTACGTCAATGAAGCGGTGTAAGTGCTTGTTTTTTGTGTGGCGAGCTGTAGTTTTTCTTGATATATTGATTTTTGGGTACATATGATTTTTTTTTATCACTTTTCATTCCATTTTATTTGGGAGGTAAGGTGAGGGGTAAAGAGATATTCTCATCATATAGTAACATGACATATCACTAGGATATGCCACCATATTAGGATGGAAGGGCCCCAGCCTCTGTGTTGAGTGAAAGGGTCTGCGTTGCAGTTCCCTGCACACCAAATGGCCACCAGCTTGACTGTGCAGGGAATATTGTGAAGGAGCTTTATTCATCCCCATAGACATGCACACTTGGCCAAGTCTGCATGTGTTTTCAATGTGGAGAGGGGTAAAAGCTTATCTCCGGTGAGAGCAAAGAATTGGGCATTTTGAAATTAAACACCCCCCCAACACATTAGATAGTCGGCTGATCCCACAGAAATTGGCCGTTTTCACTGACTTTCATCTAATGTGTGTGAGCTCCTTTAGAGATAAAAGTATGAATGTGATTATATACACAATGTCTTCCCCTTCTCACCCCCACTCTTAGGAAGCCACTCTACAATATAGATGTGTGAGCACTACGTGTACTTGTTCCATGTAACCCTGTTTTATATGAGATTCTAACCCTGTTTAATACCTTTTGGAGCCTTGTGGCTAGTAGTACATGCATGGGCTTTATACGGTACTTTATATAAAAAATTATTTAATGGCAGTGACCTTCATAAAAAGTAGGAAAAGGGTAAAGATGTAAAAGTCAACATGCCCTCTTAAACAATAATATTTTACAATCACAATGCAGGTAGAGTATAAATCTGAATCACAAAGAAATAATACGGCACAAACACTGGATTGATTCTAGGACTTTTAATTATACGCTTCATCTCAAAGTGTCAATTAACATTTTCTCTTTTTAAAAGCTTTGCATACCTTCCAAATAGTTTATCTTCATTCTTTTACTTGACATCTGCAATTTGTTTTCCTGAAGGCAATTGTTAGGCTAGCTGAATTTCAGTTTTCATTGCAGTTGTAACAATTTCACGCTTCCTACTATCCCTTATTTAGCCCTGTCCTTCTTTACTCACAAATTGTCCATATTTTGGGTCATATGAAATCAGTATCTATCACAATTTTTTTCAAAACTGATGTATCTTACTAAATTCTGCATTAGTTCCCATCTTGTATATTATTTTGTGTTGAACGCGTTGTGTTGCCTGTAACTTGAGATGGTTGAATTGATTTGATCTACAGTGAATCAAAGTCATTGGAGGATCAATAGCCCATCTTTACTTGTAGCTACATTTTTGGGTTGTTTTTGTAATGAATCTTAAATACTTTAAATATGAAGTTACAAAATAGATAGAAAGATTGATGACTGGATAGTTTCCACTAGTTGTTTTTGGAAATAATCGACAATATTGATTAGTTTAGGTTAGTTTGTTATTTTATTTTTTTCTACATCACATTACTTTTCAATACCTGGCATAAAGTTTACACATTTCAATGCAAATTATCAGAGCAAGCAATGGATGCTGGGAGTTTAGAACTCAGAAGACTGTAGTATTTGGAATACATCTCTAAGGCCTCATGCACACGACCGTAAAAACACCCGTTATTGCGGGTCGTAATTACGACCCGCAATAACGGGCCCATAGACTTCTGTTAGTCACGGGTACCTTCCCGTTTTCTCACGGGAAGGTGCCCGTGCCGTTAAAAAAATAGAACATGTTCTATTTATTCTTTTTACGGGCCGTGCTCCTATACTTTATAATGGGAGCACGGCTCGCAAAAGCGGCCTGCTGCCTGTGGCCGGCCGTGCCCGCCCGTGCTCGTAATTACGAGTCGTAATTACGAGCACGGTCGTGTGCATGAGGCCTAATCAATTCGAAACTCAGACATTCATGACATATCCACAGGATATGAGTTTACTGCAAGATAAACACTTACAAATGTATTTTTTTCAAGACCTCTACTTGCTGTTATTCAATGCAACCTTTATTGTTTACTTCCAGGAGATAAAAATATGTACTGGTCTCTGTCTTGTAACAAGTAAGTAGAAAGGTTTGGATTGTTTCAGAATCAAAAAATATCACCTGTCCACAGGATAGGAGATTATTTTCTGATCCATTGGGTCCCCACTGCTGGGACCCCCCCCCCCCCCCCCCCCCCCGCAAAGATCGCGAGAACTGTCTAGCTGCAGTGAGGTGGAGGACAATGAATGGAACAGTGGACATGAAGATTGGCTAGTTCTGTCATTCTCAGAGACATTGAATGGAGTGGTGGTCAAGCACGCGCTGCTCCATTCCAGCTCCTCCTTACTTTGGGGGGTGCAGTAAAGAGGATCTGGGAGTTCGGGACCCTCGTTTCTCACGATCGGTGAGGGACTCAGTGTTGAGGCCCTCATCGTGATAAAATGATCACTTATCTTGTGGATAGGGGATAATTTTTTTTATCTGGGAATTACCCTTCAAAGGGGTTGTCCACGCATGGACAACCAATGACCTATCCACAGGATAGATAATCAGTATATGATCGGTGCGGGTCCAACACTTGGACCCGCATCGATCAGCTGATCTGGCTGCCTCCAGGCACCAGATTTTATGATATGATGTTATGGTATGCAGTAGTCGGAGTCGGACGCAGATGGCACCGACTACTGCATAGCGGTCGTACTGCAGAACTGAAGCTCTGCTCCTTTTCACTTGAATAGAAGCAAGGCTCCAGTACTGCAACTCGGCCTCTATTCTGTGACCAGAGCCATCTGCTTCCAGCAGGAATGTCCAGTTCACAGGGGCAGCGGACCAGCTGATCGGTGTGGGGTCCAGGTGCAGTGGTGGTGTAACTACCGCCATAGCAGCAGTAGCAGCTGCCGGCACGGGCCCCCAACATGGCCGGAGGCTCCGCTAGCAGCCGCTATGGCTGCTACAGCGGGACGCCACTGAACACTACGGCAGAGCAGGGAGGTATCTCCCCGCTCTGCCATTAAACAAAATACATGTATCCCCTATCCACAGGATAGGGGATACATGTGTGATCGCTGGCAGCGATAGGGAGAACGGGGGACTGATAGTCCCCTGAAGTTCTCCATCACAAACCTCGGACTTCCGGGGTCTGTGTTGGCAGCTCCGTAGAATTGAATGGAGCGCCGGTCGCGCTTGTGCGCATGCGTGACCAGCGCTCCTTTCATTTTTATTGAGCTGCGCAGACGCCGGAAGTCAGAGGTTAGTCATGGAGAACTTGGGGGACTTTCGGTCCCCCGTTCTCCCTATCGCTGCCAGCGATCACACATGTATCCCCTATCCTGTGGATAGGGGATACATGTCTTTTGTCGGACACGCTGTAGGTCGCATTTTTCTGGGAGGGGGGACGCTGTATGGCGTTCCCTACAGGGGGGGGCGCTGTATGGCGTTCTCTACAGGGGGGGACGCTGTATGGCGTTCCCTACAGGGGGGGGCTGTATGGCGTTACCTACAGGGGGGGCTGTATGGCGTTCCCTATAGGGGGGGCTGTATGGCGTTCCCTACAGGGGGGGCTGTATGGCGTTCCCTACAGGGGGGGCTGTATGGCGTTCCCTACAGGGGGGGGCGCTGTATGGCGTTCCCTACAGAGGGGAGGCTGTATGGCGTTACCTACAGGGGGGGCTGTATGCCATACAGCCCCCCCCTGTAGGGAACGCCATACAGCCCCCCCTGTAGGGAAAGCCATACAGCCCCCCCCTCTAGGGAACGCCATACAGCCCCCCCCTTGCAGGGAACGCCATACAGCCCCCCTGTAGGGAACGCCATACAGCCCTCCTATAGGGAACGCCATACAGCGTCCCCCTGTAGGGAACGCCATACAGCCCCCCCTGTAGGGAACGCCATACAGACCCCCCCTCTAGATAACGCCATACAGCCCCCCCTGTAGATTACGCCATATAGCCTCCCTATATATAACGCCATACAGCCCCCCCTGTAGATAACGCCATACAGCCCCCCCTGTAGATAACGCCATACAGACCTCCCTGTAGATATCTACAGGGGGACTGTATGGCGTTATCTACAGGGGGGGCTGTATGGCGTCATCTACAGGGGGGATCTGTATGGCGTTATCTACAGGGGGGTCTGTATGGCGTTATCTACAGGGGGACTGTATGGCGTTATCTACAGGGGGACTGTATGGCGTTATCTACAAAGGGGACTGTATGGCGTTATCTACAGGGGGCTGTATGGCGTTATCTACAGTGGGGGCTGTATGGCGTTATCTACAGGGGGGGCTGTATGGCGTTATCTACAGGGGGGGCTGTATGGCGTTATCTACAGGGGGACTGTATGGTGTTAACGCCATACAGCCCCCCCTGTAGATAACGCCATACAGCCGCCCCTGTAGATAACGCCATACAGCCCCCACTGTAGATAACGCCATACAGCCCCCTGTAGATAACGCCATACAGTCCCCCCTGTAGATAACGCCATACAGTCCCCCCTGTAGATAACGCCATACAGTCCCCCCTGTAGATAACGCCATACAGACCCCGCTGTAGATAACGCCATACAGATCCCCCCTGTAGATGACGCCATACAGCCCCCCTGTAGATAACGCCATACAGTCCCCCTGTAGATAACGCCATACAGCCCCCCCTGTAGATAACGCCATACAGCCCCCCCTGTAGATAACGCCATACAGCCCCCCTGTAGATAACCCCATACAGCCCCCCTGTAGATAACGCCATACAGCCCCCCTGTAGAGAACGCCATACAGCCCCCTCTGTAGATAACGCCATACAGTCCCCCTGTAGATAACTCCATACAGCCCCCACTGTAGATAACGCCATACAGACCCCCCTGTAGATAACGCCATACAGCCCCCCCTGTAGATAACCCCATACAGCCCCCCTGTAGATAACGCCATACAGCCCCCCTGTAGAGAACGCCATACAGCCCCCTCTGTAGATAACGCCATACAGTCCCCCTGTAGATAACTCCATACAGCCCCCTCTGTAGATAACGCCATACAGCCCCCCTGTAGATAACGCCATACAGCCCCCCTGTAGAGAACGCCATACAGCCCCCTCTGTAGATAACGCCATACAGTCCCCCTGTAGATAACTCCATACAGCCCCCACTGTAGATAACGCCATACAGACCCCCCTGTAGATAACGCCATACAGCCCCCCCTGTAGATAACCCCATACAGCCCCCCTGTAGATAACGCCATACAGCCCCCCTGTAGAGAACGCCATACAGCCCCCTCTGTAGATAACGCCATACAGTCCCCCTGTAGATAACTCCATACAGCCCCCTCTGTAGATAACGCCATACAGCCCCCACTGTAGATAACGCCATACAGTCCCCCTGTAGATAACGCCATACAACCCCCCCCCTGTAGATAACGTCATACAGCCCCCACTGTAGATAACTCCATACAGCCCCCCTGTAGATAACGCCATACAGACCCCACTGTAGATAACGCCATACAGCCCCCACTGTAGATAACGCCATACGGTCCCCCCTGTAGATAACGCTATACAGCCCCCCCTGTAGATAACGCCATACAGCCCCCACTGTAGATAACGCCATACAGCCCCCACTGTAGATAACGCCATACAGTTTCCTGTAGATAACACTATACAGCCCCCTCTGTAGATAACGCCATACAGTCCCCTCTGTAGATAACGCCATACAGCCCCCCCTGTAGATAACGCCATACAGCCCCCCTGTAGATAACACCATACAGCCCCCTCTGTAGATAACGCCATACAGCCCCATGTAGATAACGCCATACAGCCCCCTGTAGATAACGCCATACAGACCCCCTTGTAGATAACACCATACAGCCCCCTCTGTAGATATCTACAAAGGGGGCTGTATGGCGTTCTCTACAGAGGGGACTGTATGGCGTTATCTACAGGGGGGGATGTATGGCGTTATCTACAGAGGGGGCTGTATGGCGTTATCTACAGAGGGGGTAGTATGGTGTTATCTACAGTGGGGCTGTATGGCGTTATCTACAGGGGGGATGTATGGCGTTATCTACAGGGGGTCTGTATGGCGTTATCTACAGGGGGGTTGTATGGCGTTATCTACAGGGGGGGTTGTATGGCGTTATCTACAGGGGGGTTGTATGGCGTTATCTACAGGGGGGGCTGTATGCCATTATCTATAGAGGGGGCTGTATGGCGTTACCAACAGGGGGGTTGTATGGCGTTATCTACAGGGGGGGGCTGTAAAAAAGGCACTATCTACAAGGGGGGGGTTGTGTGACACCCAGGGGAGGGGGCAGGGGCGTAGCTACAGGCTCTTGGGCCTCGATGCAAAAATTCTTACTGGGCCCCCCCCCGCAAACTTCTCATGGCCGACGGTCCGCAGCTTTCAGCTGCATCGCTGGGTCTCCTAAGTGACCCAACAATGCAGCACTAGCAGCCGGGGGCGTCACTAAGGCTGGGTTCACACACCCTATTTACGGACGTAATTCGGGCGTTTTAGCATTGAATTACGTCAGAAAATTCGGCTCAAAAGCGTTGGCAAACATCTGTCCATTCATTTGAATGGGTCTTACGATGTTCTGTGCCGACGGTCATTTTTTACAGCGGCGCGTAAAAAAGACCACCGCGTCAAAGAAGTGCCTGTCACTTCTTCAGACGTAAATGGAGCCGTTTTCCATGGACTCCATAGAAAAACAGCTCCAATTACGTCCGTAATGGACGCAGCGAAAGACGCCTGCACATGACATTACGGTTGAAATTACGGTGCTG
The DNA here is from genome assembly GCF_050947455.1 of Rhinoderma darwinii. Lineage (NCBI taxonomy): Eukaryota > Metazoa > Chordata > Amphibia > Anura > Rhinodermatidae > Rhinoderma > Rhinoderma darwinii. Next base: position 196,650,279 of record NC_134688.1, read on the forward strand.
TTTTCTCCTGAAAACAGCACCGTAATTTCAGCCGTAACAGACGCTGCCATGTGAACATACCCTCAGGGCTTAAAATGTCAGGAAAATAGCCCCAAAACATATGCGTCCGCCCAAAAAAAAGTGTGTATATGAGACAGCATAGCATATCTATAGCACTACGACCCTATAAACTATGGATAGGATTAGATGCAGTGGCCCAGCAGACAGTATCACACATGATAGGATTAGATACAGTGGCCCAGCAGACAGTATCACACATGATAGGATTAGATACAGTGGCTCAGCAGACAGTACCACACATGATAGGATTAGATACAGTGGCTCAGCAGACAGTATCACACATGATCGGATTAGATATAGGGCCCAGCAGACAGTATCACACAAGATACAGTTAGATACAGGGCCCAGCAGACAGTATCACACATGATTGGATTAGATACACAGCTCAGCAGACAGTATCACACATGATTGGATTAGATACAGGGCCCAACTCGCTGACATTGCGTCTCCAGCGCTGGACCCAGGATAGGTAAGAATAATTTTGCTTCTTTATGTGTTACTGATTATTTTTGTGTGTTTGTGTTTTTTTACAGGTTCGGTTGTTGGACTTCGGATACGAGGACTTCAATGACGGCGTTTTTTTTATTCTCAATAAAATGGTTAATGAGGGTTGTGTTTTTTTTATTTAAATAAAATATTTTTTTCTATGTGCTTGTATCTTTTTAAACTTTATTATCACCGCCTTAGTAATGGCCGCTGGCTGATTGACAACCTCCATTACTAAGGCGAGGCTTACTGTTAGCCGGTGCAGAGGCCAACACTAACCCCCATTATTTCCCCGGTACCCACCGCCACCAGGAGTACTGGGAAGAGCCGGGTACGAACCAGTACCCGTCCATCTGTAGTGACGGGCAGGCACCGGGGTGGCGCAGGCTGGTAGTATTAAGCTGGGGAAGGCCAAAAACAGTGGCCCTTCCCACCCTGGTAATGCTGCCTGCTGCTACTGTGTTGTATCTGGCTGGTTATGAAAATTGGGGGGGACCCCACATCGTTCTTTCCAATTATTTTTTATTTAATTTTTTTTAAAATGACGAGGGGTCCCCCCCCATTTTTCATAACCAGCCAGATACAATAAAGCAGCAGCAGCCTAGCATTACCAGGGTTGGAAGGGCCACTGTTTTTGGCCTTTCCCCTCCTGATAATACCAGCCTGCGGCCACCCCAGTGGCCGTCCATCACTACAGATGGTCAGGTACTGGATCGTACCCGGCTCTTCCCAGCACCCCTGGTGGCGGTGGGTACCGGGGTAATAAAGGGGGTTAGTGTTAGCCTCTGCATCGGCTAACACTAAGCCCCGCCTTAGCAATGGATGCTGTCAATTAGCCGGCGGCCATTACTAAGGCGGTAGTAATATAGTTTAAAAAAAAACACAAAGACATAGAAAAAATATTTTATTGAAATAAAAAAAAAACCCACACAACCCTCATTAACCATTTTATTGATGATAATAAAAAAAAAGCCATCATCGAAGTAGTCCTGGAATCCGCCGTAGTCCAACGACCGAACCTGTAAGAAAACACACAAAAAATGATTAGTAACACATGTGTTAGGCTTAGATACAGGGCCCATGTGTGATACTGTCTGTGGGACCCTGTATCTAAGCCTACCACAACGTAGGCTTAGATACAGGGTCCAGCAGACAGTAATCTTATACAGTATAAGATTACTGTGTGCTGGGGCCCTGTATCTAAACCTACAGTGTGGTAGGCTTATATACAGGGCCCATCAGACAGGCTCACACATGGGCCATGTATCTAAGCCTACCATGTGATTGGCTTAGATACAGGGCCCAGCAGACAGGATCACACAATCTGTGATCCTGTCTCATGGGCCCCCTAAGCCTGCTACATCGTAGGCTTAGGGGTTGTACAGTCCCTAAACATTGATGGCCTATCCTCAGGATAGGCCATCAATAGCTGATGTGTCTCTCGGGACCCGCAAATCAGCTGTTTTGAAGGGGCCGCAGCACTCGTACGAGAGCTGCTTCCCCTTCATTTCACTACTCGCCCACACTGTGAATCGCCGACACGGATTCACAGTGTGACCGGAATGAAGGGGAGCAGCTCTCGTACGAGTGCTGCGGTCCCTTCAAAACAGCTGATTGGCGGGTCCCGGGAGTCGGACCCCGCCAGTCAGGGCTAACCTTACCTTCCTCTTCGGCCGCGGCGGGAGTTCTGTCGTCTCGATGCTGTGCGCGGCGCATAGCGTTGTGACGTCATGCGCTGCGCACAGCGCTTGACGTCAGGACCTCCGCTGCGATCCGGAACCAGGAAGGTAAGTAAAGTCTGTTACTATAGTAACAGGGGCCCGCGGCCCGAGTTACTATAGTAACTTTTTATTGATGTGGTGTGGAGGGCCGCGGGCCCCCCTGGCTTCGGGGCCCGGTCGCAATTGCGACCGCTGCGACCCCTATAGCTACGCCAGTGGGAGGGGGGCCCCAGTCAAAAGTTTGCTATGGGGCCCAGTCTTTCCTAGTTACGCCCCTGTCCAGGTGTCAGACCTGCACCGATCATATACTGATGGATAGGTCATCAGTTGTCAGTACCTGAACAACCCCTTTAAGTATGTTTCATTGATATATTAAAAAAAATACAAATATAAAGCATTTTCGCAGCCCTAGCATTAAACAAACTTAAATGGAGAGAACTGTGCTTACACAGCTCTCTTCGACTTAATTTGCAACAGGAGAATCACAGGAGCACTTTATTCCTGTTAGGTGAGGCGCCAGATGTAGGACTATCACCTATGAGATATATTGTTCAAGATCCATGGGACCCTAACAATCACTACAATGAAAGGGCTGCAGTGCTCTACTGAGTGCCATGTGCTTAATGTAGAGAGTACTATAGCTCATGCTATTTTTACAGGGATTTTTGCATATTGAATGGGACTTAAATGAGGATGTATTACGTTTTGTCTGTTATCTTCATGTAATATTAAATTTGGTTTAAATTCCGGATTGTGACACATTTGCAATAATAGGTGACACCTGGAAGAGAGCTGTTACTGAGAGGCAAATACTGTACAGTAGAATGTAAGTTTAGGGTAATAGATCATACGCCTCCCAAAATGTATAATTGGTGTTCATTTTCTTAAAAAAAAACAGTAAAACTACAGTAAATGTCTTTTCACCACTTGCATTTTACCCAGTACCTATTCATAACAGTATGTGATTCTGAAACAGTTACGTGACAGAAACTTGTTCAATGCTTAATTTTCTGGCCTCATGCACACGACCGTATTTTTTCCCACCCGTAAATACTGGCGTAAATACGGGTCCGGTGTCACACGTATTCGACCCGTTTTGCACCAGTATTTACGGACCCGTGTCCGTAAATATGGGTCCGGTGTCACCCGTATTCCACCCGTATTTACGGGCACGTTTTTGGCGGCAAAATAGCACTGCACTAATCGGCAGCCCCTTCTCTCTATCAGTGCAGGATAGAGAGAAGGGACAGCCCTTTCTGTAATAAAAGTTAAAGAAATTCATACTTACCCGGCCGTTGCCTTGGTGACGCGTCCCTCTCTTCACATCCAGCCCGACATCCCTGGATGACGCGGCAGTCCATGTGACCGCTGCAGCCTGTGATTGACCTGTGATTGGCGTCATCCAGGGACGGCCAGGACGTCGGGCCGGATGTCGAGAGGGACGCGTCACCAAGGCAACGGCCGGGAGACCGGACTGGAGGAAGCAGGAAGTTCTCGGTAAGTATGAACGTCTTTTATTTTTATTTTTTACAGGTTGCTCTTTATTCTGATCGGTAATCACTGTCCAGGGTGCTGAAAGAGTTACTGCCGATCAGTTAACTCTTTCAGCTCCCTGGACAGTGACTATTTACTGACGTCGCTTAGCAACGCTGCCGTAATGACGGGTGCACACATGTAGCCACCCGTCATTACGGGAGCTCCATAGACTTCTATGGACTGTCCGTGCCGTTATTACGGCCAGAAATAGGACATGTTCTATCTTTTTCAATGGCACGGGCACCTTGCCATAAGAAAACGGGAAGGTACCCGTGGCCAATAGAAGTCTATGAGCCCGTTATTACGGGTCGTAATTACGACCCTTAATAACTGGAGTTTTTACGGTCGTGTGCATGAGGCCAAGAAGGTCTTTTAATGTCATTCCACAGCAACTACAGTAATAGTTAGTATAGAAGAATAACGAATACCGGGAATAATTGTTATCAGAAGCCTTTGTGTTGACTTCTCTTTACAGAACAGTGATTTATGCACTTTCTAATAGTATTTATATTATCTATTAATACAAGTACATAAATTAAATTGTTTAAAATCCTCCTCTGTGCTATTTTCTGATTGTTGACATAGTATCGTTTCTTGCTAGTCTAATATTTTATATTATATATATAATAGTAATTCTGACATCTCTATCACATGCTGGTTTTTCCATGCACACCTAAAACCAGTAGCTTTATTATTCCCTAATTTTCACAAAATATATATCATACAGGTCATTGGTTTTGATGGAACTAATTCTCTATATAGTGATATAACTGTCTTATAGCTCTATCATAGCTCTATCATCAACATTAGCACACATTGCCAAACATGTCCAAGTCGCATACAAACATTGGTGTTTCAATAATAAGCAGTGATCTTAATGTTGACTAAGGCTTCAATGGTTTAATGTAAGAACTGTTCAAATGAAGAACTGTGGTATGTTGAGAATGACATGGAAATGTAGTCTTAGGCTACATTCAGACGAGCGTAGCTAACCTCGGACGTAAAAAACTGCACTTTTTCACGTCCGAGGTGTCCCCGTGCGGGGAGCATTGTCTAGGATACCCCATAGACTAGAGTCTATGGAGGGATTGGTGACACGCAGTAAAATAAGACGTACAGCCCGCAAATTGAAAACTCGAATAGCAGAACACTGTAATAACATCAGAAAAGGCAAGATGGACCATAGTGTGTCAGCACACTACTGTAAAGTCCATCATAAAGATCCCAAGGACACTAAATTCTTTGCTATTGAGACAATTGATAATCATTGGAGGGGGGAGGATTTTATTAAAAAAATGAGCAAGCAAGAAAGTTTTTGGATCTATCAATTAAAAACGCTTCAGCCCTTAGGACTCAATTCAGACTTCAAATTGAAGTGTTTTTTATAAAAATGTTATTTTTTTGTTTATACAAGTACTTATTAAAATTGGTGAGATATTATCTGATAGATATTCTGGTCCATATTGGTAGTTCCATGTTATGAAAACAATTATGCAAAAAAATGCCCTATGTATAGTATTAGTAAGAGACTTGTTCACACATAGCATTTTGACCAAGGGATCTTGTCTCAGCAGAACTCAATTGTTCTGATTAGCTGCAGCTCACTGAATCTCTGGAAGCTTTAGGGTATGTTCACACGGCCAAATTTCAGACGTATACGAGGCGTATTATGCCTCGTTTTACGTCTGAAAATAGGGCTACAATACGTCGGCAAACATCTGCCCATTCATTTGAATGGGTTTGCCGACGTACTGTTCAGACGACCTGTTATTTACGCGTCGTCGTTTGACAGCTGTCAAACGACGATGCGTAAAAATACAGCCTCGTCAAAAGAAGTGCAGGACACTTCTTTGGACGTTTTTGGAGCTGTTTTCTCATAGACTCCAATGAAAACAGCTCCAAAAACGGACGTAAAAAACGCCGCGAAAACGGCGTGAAAACGCAGCGAAAAATGCGAGTTGGTCAAAAAACGTCTGAAAAGCAGGGTCTGTTTTCCCTTGAAAACAGCTCTGGATTTTCAGACGTTTTTGTTGACTACGTGTGAACATACCCTTAGAGATTGGCCAGAGTTCAGACTAAGTGGAAAAATAGAGAGAGAAAAAATAAAACAACTGATAAAATATAAATAATATAAATAGATCAGACTAAGGCTGGATTCACACGAGCGTTGCGTTTTTGCGCGCGCAAACAGCGCAGCGTTTTGTGCGCGCAAAAACCATTTGACAGCTGCGTGTGTCATCCGTGTCTGATGCGCGGCTGCGTGATTTTCGCGCAGCCGGCATCATAGAGATGAGGCTTGTCGACGCCCGTCACTGTCCAAGGTGCTGAAAGAGCTAAATCTTTCAGCACCCTCGACAGTGAATGCCGAACACAACAGCGAAAAACCTGTAAAAAAAAAGATAAAGTTCCTACTTACCGAGAACTTCCCAGCCGTTGCCTTGGTGACGCGTCCTTGGTGACGCGCCTCTCTTGACATCGGGCCCCACCTCCCTGGATGACGCGGCAGTCCAAGTGACCGCTGCAGCCTGTGATTGGCTGCAGCCTGTGCTTGGCCTGTGATTGGCTGGAGCTGTCACTTGAACTGAAGTGTCATCCCGGGAGGTCGGACTGCAGGAAGGAGACAGGAGTAATCGGTAAGTTAGAACTTCGGGTTTTTTTACAGGTTCATGTATTTTGGGATCGCAAGTCACTGTCCATGGTGCTGAAACAGTTTAACTCTTTCAGCACCATGCACAGTGAATGTCTCCCGACGTCGCGGACCGGAAATTTTTTTGCCGGGTTCGGCCAAAACGAGTTTGGCCGAACCCGGTGAAGTTAGCTTCGGTTGTCGGGGTTCGCTAATCGCAGAGACACTCCGTTTGGATGTTCGGAAACAGAAAAGCACGTGGTGCTTTTCTGTTTACATTCATCCTTTTGACAGCTGTTGCGCAAACACGCAGTTCGCACGGAAGTGCTTCCGTGCGACATGCGTAGTTTTCACGCACCCATTGACTTCAATGGGTGCGTGATGCGTTGAAAACGCTGAATCAACGGACATGTCGTGAGTTTTTGGCAACGGAGCAACGCTGCGCAAAAAACGCTGCCATGTCTGCACGGCCCCATTGACTAATATAGCTACGGGCAACGCACGTGAAAATCACGCGCGTTGCACGCGCGTATTTTACGTTCGTCTGAATAAAGCCTAAGTGGAAAATTAGAGACAGAAAAAATATAAAACAACTGATAAAATATAAATAAAAATCAATATAATGGATATGGGATGATATGTCGAATCTAACCAACTATAAAGGTGGCAAATAGGCTTGTTTAGCATAATATATTATATATATTTTTTTACTTTTTAAAGAGATTAGGCATTTATATAAAAATAATAAAAGTGTATATATATGTATACGATTATGATGGTAAGATCAGATTATCTCTATATATTGCAGAGATCATTGTGGGTGTATGTTTTTTTTTTAACCATTTTTTATGTATGTAAATTTATGTAAATTTAAATGATATGCGGCTATATAAACCTGTTAATTAGACACGTCACACATGCCCCAGAGGAAGCCGGAAGGGCGAAACCCAGGGTCGGGCGAGAGTGTTTGGCGTGCCGCCTAGAAATTTTAAAGATTTTTACTTACCTTGATGCTTTTATTTCTTGTTACTTCTGTGAGTATGGATTAAACTTGGCGTGGAGCAATCTTTTTGCAGAGGGTGTTGCACTATGTGTCTTCCTTTTTCCATCTATTAGAGACATAAGTTCCATTTCCTACCAGGAGTTCTTTGAATGTGGAGAGAGACGATAAGGAGCTTGGTGGAACTACAAGGATAAGAATTACCATCCACACCCTCATTGGATTGCGGACTGTCCACTGCATTTTTCTGGGAGAGAGCCCATACTGAATGATATTGGACTGTTACCTGTGCCGTCTGAGCGGTAAACTTCACTGTACTTTATATATGTTATTTAGGGTATTTGTTGGATCATACCCAATTTAGTTTTGCCTGCTCCGGTCTGAGAGAGATTTTGTGGGTATTTGAGCCAAGAGAAACCACCATTATATTAGTAAAATAAGACATGTACTATTTTTTCACGTACCTTCACACGCTAAGTTGAAACAATGGTCGTGTGAACGGTCCCATTGAAGTACATGAGTCTGTGTGACGGCCGTTGTTTTAACGCCCGTCACACGGACCACATATACGCTCGTCTGAATGAGCCCTTACTGTAGCGCCCATGGCCGCGGGACGTCGGGTTCACTCACCTCCCGACGCCCGCAGCCATGGATCTGTGAGCGCTGGCCTCCGTCTCCCTCCTAGGAGATGCCAGCGCTCACTTCTGCTCCGTCCGGCCGGGTCCCGTAGGGTGCGCGCGCACGCTCGCGCCCGCTCTTAAAGGGCCAGCGCGCACACATGAAAACAATGTTCATTAACCCACATGATTTCCTGCCCTATAAGAATGCCCCAGCCCTTCTGATCCTTGCCTGAGCGTTGTTAGTCTTTCCCTGTCTGTCTCGCAAATGGTCCCTTAGTGTCTCCCGTTCCAGCTGTTACCCGTGCCCTGTTACCGTTCCTGTATTCCGCATTGTTCCTGTGCCTACCCATGTTCAAGTGTCATCTGCCACGTCAAGTGCCATCTGCCACGTCAAGTGCCATCTGCTACGTCAAGTGCCATCTGCTCATCGGATACTGCCCGCCACATCTGGCGCCACTTTCCGCACCTGCCTCCATCCGTGCTGAAGCCACAGTCACCGTCCGGACTATTTCAGGTACCTAAGCATTACTGTCTGCTATCTTGCTTTCACATAGACTGTGACCTGATCAGCTGCCTCCCCGCTACGGCGGAGCGGCCTAGTGGGTCCACAAACCCAGTGTCCGTGACACTTACTACCTCATCTTTTATATGATAACTGGTCACAGTAAGGGTAAGGTGCTGCATGCCAAGATGAGTTTGATAATGAGGAAATTAATACATCCATTTCCACAAGTCCACTGCCATAGGTCTAGTGTTCAACAAAACATGCACAAGAAAATGCAAAGTTAAACGTTTTATTTTTAATCATACGAAAACAAAATGTAATGTGATCTACACCGTTTATTTAATACTCCTACAATCATTGTTGTATACCAGTCCAAATCTTTTTCTTTAAGATAATCAAATATCTGGTAATACTTTGGCGTCATTATTAATGTTCATCCTCTTTGAGTTAATCAATCTAATTAATGTCATAGCTATAGGGGGATCATAGGTGGGAGTCACACCTGGGCCCTGCTATCTGAGGGGACCCAAAGGTACACAAGAAGAAATTAGTATTATAAATAGCACGTAGTAGGTAGGGGTTCTCTTACAGATTTAGCATTGGGGAGCAGTGCCTCGGGACAGGAGTGTGGACCCACTGTGTCAATATTAGTTTTGTCTAGGGCCTAATCAGGGGCAGAGTTCAAGGGATTTTGAATTCTTCACCTTAAAACCTCCTTCACAGCGGGGAGGACTTTGTGCAACGAATCCACAGGTTGCCTATCCAGAGTCATCTCCAGTAGCAACTGCTGACAGCTTACAGATGATTTTTCTGAAGCGAGGTCCCAGAGTCGATCAACAGAAACCTGGTCATAATAATCAGAGGTTAGGGCTGGCAGAGTTAATGTGACACGATAAGACAGATACCGGTCAAGACTGGCAGAGTTCATGAAACTTGATACGACAGACACAGGTCAGGGCAGGCAGCGATCCCAAGGCATTTAGAAACAGGCTAGGTCAAATTCAAAATAGCAAAACAACAAACGCATTTATAAATGGACAGGATTCAAAGAACTTGGCCAGGTGTGGCAGTTATAAACAGGATGTTATGGCCGAGGTTGCTGACCACCAGCATTCTCCTCTAACCGGCAGCCGTGACTGCAGGACTGTGCATCCCCATCTCCCTTTCCAAACACGTTGCGCTCTGCTTCCTCCTCCCCTGGACTGTGACTGTATCACACTTTTACTGGTGCGCGCACTGGCCCTTTAAGAACAAGCACTAGCGCGACCACACCAGTAAAAGTGTTCCAAGCCTATCCCTGGATACCCTGGACTATTTAAGGAACCCTGCCCACTAACCCAGTACCTGAGCAATGTTGTTACTAACCCAGAGTTAGTCTGCAAAGGTTCCATATCCCGTTTCCTTAAAACCTGTGTCTGTGACTATCCTGTATCCAGTGTCCGTGACCACTCCTGTATGAGTGTCAAGTCCTGTATCCTGAGTCCAGTAATCCAGCACCAGCCTGCTTCCAGTAATCCAGCACCAGCCTGCTTCCAGTAATCCAGCACCAACCTGCTTCCAGTAATCCAGCACCAGCCTGTTTCCAGTAATCCAGCACAAGACTGCTTCCAGTGATACGGCATCAGCCTGCTTCCAGTGATCCGGCATCAGCCTGCTTCCAGTATTACGGCACCAGCCTGCTTCCAGTACCTGCAATCGGGCTGTGTCCAGCCTGCTACCAAGGTACCATCTACCTGTGACTGTCCTATATCTATCTGGCCAGCAGCTACTCCGTTACGGCAGAGTAGCCCAGTGGGTTCACAAGCCGAGGGGACGTTACACAGGTTTAAATACTCAGAGATTAGCTGCCACAGGCTGAGCACTGAGCAGCAAATCTGTCCCGGGGGCAGCAGTGAGTAGGAAAAGGATGTTAGCCTCTCAATCCAATTACAGAAAGTCAAACATCATAGAAGGCCTCCACTGTACATTGTGTTCCAAATTATTATGCACATTGGATTTAAGTGTCATAAACATTTAATTATTAGTTTTTCAATTAAACTCATGGATGGTATTGTGTCTTAGGGCTCTTTGGATCATTGTAATCAATCTCAGACACCTGTGATAATTAGTTTGCCAGGTGTGCCCAATCAAAGGAAAACTACTTAAAGAGGCTCTGTCACCAGATTTTGCAACCCCTTTCTGCTATTGCAGCAGATCGGCGCTGCAATGTAGATTACAGTAACGTTTTTATTTTAAAAAAACGAGCATTTTTGGCCAAGTTATGACCATTTTGTATTTATGCAAATGAGGCTTGCAAAAGTACAACTGGGCGTGTTGAAAAGTAAAAGTACAACTGGGCGTGTATTATGTGCGTACATCGGGGCGTGTTTACTACTTTTACTAGCTGGGCGTTCTGATGAGAAGTATCATCCACTTCTCTTCAGAACGCCCAGCTTCTGGCAGTGCAGACAAACAGCGTGTTCTCGAGAGATCACGCTGTGACGTCACTCACAGGTCCTGCATCGTGTCAGACGAGCGAGGACACATCGGCACCAGAGGCTACAGATGATTCTGCAGCAGCATCGGCGTTTGCAGGTAAATCGATGTAGCTACTTACCTGCAAACGCCGATGCTGCTGCAGAATCAACTGTAGCCTCTGGTGCCGATGTGGCCGACACGATGCAGGACCTGTGAGTGACGTCACAGATCTGCACTGCCAGAAGCTGGGCGTTCTGAAGAGAAGTGGATGATACTTCTCATCAGAACGCCCAGCTAGTAAAAGTAGTTAAAACGCCCCGATGTACGCACATAATACACGCCCAGTTGTACTTTTACTTTTCAACACGCCCAGTTGTACTTTTGCAAGCATCATTTGCATAAATACAAAAATGGCCATAACTTGGCCAAAAATGCTCGTTTTTTAAAAATAAAAACGTTACTGTAATCTACATTGCAGCGCCTATCTGCTGCAATAGCAGATAGGGGTTGCAAAATCTGGTGACAGAGCCTCTTTAAGAAGGACGTTCCACATTATTAAGCAGGCCACAGGTTTCAAGCAATATGGGAAAGAAAAAGGATGTCTCTGCTGCCGAAAAGGAGAGCAGCTGCTAAAATGCCATTGCAAAGCAGCAAACAGGTATTTGAAGCCGCTGGTGCCTCTGGAGTCCCGCGAACCTCAAGGTGTAGGATCCTCCAGAGGTTTGCAAGTGTGCATAAAGCTATTATTCGGCCACCCCTAAACAATGCTCACAAGCAGAAACGGTTGCAGTGGGCTCAGAAATACATGAAGACTAATTTTCAAACCGTGTTGTTTACTGATGAGTGCCGTGCAACCCTGGATGGTCCAGATGGATGGAGTAGTGGATGATTGGTGAATGGCCACCATGTCCCAACAAGGCTGCGACGTCAGCAAGGAGGTGGCGGAGTCATGTCTTGGGCTGGAATCATGGGGAGAGAGCTGGTAGGCCCTTTAGGGTCCCTGATGGTGTGAAAATGACCTCTATAAAATACGTAGAGTTTATGACTGACCACTTTCTTCCGTGGTACAAAAAGAAGAACCGTGCCTTCCGTAGCAAAAGTATCTTCATGCATGACAATGCACCATCTCATGCTGCAAAGAATACCTCTGTGTCATTGGCTGCTATGGGCATAAAAGGAGAGAAACTCATGGTGTGGCCCCCATGTTCCCCTGACCTCAACCCTTTTGAGAACCTTTGGAGCATCCTCAAGCAAAATATCTATGAGGGTGGGAGGCAGTTCACATAAAAACAGAATATCTGGGAGGCTATTCTGACATCGTGCAAAGATATTCAAGCAGAAACTGTCCAAATACTCACAAATTCAATGGATGCAAGAATTGTGAAGGTGATATCAAATAAGGGGTCCTATGTTAACCCCTACCCACACCAGGACGTAACTGTCCGTCGTTGCGGGAGGTTACTTCCCGCACGAGGACGTATAGTTACTGAGTATTTCCCGGTGCACACTGTCGGCGACAGTGTGCACCGGGAACCGGGAGGTCAGCTGTCACCGACAGCTGACACTCCCCTCTTGACGGCCAGCGGTCCTTTGCGAATTAACCCCTTAAATTCGGCGATCGGGTGCAATCGCCGAATTTTGGGGGTTTCTAACATATCGGCAGACCCCGGTCTAAAATCGCGGGGTTTGCCGATAGTTACTATGGCAAACGGAAGCCAAACAATGGCTTCTGGGTCTGCCATGGACGGTAGCCCATCAGGACCAACCTTCGGCTGGTCCTGATAGGCTTCCTGTCAGAGTGACAGGAAGTCACTGTCGTTTCCGATGGCACACTGTCGGCGACAGTGTGCATCGGGAACTTGGAGATCAGCTGTCCCCGACAGCAGACACTCCAGTGTTGCCGATCAGCGGCTCATCGCCGCTGATTTAGGAAATTAACCCGATTGCGATCTCCGCATGTAGCGGGTTTGTTGCGCATCAGCAGCCCCCATGCAATCGTGGGGGCTTCTGATGCTTGTGATGGCACCCGGGGGCCAGACAACGGCCCCCAAGTCTGCCATGTATGTCAGCCTATGAGGATCAGCCTCTGCTGATCCTTGTAGACAAACTGTCAGAGTGACTGTGACGTCACACTGACAGTTGGAATACGTTACACTACCTAGGTAGTGTAATGTATTCTAGCAGCGATCAGAGCTGCAGGTCCAAAAAATGAAAGTGTAAAAAGTAAAAGAAAAGTTAATAAACAAAAATATAAAGTGTAAAAAGTAAAAAAAAATTAATAAAAATGTTTTTTAAAAGTGTAAAAATAAGTTTTTGTTTTTGTTTTCCTATAATAAGTCATTTATTATAGGGAAAAAATGAAAACGTTAAAAAAAAGTACACATATTTGGTATCACCGTGTTCGTAACAACTCAAACTATGAAACTATAATGTTCATTTTTCCACACGGTGAACGCCGCAAACAAAATAAACGGAAAACTGTCAGCATCGCTATTTTTTGGTCACCACCCCTCCCAAGATATAGAATAAAAAGTGATCAAAATGTCGCATTTACCCCAAAATGGTACCAATAAAAACTACAACCCGTCCCGCAAAAAACAAGACCCCCCACAGCTTTTTTGACGAAAAAATAAAAAAGTTACGGCTCAGAATAGCGTGTCTCAGAAAATAAATAATTTTATAGAAACGTAATTTTATTGTGCAAACGCTGCAAAACTTAAAAAAAACTATACACATATGGTATCGGCGTAATCGTACCAACCGGCAGAATAAATTAAAACGTAATTTATTGCGCACGGTGAACGCTATAATAAATAAAGAATTTAAAGCGCCAAAATCGCTGTTTTTTGGTCACCTTAGCTCTAAAAAATATCCTGAGGGGTTAAAATAATCACTATACCCCTAGAAAAATTCCTTCAGGGGTGTAGATTCCAAAATAGGGTCACTTTTGGGGGGTTTCCACTGTTTTGGTCCCTCCGGGGCGTTGCAAACCCGACACGGCACTGAAAACCAATCCAGCAAAATCTGCGCTCCAAAATCCAAAAGGCCCTCGTTCCCTCCTGAGCCCTGCTGTGGGTCCAAACATCAGTTTACGACCACATATGGGGTATTGCCGTAATCGGGAGAAATTGCTTTACAAATGTTGGGTGGCTTTTTCTCCTTTATTTCTTGTAAAAATGAAAAATTTTTATGTTTCCACAGAAAAATAGGTGATTTTCATTTTCACAGACTAATTCCACTAAATTCTGCAAAAAAACTGTGCGGTCAAAATGCTAAGTATACCCCTAGAAAAATGCCTTGAGGGGTGTAGTTTTCAAAATGGGGTTACTTTTTGGGGGTTTCGACTGTTTAGGTACCACAAGACCTCCTCAAACCTGACATGGTGCCAAAAATATATTCCTAAAAAAAGGAGGCCCCAAAATCCACTAGGTGCTCCTTTGCTTCTGAGGCCTGTGTTTCAGTCCATTAGGACACTAGGGCCACATGTTGGATATTTCTAAAATCTGCAGAATCTGGGCAATAAATATTGAGTTGCGTTTCTCTGGTAAAACCTTCTGTGTTACAGATTTTTTTTTATTACAAATGAATTTTGGCAAAAAAAATGAAATTTGTAAATTTCACCTCTACTTTGCCTTAATTCCTGTGAAATGCTTAAAGGGTTAAGAAACTTTCTGAATGTGGTTTTGAATACCTTGAGAGGTGCAGTTTTCAAAATGGGGTGATTTATGGGGACTTTCTAATATATAAGGCCCTCAAAGCCACTTCAGAACTGAACTGGTCTGTGAAAAAATGGCCTATTGAAATTTTATTGAAAATATGAGAAATTGCTGCTAAAGTTCTAAGCCTCGTAACGTCCTAGAAAAATAAAAGTACGTGAAAAAAAATGATGCAAACATGAAGTAGACATATGGGGGATGTTAACTAGTAACTATTTTGTGTGGTATTACGATCTGTTTTACAAGCAAATACATTTAAATTTAGAAAAATGCTAATTTTGCAAATTTTTGCTAAAATTTGACGTTTTTCACAAATAAATATTGAATTTATTGACCAAATTTTTTCACTAACCTAAAGTACAAT
The DNA here is from genome assembly GCF_050947455.1 of Rhinoderma darwinii. Classification (NCBI taxonomy): domain Eukaryota; kingdom Metazoa; phylum Chordata; class Amphibia; order Anura; family Rhinodermatidae; genus Rhinoderma; species Rhinoderma darwinii. The sequence goes on from NC_134688.1 coordinate 196,665,370, forward strand.
ATGTCACGAGAAAACAATCTCAGAATCGCTTGGATAGGTAAAAGCGTTCCGGAGTTATTACCACATAAAGTGACACATGTCAGATTTGAAAAAATCATCTGTGTCCACAAGGCCAAAACAGGCTGTGTCCTAAAGGGGTTAACATGTAACTTGACCTGTTAAGTTTTTTTTGATTGAAAGAGCTTTTGATTTCTGTAAATATGACCTCCTGATGCTGCAAATTCAACAAATTACCATTTTAGTTCTCTTTACATCCTTTAAAATGTTTTGATCTCTGCTGTGCATAATAATTTGAAACAGTGCGTTTTGAGTTTTTTTACTTCTAAAAAAAAATCTGTTATCATTAGGAGATTTGTTCAATAAAATTTGCATTATACTCCAATGGTTGATGGCTTGAAGATTATACTGAATGTCATTTGCATTGACTATTAAGGAAAATCAGCGAAAAATAACAATTGCATAATAATTATGAACGTGGTGTAGTTTCTAAAATGCATGGAATTAGTAGATGGGGGATGTAATATCCAAAATATCCCATGAATTCTCTACTAACCTAATAAAATGGGAGACTTATAAAAGCATTCATACACGAGCAGGTATGACTTTGATCACTCAGCGCTACAATTTGGAGATTGCTATGCAGTAATTCATACCTGAAGGTTCATTTACACTTGGGAAATCATCATTACCATTTGTTTCTTTCTGAAGTATATATAAATAGCAAGAAAACAGTTTTTGAGTCAATCGTGTGTGCCCCAAAATCGTCCTTGACGGTGATGGTTTTGGTAAATGTGTTCGTCTTGACACTTACAATGCCTCACAGACAGCTCTCTTTTGAGAGAAAGCCCTTGCTAGGCAACAATGATGCTACCTACTGGGGAGAGGAACCTCTTCCCCCATGATTGTCCTGCTGGAAATTTTTTATCTGATACTCGTATGAATCATAGTCGGTGGTTTGCAAAAAAGATCTGTGTAAATTGGGCTAAAAAAAAAATCGAATTAATCATCATGGGATAAGCAGTAAATCTGTGAAGACAGGTGTCCAACAATTAGGGAAACAGGCAAGCTTGCTGTGCTCAGCTGTTTCCGGAACTCCCATAGAAGTGACGGGCTCAGGGGAACCCGTTTTGGGAGATAGGTGCGAGTCCTAAAGGTGGGACCTGCATCTATCAGACATTTATGTAATATCCTGTGGATATGTCATACATGTCCAAGATGAGAATAACCCCTCAAATGAGAGTTTCACCATTACCTTGAAATGGCATTCTTTCAACTGTAATACCCCTTTGGTGTTTCCTAAATCTGTTCCCTATCTTTTGCAGGTTATTGTTTCTGATTTCACTTACTGCAATTCTTACTGCATTTAAAGATTCTGATGTGGATCTCTTCTGGAATCTGTATTAGTTTAGGTTGTCTGGGGTTATTATTTAGGGAGCTTGTTCTGGGGTCTGTATTTTATTTATGGTATCTGTTCTGGGGTCTGCATTTGTTTAGGGGGCTTTGGTCTGGGGACTGTATTTATTCCTCGCTGTGTATTTATTCTAGGGTTTGGTCTAGGGTCTGAATTTATTTGTGTTGTTTATAGAGGCTGGAAATGATTGCAGTAGTGAGTGGCCAAAGAGGTATCGGCAGAAAACTCTGCAGTGGTCAGGAGAAGTCGTCATGGCAGTCTGGGCCGGATGGAGAAGAAAAGGAAAGACAACGTCCATATTAAGAGAAGACATCACCTCTGCGCCACTGGTTTTGTAGAGGAGTTGTCACCTCTCCTTACATGTCTGTTATAGTAAATCTTGTATTCCACAAAAAGTCTCCGTGTAGCCCAGGACTCATAGACAACAGGGTGTTACTATTCTCCTTTTTGAGAGGATGTGTCCCTACACAGTAATAATACTGTCAGGGATGCTTGGACACTGTCCAAGTGTAGCAGTCCGTATGTAGCTCTTTGACAAGGGGAATGGTAGCACCCAGTTGTCATTGCTAATACAAAAAGGTGATGTTGCCTATACACACGGCTTGGCAGGGCGGCGGTGGGCAAAGCTCAGGAAACAGGACATTACCTATGTACTGGTATTGCTAATATTTCTACTGAATATGAGTTAAAATGCTGGAAATCACAAGAGTATCAAGATCCAGCAATGTCACCCACAGCCAACACCCTGGTTACTAAAGGGCCTTTTACACCGGCTGACAATAGGCAGGTGCAGCGAGCGCCGATCAACGAGACTGTTTAGGATCTGCCAGGCATAGCTTCTGTATCTACGTCCATAGGTAATCAGTCTGCACCTGCTTCTATGTCTGTGAGACTGACTCCATCTTCCACCACTCAGGATGGCAGGCTTAGGAGTGGGAGAGCCTATCACAGCCTGGCCAGATGGAGCTAGCTCCCGCCCTCTGTCTATTTATACCTGCCTTTCCTGTTCCTCCTTGCTTGTGATTCTTCTCGTTTGGTTTCCTGGCCCTGCTGCAGCTTCTGAACTATTTGACCCTGCTTCATATTGACCCTGGCTTACTGACTACTCTCCTGCTCTGCGTTTGGTACCTCGTACACTCCTGGTTTGACTCGGCTCGTTCACCACTCTTGTTGCTCACGGTGTTGCCGTGGGCAACTGCCCCTTTTCCCTTGCTTCTGTGTACCCTTGTCTGTTTGTCTGTCGTGCACTTATTGAGCGTAGGGACCGTCGCCCAGTTGTACCCCGTCGCCTAGGGCGGGTCGTTGCAAGTAGGCAGGGACTGAGTGGCGGGTAGATTAGGGCTCACTTGTCTGTTTCCTCACCCCCATCATTACAGAGACATGTTTACACTGGACAATTATCGTCAACGAGTGTTCTATGAACGCTTGTCTGCACGATAATCGCCCAGTGTAAAACCCCCTTAAGTAGTGTCTCAAATATATTTCGGCTTTTGTTTAGTTAACAGCATTTCAGTAGAATTTTTCACATTTTCTCATTATGGAACTATATAGTAAATTGCCAAAAGCTATGATGTTATGGGACTAGACAATAAAGTCTTAAAAGCCATGAACTTATAAAATATATAACAAAGTGTTAAAAAAAAAACTGCCCCACTAAGGATTTATGTTATACAGTAAAGATATAGAGATGTTGACCTTAACCCGCCAAGTTCTGTGGAAATTAGGCTAAACATTAGCATCGTTGTAGGAAGTCCTATTATAATTCTAAGTCAGATATAATAAGCATGTTTGTCTTGTGCTTGTATATGAATGTCTTCTATAAGGTATTTATTTATTATATTACCACAACTCAAATGTTCATATTTGTAGATTGAAATTCTATAGGACACAAGACAAATGAATAAGTTAATACATTTTTTACTATATGGCCTTTTCATCATACTTAATATACAGGCCCTATATAAAACCAATACTGGTACCAATATCCTTCGAATAATCGTTCGATTGTGCAAAAGTGATCAATCAGCCTAGGTGTAAACACTGCGATCGAATGATTACCGATATATCGTTTGTAAATGGACGATCGCATAGTTTTGTATGAGAGAAATATTATTGTTCGTCGTCACTAAATGTGCAAGTTTAAACAGGTATCGTTCATTTTTCAACGACAAAGCCTACTGCTTTGTCGTTGATTTTTCGTTTGATTTTTCTGTGTGGTGTGTCACATAACTGTTTAATATCCCACCAAATGCAGTAGTTGCTTAGAACGGACCGGAAATACATGCAAAAGGAAAAACTAATCATGTGTCGAATACAGTGAGACGCGTCAATAGCAGATTCAAAGATAGCAGCACACTACTATATTCACTAATACGAACATTATAAATGGTACTTATAGTATGACGATTGTTATAGGGAACTTTAATTCTATATTTTGTTCGGATTTTTCAATTAACATACAGGCAGGGGAATTTAAACAAGCACACTCCTTACATCGTACATGTATTTTGCTACTGCGATTTATTTACTTATTCTTTTGGCTACATAATTGATTTGATACCTCACTGATGTGATTTAATAAACTTCTTTCTTCTTTATAGCACTTACAATGGAGAAACATATAGAAGATTTTCTGAAAGACTTCATTGATATTTATCGGTCGGTGCCGTGCTTGTGGAAGATTAAAATGCCAGACTATTGCAATAGAAATAAGAAGTCTGAGACCTATAAAAAGCTTGTATAGATATCTCAAAAGTACTATCCAATGGCGGACTTGAAATTTGTCAAGAGGAAATTCCAAAACATACGTACAGTGTACAAAAATGGAACTGAAAAAGGTTGAAGCATCCAAAAAATCAGGAGCGGGAGTAGATGAAGTACACACGCCAAGTTTGTGGAATTTTAATTTACTCGAATTTACAAGGGATCAGAAGGTATCAAGGTCCTCCCATACAATTTTATCAAATAGAGAAATTGAGGATGGATGTAACGAAGAGGCAGGTAACGACAATACAGGAACTTTGGAGAACGCCAATAGTCTGCAGGTAAGTGTACTGCAAACACTATCTCAGACAGTCTGCTGTCCCTCTGATATTTTGTTTACTTACCTGAATTGTTATCTGAGCACATGTTGCATATTGAGATAGGGGGATCTGTGCACACCCATTGTGTTAACTGACAAAATTTGTCTACAACACATGGCTATTTTCCCATTCTCCTAACCCTACACAGGAATATTAGAATTTATAACAGCGTGGAAAGATATATACATTAGACTTGCTTCTGATTAAATTAACTGGCTTATGATTATGCCTGAATTATAAAGGTATATTCACATGGTGTGGTCAAATCGTGGTTTATTTCCATGAGTATGGCAAAATAACGACAATATGCTGCGGTTATGCCGCAATTTTGGGGTAATCGCAGCACTATACCATGATTTGATCGCGCTGTGTGAATATACCGTTAGGTCCCCTACACACGGTCAAATTTGCTGCAGAGAGCTCCAAAGCAAAGCCAACCCAGATACCGCAGGGAATTCCAGCCGAAAGTCTGCACCAAATCCGTTTTGATTTGCAGTTGTGGAGAGCAGACGAGGGGAAGAAAAAAAAGTCAGTACTTACATACCCCTGGTCTCCTATAGCGGCGCATCACCTGTGATTGGCTGCAGCGGTCACATGGGATGAAATGTCAACCCAGGAGGCCAGTAGCACTGAGAGCAGACGGGGAAGAGTGATGCGTCACTATAGGAACACCAGGAGCAGTGAGTATCGTTTTTTTATTTTTAAAGTGGAACATCTTTTTCGTGATTTTTGCTGTGAATTCACAGCTTTTCATCAGCTTAAGGCCCAGTTAACACATTCCTTCAGGAATTTTGAAGCAGATTTTGACCTGCCTGCAAATTCTTGCTGCGTTTTTCGCCCACGGCCATTGAGCGGTGCAGGCAAAAAGATGCAGCGAAAAATGCTTTCTCTGCCTCCCATTGATTTCAATGGGAGATCAGAGGTGGTACCGCGGCAAGAAAGAGCATGACACTTCTTTTTACCGCGAGCTGCTAAAAACCACCGCGGGGAAAACTGTCTCCGCCTCCAATGGGAGGCAGTTTTGGCAGTTTTTTTTCACTGATTCCGACGCAGTTTCCGTATCAAAATCAGCATAAAAAAAACTCTGTGTGAACTGGGCCTAAAAAGGAAGACTCGCCATTTGTGCAATTTCACTTTCCAATTGAACTCATGGGGAAAGGTTTGAAACAAATATGCAACCATTCCACAGCATAAATTGACATGTTGTGGTTCCAATTTCTGCACAAAAATTTCAGCAGTGTGTGCGTGAGATTTTTAGGCAGGATTCACACGAGCATGTTTGGTCCGTAAAGGATGGAACATATTTCGGCCGCATGTCCCGGACCGAACACACTGCAGGGAGCCGGGCTCCTAGCATCATAGTTATGAGCCCCGCGGGCATAAAACAGCGCGAAATACGCTTTCTCTGCCTCCCATTGAAGTCAATGGGAGGTCAGAGGCGGAAGCGCCCGAAGATAGGGCATGTCGCTTCTTTTTCCCGCGAGGCAGTTTTACTGCTCGCGGGAAAAAGACGCCGACGCCTCCCATTGAAATCAATGGGAGGCGTTCTCGGGCCGTTTTTGCCGAGTTTTGCGATGCGGTTTCCGAGTCAAAAAACTCGGCAAAATACTCCGTGTGAACATAGCCTTAAGCTCCAGATTTTTCATCTGCAAATCCGGACACAAGATCCGTAGCAATTATGCTACGTGTGCAGGGGCTAACCTAAGCAGGAAAAGTCTACGCCACAAGTACATAGGGTAAACACCGCACTTAGTTAAATATAACACCTATAGGGAAAGCATTTTGTCACTTATTTATTTATCATTAACTTTATTAAACTTTTTTTTTAACTTTTTTACCAGTCCCACTAGGGACTGGTAAAAAAGGCTCTCTCCAAAAGGCTCCCTCCAAAACTACTCAGATGCGGCTCTCGCTATATATATCGCTATATATACTGATATCGATATCGCTTGTTCGAGCAGGAATGCTCCCAGCCCTCAGCTACGTCTGGTAGCTGAGAGCACGAAGATTTAACTGCTCTGTAGCTGTTTATTTATTCTGATGAAGCACCGTAAAAAGGCTACTGCATTAGAATAAAGCCCGTTAGTGGCCGCTGTAAAAACACCTATGGGCAGTCACTAGTGGGTTAAAACAAAAAGGAATTGATACAAGTATTCAAGAAAATTGTATAACTTTATTTGCTGAAAACACGATACCCGTTTAAGGCCCCATGCACACGACCGTAAAAAGCTCCTTAATTGTGGACCGTGGTCCGCAATTACGAACCCATTCAGTTCTATTGGCCATGGACACATTTCTGTATCGCTACAGATAGGTGTCCGTGCCATAGAACTGTACCGCAAAAGATAGAACATGTTCTATCTTTTGCAATTTACGGGCCATGATCCCATACTTTGTATGGGAGAACGGGCTGAAAATGCGGGCTGTGGCCGGCCGTGCCCACAATCACGGGCCGTGATTACGGGCACGGCCGTGTGCATGAGGCCTAAGGGTAAATCAACCTGCAGCGTAAATCCTTCAGAATGTCTGTCAGGATTGTCTGTGCGGAAATTATGCAGCATTTACAATAGCAGCAAAGTGGATGAAATGTCAAAAAAGCTCAGCCACACACTGCAGTATAACAAAAAATACGTGGAAATTGACTTGCTTTATGGACTTTCCATCTGCAGAATATCAATTCATGTTGCAAAGATGCTGCGGAATTTCAGCAAATCCTAACTGAAATTCCACAGTGTTTACGCTACATGTGATCATACCCTAAATATTAACACTCCTAGAATAAGAAGAGCTGCATAGCATAAGGGCATGTACAGACGTGGCGGAATTCTGCAGACATTGTCCACATCAATGCCGCACATAATCTGCGTTGAAGATTCCGTTGCACCTTTGCCTAAAATGTGCAGTAAATTGCTGCGGATTAGTCGTTGCAGATTCAGGGGAAGAGTACATCCTGCTCTCTTTTGAAACATTCCATCTCAGTCTGGCTATAGACCTCGAAACACATAGGACCAGCCAGAATGATGAAATATCCTGTTCACAAAAACAATCCGCAACGCAACACACATAACATCTGCGGATTTCATTGCGTAATTTTGCAACTCCATTGAAATCAATGGAGAAATTACGCCACAAGTACGCATCAAGTCCGCAACAGCCAGTGTATGCTGCGGACACCAAATTCCACACCGCAGCCTATTGTCCGCAGCGGAGTTGTCCGCAACGTCTGCACAAAGATAACTAAAAAGGTGTGTAAACCAATGGATAGAATGTCAGCTGCGGATTTCCAGTGCGGACTGTCCGCAGAGGAATTCCACAGCAATTCCGCCACGTGTGAACGTGCCCTAAAACTCTATAGTAATCCTTATTCTCCAGACAGATTAGGGTCCAAGAGGTATCCTGTAGAAATCTCATAAATGTGAAAGTTTGGAATACACCTTCAGGCCTGATTCCCACATTGAATTTTTCTGGCAAATATAACTGCACCAAAAAAACTCTAATAATAGCTCTAGCATTATTAAAATGTAACATGCATTTTTATGTTGTTTTTGGTGGCGTTTTTTATTTAGTTAAAATTGTGTACATGCTTTTTTTCTGGTGTTTTTGAAGTCCTATAGAGAAGCCTTTTGGAAAACAGCCTGAAAAAAACAATAGCCAGAGTATGCTGCGTTTGGAAAAAACACCACTAACCACAAATTTGCCTAAAAAACTCCACAAATCAAAACACAGTTGTATGAAGTGCATTTTATATTTTACTATAACCTCTCTTGTAACATCTGGCCGCATTAAAAAACCCATAAAATACGCATTTAAAAACATGATTAAAAACGCCACAAAAAATGCCGGGCCGGGTTCTGACGTAGAATAAACGCTGTGCAGAATTTCCGCAGCATTTACAGTAGTAGCAAAGTGGATGAGATTTTGAAAATCTCATGCCTACGCTGCGGAAAAAAACCCTCAGTGAAAACAATAATAAATTGACCTGCGGTGCGTAATTTAAATCATCATAATGCGGTGTTTTCGTTGCTTTTCTGTTACAGGTTTTCCCCATTGAATTCAAAGGGGAGGTAGAAACTGCAATAAATAGCAGATGTTGTGATTTTTGCAGTGGAAAAGCTGCGATTCCGCTGCAAAAATAGCAACTCAGGAAAAAAAATAAAGATTATACTTGCCCAGAACATTCTGCTTCTTTGTCCAGCCCAGCCTCCAGGGATGAAGTTTCATCCCGTGTGACTGCTGCAGCCAATCACAGACTGTAGCGGTCACATTAGATGAAACGTCATCCCAGGAGGCCGTGCTGCAGGAAGTCAGAGGGACACGTCGCTGTGCATACAGGTAAATATAGAAAGAAAACTGCATCACAATTTGGTGCGGTTTTTCGGCCGGAATACGGCATCCAGGGTGGATAGGCACTGTATCTGCCCTGTGTGAACATAGATTTGATGCAGATTTTGCATGTATTTTTTAAGCCACATACAGGAGCGGAACCTAAACGGAAGAAATAAACAAAAGAAGGCCTTAGGTTACTTCACACACACAGCATAAACACTGAGGAAATTCTGCAGCATTTGCGCTAGTGAAATTGACATGCTGCAGATTGAGGATAGCTGCTGAAGGATGGCTGCTACAGCAGTAATTACGCCACTGACACCTCGTGCCTCACATCAGAAAATGGAAGAACTTTTTTTATTATTGTTGTTGGCAAAGTATCGTTTTGGTATCGAGAATCGCAATACTATACAAAGTATCGTTATCGAAGTCCAAATTCTGGTATCGTGACAACCCTAATCGTGTGTGTGTGTGTGTGTGTGTGTGTGTGTGTGTGTGTGTGTGTGTGCGCTAACCCTTCTTAAAGAATTAGAATATCATCAAAAAGTTAATTTATTTCAGTAATTCAATACAAAAAGTGAAACTCATATATTCTATAGATTCATAATGTGATACCCAGGAAAATTGCTGTTTATTTACTGTCATTGTACTGTTGCTTTAGGCCTCATGCACACGACCGTAAAAACACCCGTTATTGCGGGTCGTTATTACGACCCGCAATAACGGGCTCATAGGCTTCTGTTAGCCACGGGTACCTTCCCGTTTTCTCACGGGAAGGTACCCGTGCCGTTAAAAAAGATAGAACATGCCCTATTTCATGCCGTAATAACGGCACGGGCATCCCATAGAAGTCTATGGGGCTCCCGTAATCATGGGTGGCTGCGTGTGTTCACCCGTGATTACGGGAGCGTTGCGAGGTGAGGCGAGGTCAGGGGACTACCCGGTCTGCAGGCCACAGCCCAGTGGCGTAACTACCGCCGGTACTACAATGAAAACTATGGCAGAGCGGGGAGGTATCTCCCCGCTCTGCCATAAACAAAAGACATGTATCCCCTATCCTGTGGATAGGGGATACATGTGTGATCGCTGGCAGCGATAAGTAGAACGGGGGACTGAAAGTCCCCCCATGTTCTCCATGACTCTCACCTCTGACTTCCGAGGTCTGTGTCGGCAACCCCGTAGAAATGAATGGAGCGCCGGTCGCGCTTGTGCGCATGCGTGACCAGCGCGCCTTTCATTTTTATTGAGCTGTGGAAGTCAGAGGTGAGAGTCATGGAGAACTTGGGGGGACTTTCAGTCCCCCGTTCTCCTGATCGCTGCCAGCGATCACACATGTATCCCCTATCCACAGGATAGGGGATACATGTCTTTTGTCTACACTGTAGGTCGCATCTTTTGGGGGGGTTGGGGACAGGAGCTGTAAGGCGTTCCCTACAGGGGGGGGGTCTGTATGGCGTTCCCTACAGAGGGTGGGGCTGTATGGCATTCCCTACAGGGGGGGGGCTGTATGGCAGTCCCTACAGGGGGGGGGGCTGTATGGCAGTCCCTACAGGGGGGGGGGTTGTATGGCGTTCCCTACAGGGGGGGGCTGTATGGCATTCCCTAAAGGGGGGGGGCTGTATGGCAGTCCCTACAGGGGGGGGGGTTGTATGGCGTTCCCTACAGGGGGGGGCTGTATGGCATTCCCTAAAGGGGGGGGGGCTGTATGGCGTTCCCTACAGACCCCCCTGTAGGGAACGCCATACAGGCCCCCCCTGTAGGTGACGCCATACAGCCCCCCTGTAGATAGCGCCAAACAGCCCCCCCTGTAGATAGCGCCATACAGCCCCCTTTGTAGATAGCGCCATACAGCCCCCCTGTAGATAGCGTCAAACAGCCCCCCCTGTAGATAACGCCATACAGCCCCCTTTGTAGAGAACGCCATACAGCCCCCCTGTAGATAGCGCCAAACAGCCCCCCCTGTAGATAACGCCAAACAGCCCCCCCTGTAGATAACGCCATACAGCCCCCTTTGTAGATAGCGCCATACAGCCCCCCTGTAGATAGCGCCATACAGCCCCCCCTGTAGATAACGCCATACAGCCCCCTTTGTAGAGAACGCCATACAGACCCCTTTGTAGAGAACGCCATACAGACCCCTTTGTAGATATCTACAGAGGGGACTGTATGGCGTTATCTACAAAGGGGGACTGTATGGCGTTATCTACAGGGAGGGTTGTATGGCGTTATCTACAGGGGGGGGGCTGTAATAAACCCACTATCTACAAGGGGGGGTGGGGTTGTGTGACACCCAGTGGAGGGGGGGGCCCCAGTCAAAAGTTTGCTATGGGGCCCAGTCTTTCCTAGTTACGCCCCTAACACAGCCCACATTTGTTTTCAGAGTTCAAGAGAAAAACATGGCACTCACTTTTTTTTTACGGATCCGTAAAAACGGGTGCAATACGGGTGGAATACGTGTGACCATGGAGCCGTATAAACGGCCGTTTTTACGGATGGTAAAAAATACGGTCGTGTGCATGAGGCCTTAGTATGCAGGTTTTAACCCCTTCCCTCTTTGGCCACTTTTGACCTTCCTGACAGAGCCTCATTTTTCAAATCTGACATGTTTCACTTTATGTGGTAATAACTCCGGAATGCTTTTACCTATCCAAGCGATTCTGAGATTGTTTTCTCGTGACACATTGGACTTTATGTTACTGGCAAAATTTGCCCGATACATTCAGTATTTAATTGTGAAAAACACCAAAATTAGCATTTTTCTCAATTTAAATGTATCTGCTTGTAAGACAGGCAGTTATACCAACAAAAACGTTGCTAACTAACATCCCCCATATGTCTACTTTATATTGGCATCGTATTTTGATCATCATTTTATTTTTCTAGGACGTTACAAGGCTTAGAACTTTAGCAGCAATTTCTCACATTTTCAAGAAAATTTAAAAATTCTATTTTTACAGGGGCCAGTTCAGTTGTGAAGTGGCTTTGAGGTCCTTAGATATTAGAAACCCCCAATAAGTCACCCCATTTTAAAAACTGCACCCATCAAAGTATTCAAAACAGCATTTAGAAAGTTTCTTAACCCTTTAGACATTGCGCAGGAATTAAGGCAAAGTAGAGGTGAAATTTACAAAGTTCATTATTTTTTTCCAGAAATTCATTTTGAATCCATTTTTTTTGTACCACAGAATGTTTTACCCAAGAAATGCAACTCAATATTTATTGCCCAGGTTCTGCAGTTTTAGGAAATATCCCACATATGGCCCTAGTGTGCTACTGGACTGAAACACCGGCCTCAGAAGCAAAGGAGCACCTGGTGGATTTTGGGCCTCCTTTTTATTAGAATATATTTTAGGCACCATATCCGCTTTGAACAGGTCTAGTGGAACTAAAACAGTGGAAACCCCCCAAAAGTGACCCCATTTTGGAAACTACACCCCTCTAGGAATTTATCTAGGGGTGTAGCAAGCATTTTGACCGGCCAGTTTTTTTGCAAAAATTTTTGGAACTAGGCCATGAAAATGAAAATCTACATTTTTTCAAATAAAATGTAGGTTTAGCTAATTTTTTTTCATTTCCACAACAGAACTAAAGTACAAAAAGCACCACAACATTTGTAGAGCAATTTCTCCCGAGTAAAACAATACCCCACATGTGGTAATAAACGATTGTTTGGACACACGGCAGGGCTTAGAATGGAAAGTGCGCCATTTGGCTCTTGGAGCTCAAATTTAGCAGGAATGGTTTGCGGAGGCCATGTCACATTTGCAAAGCCCCTGAGGTGGCAAAACAGTGGAAACCCCCAACAAGTGACCCCATTTTGGAAACTATACCCCTTGAGGAAATTATCTAGGGGTATAGTGAGCATTTTGACCCCACAGGTTTTTTGCAGAAATTATTGCAAGTAGGCCATGAAAATCTAAATTTTTTCAAATAAAATGTAGGTTTAGCTAATTTTTTTTCATTTCCACAAAAGAACTAAAGTACAAAAAGCACCACAACATTTGTAGAGCAATTTCTCCCGAGTAAAACAATACCCCACATGTGGTAATAAACGGCTGTTTGGACACACAGCGAGGCTGAGAAGGGAAAGAGCGCCATTTGGCTTTTGGAACTCAAATTTAGCAGGAATGGTTTGCGGAGGCCATGTCCCATTTGCAAAGCTCCTGAGGGGACAAAACAATGGAAACCCCCAACAAGTGACCCCATTTTGGAAACTACACCCCATGAGGAAATTATCTAGGGGTGTAGCAAGCATTTTGACCAGCCAGTTTTTTACAGAACTTATTGTAAGTAGGCCGTAAAAATGAAAATCTACATTTTTTCAAAGAAAATGTAGGTTTAGGTATTTTTTTTTCATTTCCACAAGGACTGAAGGAGAAAAAGCACCGCAACATTTGTAAAGCAACTTCTCCCGAGTAAAACAATACCCCACATGTGGTCACAAACATCTGTTTGGACACACGGTAGGGCTCAGAATGGAAGGAGCACCATTTGGATTTTGGAATGGTTTCTGGGTGTCATGTCATATTTGCTGAGCCCCTGTAGTACTAGTACAGTGGAAACACCCCAAAAGTGACTCCATTTGGGAAACTGCACCCCCTGAGGAATCATTTAGGGGTATAGTGAAAATTTTGATCCCAAAGGTTTTTTGCTGAATTAATTAGAATTAAGCCATGAAAACGAAAAATAATTTTTTTTTCCAACAAGATGTAGTTTTAGATACACATTTTTCATTTTTGCAAGGAATAGAGAAGAAAAAGCACGCCAACATTTGTAAAGTAATTTCTCCCGAGTACAGTAACGCCCCATATGTGGTTATAATCGGCTGTTTACGTATATGGGAGCATTCAGAAGAAAAGGAGCGGTATTTATCTTTTGGAGCGTAGATTTTGCTGGAATGGTTTGCGGACGCCATGTTGCATTTGCAAAACCACTGATGTACCAAACAAAAGTGACCCCGTTTTAGAAACTACACCCCTAAAGGCATTTATCAAGGGATGTAGTGAGAATTTAGACTCCACAGGTGTTTTTCAGAAATTAATACGCAGTGGATTGTGCAAAGTGAAAATTGCAATTTCTCCACTGATCTGCCCATTCACCGCACAAGATGTTGTGCCCCTAGAGAATCTTACCCCATAAATTGTTAAGCGGGTTCTCCCGGGTATGGTAATGCCTTACTTGTGGCCATAAATTGCTGTTTGGGCACACTGTAGGGCTAAGAAGGGAAAGACCGCCATTTGAGCATGGATTTTGCTTGGTAATAGTTCTGTTTGGGGTTTTGCTGGTATTTCCGTTTATAATGTGGGGGCATATGTAATCTGTGCGGAGAACATCAGGGCATAATAAGAGGGTATAATAATGGGGTAAATAATACAATTCTCCATAGATGTCTGTTACGCTGTGAAGCGATCCATTATGCACAGGCCGGCGTCACACTGATAAACAGTTTTCTTTCTTATCCCCCTTTTGTAACGCTCTGCACCTTTTGGGGACTTTTTCTCCTTCGTAGTTTGGGAAATATTACTAGGAAAGTTTTGCGCTGGTATAATACGGGCGCCCTCGCTTCCAGCGGATGTGCCATGTCCCTTCCCTTTCCTAGTTCCTAAATACTAGGGCCCTGAAACTGAAGGAATGTTCCCCTCCGGCCTGCGCATTGAGATGTTTTTTCATCACTGCATTTCTAGTGCCGTAACTTTTTTGTTTTTCAGTTGATTGAGCGGTGTGTGGGCTTGTTTTTTGCGAGACGGGCTGTAGATTTTATTGGTACCATTTTAGAACACATACGACTTTTTGATCACTTTTTATTTCATTTTTTGGTAAAGGAAATTACCAAAAACAAGCAATTCTGGAATAGTTTTTTATTGTTTTTTTTATCGGCACCCACAGTGCGCCCTAAATTACATGTTAGCTTTATTCTGCGGGTCGATACCAAATTTATATAGTTTTTTTTATGTATTGCAGCTTTTGCACAATAAAATCACTTTTTTTATAAAATCATTTGTTTTCTGTGTCGTCATTCTAAGACCCATAACTTTTTATTATTTTTGCGTGCACAAAGCGGTGTCAGGGATTATTTTTTGCGGGACGGATTGTCATTTTTTATTAGTACTATTTTGGAGTAAATGTGACTTTTTAATTACTTTTTATAGCATTTTTTGGAAGGAGATGTGACCTAAAAACAAAGATTCTGGCGCTGTTTTTCAAGGTTTTTTTTTACCGCGTTCACCGTGCGGGATAAATTACATAATAGTTTTGTAGTTTGGGTCGTTACGGACGCGGCGATACCAATTATGTATAGTTTTTTTTATTTTTACGGTTTTTCCCATAATAAAAGACTTACTATGGGAAAAAAGTCAGTTTAGCTTTATTTTTATTTGAAACTTGTGTGTTTTTATTGTTTTACCACATTTTTATTATATTTTTTTTACTTTTTTTACTTGTCCCACTAGGGGACATGAGGGCCTGATGCCCCGATCACTACTCTAATACACTGCACTACATATGTAGTGCAGTGTATTAGCGCTGTCAGTTATTCACTGACAGCAAGCCTATGAGGACACGCCACAGGCGGGTCCTCATCGGCTCCCGTACAAGGCAGACTCGGACGCCATTTTATATATATATATTTTATGTATATATACGGCGGATGTCGGGAAGGGGTTAATGTTCTTTATTCTGTAATCATGGTTGGTACTGAATTCACTTCCCTATATGACTCAGCATAAACATAAATGGGCTTCACCTTTAAGATGTATTCTCCAGAGAGAGGGGAGGGGTGTATCTAGCTGGGGACTCAGGAACAAACCTCACCCTGTGCAGTGTGTGGAGCAGCGCAGTGCAGAAGTGAGGAGAAGTGTTCAGCAGCGTGCAGGCAGAGGAGAGCAGACAAGTCAGTGTCTAAAGTTGGATTCAGGGAGATGCTGCAGCAGACATGTGGATCTGAGAGGAATTCTGTGAGAGGATCAGCAAAAGCCATGTGGAAGTGAAAGGAGTGCAGGTCAGTGTGTGTTGCATGTGGCACAGAAGCCAGACAAGGAGCTTGGACACTACTGAGAGTGCCTAGAGCAAAGCAAAGAGCTTGCACACAGCCTAGAATCCCCAAGGGACACCATTCCTCTGTGATAGTGCAACTGGATTGGGACAGTCAGCAGCGCACCTTCCAGCACAGTATAGAGAAGAAAGAGGAGCAGAACTCAGAGCACACTTGGAGGAATTACAGACAGAGTCAGGGAGGTGAAGCAGGTACCACCATTTGCAATACCCTGTGATATGTTTATACTACTTAAAGACATTGCCTCTGTAACAAAAGTAACCGCCAAGCATATTGTGCCCAGTAAAACTACTGTGAAAGTTTATTGAACCCTGTCTCCTGGAACATCCTTATTTTGGGGTACACCACATAACATCCCAGGGGATAGAGAACAGTGTATCCTACAAGCACCGTTTATTTCACTGGTTCTGCGGCCCGAGGCGCGGGAGAGAGAAAGTGCGCCACCGTGACGAAAGGGCGCGAATACCAACTTCAGCTCAGAGAGCCCCGCCCACTGCGACTCGGCGCCCGCGTTACCACAAATTGGCGTCACGAACAGGATGTACCACGAGGTGTGACCTTAAACAGGAGGTCCTGCGGCAGCCATCTTGTGAAGGAAGCCGCGATTTGCTTGGAGAGCGCAGGACTGTGAGATCGCTCTGTGTGTGTGACAGTAAGTGGATGACTGCACTGTTTTCTTGCTGCGTATTGTCTGCAGGGACAGACTGTTGTTAAGTAAAGACAGCACGACTGGAAGGTCTCTGATAAGATGTCGATGGAGGGAGATCATGAACTGCCTGGCAGCAGTGGGACCCCCAGCACAGCGCACGCAATGCCAATAACGATGCCGTATTATTTTGGAGCGCCCTGGCTCCCCAACTATAATGGAGATGCAAACAGCCTGAGAGACTTCAAGGAGAAGATGCAAGCAATGTTCCGGCTGTACCCGGTTACCGTAGAGCAAAAAGTGGAAATGCTGATCGGTCAGTTAGGAGGAGCAGCCTTGAGGGAGGTAAAGACCTGGCCTCACACTGAAAAACGGACAGTGGAACGGATTTTTGAGCGGCTGAGCACTACCTTTGATACCCGGACTATCTCTGAACTAAAGATGCGGTTCTTTGGCACGAAGCAACAGCCTCGTGAGTCGTTACGTAATTTTGCCCTCAGTTTGCAGGAAGCGTTGCATGCTATTAATCAAGTGGATCCACATGAAGTGCTGAATACAGACAGAACACTGAGGGATCAATTCGTTGAAGGAGCAAGGAAAGAGGCTACAAAGACGCAATTGAGAATCTTAGCACTGCAGAACCCTGACAGCTCGTTCCTAGACTTTAAAGAGATGGCCATCAGAGTCCTAGGGACCGAATCAGAGTCCAACCCAGTCCAAAGACGCCCCGAACAGAACCCCAGCGGTGCAGTGCCAATGTCTGGCATCAACAAAATTGTCACGCAGTGCGCTCAGACACAGGTGCAGGATGTGGCAAAGGAGTTGCAAGTGCAGGTTGCAGAACTGGCTAAAGGTCTGACAGAAATGTGCCAGGAGCTGAAAGAATTTAAACAGCAACGCCGACAAGTTGAAGATTGCTGGTCTTCGAGAGGTAGGCAACATTACAGCCCCGGTGGGGACAGTTATAGAAATTTTGGGAGAAGGCCCACTGACCAGTTTGATTCCCAAGGAAGACCCATTTGCAGGCGGTGTAGGAAAAGTGGTCACATTGAGCGAGAATGCCAGCATTTAAATGTGAATCTCCCCAGGCCAAGGACCAACCCTCGGGAGGTGAGCGCATAGGTCCAGATCAGTCAGAGTGGATTCCCCGATACATTGGGCACTGTCCTGTGGTCACTATCCAGATAGATGGAATCCCGTCTGCAGCATTGCTAGATACCGGTTCGCAGGTGACAACAATACAAGTGTCACATTATGAACGACATTGGAAGCTAGATCAGCTATTGAAACCTCCACAAACATGGATTAATGTTATAGCCAGATCATTCCCCATCAAGGATATTGGGAGCCAACAGTCAGAGTTGGAACTCCCACAACAAGGCCTGATAGTGGTTGACGTTCATGATGATGAATTTCCCCCAGTGGTCCTAGGCATGAATGTGCCGCAGAACTGTTTTGAAGAACTTATGGTGGCCCTGAAGAAGGATCTGGGCTTAGCCCCATTGTCAGAAAGAAGAGTAATCCAGCAAACTCTCCGCTTGTTGCATGGACACCAGAAATTTGCCAACCCAGATGGAGAAATTTGCAAGGTCCGAGTGAGTGACAGACGACCAATATTGCTGCAACCAGGTACAGAGACTATGATATGGTGCAGGGCACGAATGGGTCTGCGTGGTCAAAATTATGAAGCCTTCGTGGAACCAGTATTGGTGGAAGGGAATGAGTCTGTGATTGCGGCACGTAGCCTAGTAACTGTCACCCAGGGTAGAGTACCCATACGTCTGATAAATGTCAGCGATCAAGTTGTTAGATTATGGCGATGCCAGTCAGTTGCCAAGCTATCAAGAATTACCTTTCAAGACGTCTTGAACCTAGAGGTCACCGCCACGCAACATACCACCCAAACAGAAGTCTGTCCTGATAAAATCCCTGATACTCCATGGTGGGAAGAAATACATATTGGCGACAAAGACACTCCAGATGAATGGAAAGATGGAGCCCTGAAAATTGCCAAAGAACATCACCAAGCATTCAGCAAGCACCCTATAGACTTTGGAAGAGTGGATGTCATCCAGCATACCATCCCAACTAGTTCACACCCACCAATAAGGGAAAGATACCGTCCAGTACCTCCGTCTCTATACCAACCAGTGAAGAAGTTGATTCAAGAAATGAAAGATTCAAATGTCATACGGGATAGTCACAGTCCCTGGGCTGCACCCCTGGTGTTGGTTAGAAAGAAAGACGGCAACATTCGCTTCTGTGTTGATTATAGGAAGCGAAATAATATCACCCACAAGGATGCCTATCCTTTACCAAGAATCGAAGAGTCACTGACAGCGCTAGGATCAGCCGCATTCTTTTCCACATTGGACCTGACAAGTGGATACTGGCAAGCAGGGGTGAACCTAGCCCGTCTGCCGCCTGAGGCGAACTATAAAAAGGCGCCCCCCCCCCACAAATCTATCGGAGTTTTCTCATTCCTAACTTTACACATCAAACACGGAATATATAAATTTTTTAAATAGGAAAACATTTGATGTTTATTTGTTAGGCCCTGTTCACACAGAGTATTTTGACGAGTTTTTGGGCGCGGAAACCGCTCCGCAAAACTCGTCAAAAACCGTCCGAAAATGCCTCCCGAGAAAGAAGGGACATGCCCTATCTTCGCACGTTTACGCCTCTGACCTCCTATTGACATCAATGGGAGGCAGAGAGAGGGTATTTCGCTGAGTTTTTTGCCCGTAGCACTCAATGGTCGTGAGCGAAAAACGCGGTGAAAATCGCGGCAAACGACGTGCAGGAAGGACCAAATTTGCCTCAAAAACCCAAAAAACTCAGTGTGAACATAGCCTTAAAGTGCTGTTTGAAGTATGGAAAATATTTAAAGAATTATTCTTACTGCCAATCAGTGCAGTGCAAATAGTACAGTCTGCCCTGCCCCATATCTCTCCTCGGCAGCCAGTCTCATTTGCGGCGAAACTCTCTGCAATTACATTCAGGCCAGTCCAGGACGGATCGCGCTTAGCGCTGTTTTGAAGCGGCACGTCCTGGGCTGGTTTCTTTGCTCTACCTGCTGTATTGTTGTGGTCTGCCTGTGCTGGCTCGATGCCAGTGGTGGATTAATATGATCTTTGGCCCTGTGCGGTCCACAAGTTATGGACCCACATCCCACACGTAAGTATCACCTACATGTCAAAGTACATCACATGCCACTCTGCGGACTGTCTCTTAGCCTGATCATCCGCTGCCACTCACACTTCCCCACAGCCCCCACCACTGTAATGTACATAGATTGTAAGACCAACATTACCAATAATACCGCCATACTGCTACTGAATAATACCCCATACTGTTACTGAATAATACCCCCATACTGTTACTGAATAATACCCCCATACTGTTACTGAATAATACCCCCATACTGTTACTGAATAATACCTCCATACTGTTACTGAATAATACCCCCATACTGTTACTGAATAATACTCCCATACTGTTACTTAATAATACATTTATACTGTTACTGAATAATACCCCCGTACTGTTACTGAATAATACCTCCATACTGTTACTGAATAATACATTTATACTGTTACTGAATAATACCTCCATACTGTAACTGAATAATACCTCCATACTGTTACTGAATAATACCTCCATACTGTTACTGAATAATACCTCCATACTGTTACTGAATAATACCTCCATACGGTTACTGAATAAAACTGCCAAACCATGATCACATATTACTACAACATTGTGTCAGAAAAAACCCACCATACTGTTCGTGAATAAATCACACTATATATAGACCAATATTACCACCATATAAGTGACCTTATAGAGGTAGATGCCAGTTATACATAAGATATCTGCAAACCATATAAGTGATTACAGTATAGTTATATCGAGTGACTATTGTGGCAAATTTAAGTTTTTAACATTTTTATACTGCTTTTTTTTGGTAGGTTCCGCTGGAGCATTTGGACTACGTCGTAGATACATTGGACTACTCCGATGATCTACTTTTAAAAAAAAAAAAAAAATGGTGAAAGAGGGTTGCATGGGGGAGTTTAGATTTCAATAAAAGTTTTTCTTGTGTTTTTTTTTAATACTTTATTATGGCCTTAGTAATGGCTGCTGTCTGATTGAGAGCGTCCATTACTAAGAAGGGGCTTAGTGATAGCCAGTAAAAAGGCTATCACTAACCCCTATAATTACCCTGGTTCTCACTGCCGCGAGGGGAGTACGATCCAGTACCCGACCATCTGAAGTGACGGTAAGGCAGCAGGGCGGTCACGTGGCCCTTCCCACCCTGGGGATGCTAGGCTGCAGCTGCTTTATTGTATCTGGCTGGCTGTGAAAAATAGCGGGAACCCCACGTCTTTTTAAAAAAAGAAATAGAAAAAAAATTACGTGAGATCCCCTCCATTTTTCATAACCAGCCAGATACAATAAAGCAGCAGCAGCCTAGCATTACCAGGGTGGGAAGGGCCATGGTTTTAGGCCATTCCGAGCCTGATATTACCTGCCTGCGGCCACCCCAGTACCAGCCCTTCTCTTCAGACAGTCGGGTGCTGGATCGTACCCAGCTCTTCCCAGTACTCCTGGTGGCGGTGGGTACCGGGGTAATAATACGGGTTAGTGCTAGCCTTATTACTGGCTAACACTAAGCCCCTTCTTAGTAATGGACGCTCTCAGACAGCTGCCATTACTAAGGCGGTAATGAAGTATTAAAAAACAGAGACATAAAGACATTTATTTTATTGAAATGACAACTCTTCCACACAATCCACTTTAACCATTTTATTTTTAAAAAAAAGAAATAAAGCTTAAATCAGCGAAGTAGTCCAATGAATCTACGACGTAGTCCAAATGGTCTAGCGGAACCTGCAAAACAAAAATTAGAAGAATGAAAAATAAAAATAAAGCTGGCTGCCCCCACAGACGTACAAACATATGAATAAATAGCTACCTTCGGAAACATATTAAAATAATTAGAAAAATTAGGCCAATAAAAAAATAAAAAATTATAACACCTTTCTTTTAAAGAGAACCTTTCACCTCCCCATACATGTACAGCTGAGTGCAGCAGGTAATGGGGAGGGCCGCACAAACTCTGGGGCACTTTACATTTTTTTCATTATTTAGATATCAGTGCTGTAATATTTGGCGCCCGATATTTAAATAACCCCCTGAACTGTCAATGGGGAGGTAATTGGCAAGGGGGCGTGTAACATCGCCATGACACTGTCCAATCAGCTACGGTCAGCATTACAGCAAGAGCTGGAGAGAGAGCGCGTGCGCGCAGCTCCGCCACCACCAAGGAACACAAGAGGAGAAGAAGAGTGTGAATTCTTCTTCTTCTGTTTCATGGCATCGGAGCTGTGCATGCACGCACGCTCTCACTCTTTAGCTCTCGGCAGACAAGGACGACAAGACTGATCTCTCACCTGAGATCAGTCTTGTACTTGCCTGCCAAGAGCTGAAGAGTGAGAGCGTGCGTGTGCACATGATCTCCTCTCTCCAGCTCTTGCTGTTGACATTGTCCGCAGCGGATTGGGCAGTGTCACAGCGATGTTACACGTCCCCTTGCCAATTACCGCCCCATTGGCAGTTCATGGGGTTATTTAAATATCGGGCGCCAAATATTACAGCACCGATATCTAAGTAAGGAAAGAGGGTAGAAAAAAAAATGTAAAGTGCCCCAGAGTTTGTGCAGCCCTGACCATTACATGCTGCACTCAAATGCAAATCTGTGGGCAGGTGAAAGATTCTCTTTAAAGTGTAACAACTTTTTAAAAAAATGTTGACATGTCAGAAGTTTTGATCAGTGGGGGCCGAGCACTGAGACACCTCCACTAGTCGCTAAAACGAAGCAGCAGAAGTGCTCGGGTGAGCGTGTGCCGCTTCAATTCTGTTTGGCTTTCCTTGGAGCAGTGTACAGGCTCAATAGAAAGTCTAGGAGTCCGTACACCGCTCACTCGGCTGAAAGTCGATCATAAATGAAGCGGCACAGCGCTCACCCGAGCACTTCTGCTGCTTCGTTTTAGCGATCGGTGGGGGCCTCAGTGCTCGGTCCCCCACCGATGAAAACTTCGGACATGTCACTATGATATATAAAGATATCTATTAATGCGATTGGTGCAAGTTTTAATTACTTTTTATTGAAAATGATTTGCACTTTTTGAGATACAGCTGCTTTGTATCCTGTATACAGAGCAGCTGTATATAGCGCTGAGACCTGAATCCATTAGGTCGCCTATTACCGATCACATCTAAGTTATGAACTTAGATGTGATCGGTTACAGCTCGACACTGAATCAGTCAGTCCCACTGACCTGACGGATACAGGATACAGCGCTATATACATTATATAATATATTTATTTTAATTAGCGGGGGCAGGTTTATGGGGAATGATTAGGGCCTGTTCACATCAGCGTTGGCTTTCCGTTCCGGGGTTCCGTGGGAGGTTTCCGTCGGGTGAACCCCCTGCAACGGAAAGTCAAACTGAAACCACAGCTTCCGTTTCAGTCACCATTGAAATCAATGGTGACGGAAACATTGCTAATGGTTTCCGTTCATCACCATTCCGGCAGGTTTCAGTTTTTGTGACGGAATCAAGAGCGCAGTCGACTGCGCTAATGGTGACTGAAACGGAAGCTGTGGTTTCAGTTTGACTTTCCGTTGCGGGGTTACCTCCGACGGAACCCCAGAACGGAAAGCCAACGCTGATGTGAACAGGCCCTAAGGCTTCTTTCACACTAGCATTAATATACGTTTACCTCTCTTCCGTCAGAGGAAGAGAGGATCGATACGTTAAACGGAAAGCAACGGCTCCATTAGAATTACCATTGCTTTCAATGGTAATTCTTTTGTATCAGTTGCATTCCGTTTGTCTCCGTTCGCTAAGTTTCCGTTTTTTTTAAAGGAAACAAAAGTGAAGTCTGCAGAACTTTTATTTCCGTTCAAAAGAACGGAAACCTAGCGAACGGAGACAAACGGAAAGCAACTGATACAAAAGAATTACCATTGAAAGCAATGGTAATTCTAATGGAGCCGTTGCTTTCCGTTTAACGTATTGATCCTCTCTTCCTCTGACGGAAGAGAGGTAAACGTATATTAATGCTAGTGTGAACAAAGCCCAATACAAGTAAGATATTAATAAATAAATACATTTAAAAAAAAAACCCAACTGGGCTTTGAACCAGCAACCTCCAAGTGTAAGGCAGACAAGCTAACCACTACACTATAGAAAGCTTCAGTCAATGCCTGTGAAACTGTAGTACTTGAGGGTTTATTGAATGACAGGCACTATTAGTCTCTCCTGTCTCTCTGCTGCGTGTGGGTGGTGACTGGTCAGAGACTCACAGTCAGACTGGCTGCCGCAGCTGCTGCATGCAGTGTGCACTGTGAGACTCACCAGTCAGCCCTATTTGTAGCTTTCCCACGCTAATTAAGCACAGGAAAGCTACAAAGCCAGGAGTATACTGCAGGGGGGGGGGGAGGGGTCGTTTTACTGACAGCAGAGGGCTCTATGGGGGGGAATCATCCCCCCACCATAGAGCCCTGACTAGTTACTATACTGGAAGGTTAGGGGGGTCTGAGCATCTGACTGCTCTAAAGTGGGGGCAGAATCCCCCCTATAGAGCTCTCTGCAGTAAGTCAGACGCTCAGACCCTCCCCCACCCACACTAATCGTTCCATTATAGTGATGTGAGGGCTCTATGGGGTGAATTATTCCAGCCCCATAGAGCCCTCTGCTGTCGGTAAAATGCCCCCCTGCAGTATACTCACGTCCCGGTCCCAGCAAGGCAGGCACTTACCTCGTGGTGCTGGTGCTGCTCGTCGCTCCTCCTGCAGACTTGCTCCTCTCTGGCTGTATGTACTGTGTACAGCGTCAGAGAGGAGGAGGAGTATTACAGACGTTCGGCGCGTCTGCATGGCCCCTCCCCCCGGTCCAGTCCCGGGCTGAAAATGCCGCCCCCCCCCCCCCGTTTGGGTAGGTGGTGCCGCCTGAGGCCGTCGGCTCACCTGGCCTCATGGCAGGTTCGGCATTGCTGGCAAGTACCAATGGCCCCTGAAGATCGAGAAAAGACAGCTTTTACCACATCAATGGGCTTGTTCGAATTCAACAGTATGCCATTCGGGCTGTGCAATGCCCCAGGAACATTTCAAAGACTGATGGAGTACTGTTTAGGCCATAAGAATTTTGAAACGGTCCTCTTGTATCTAGATGACGTCATTGTTTACTCTAAGACATATGAAGAGCATTTGAAGCACCTGGGAGAAGTGTTGGATGTCCTCATCAAGTACAGTTTAAAAGTCAAGCCGTCAAAGTGCCATTTGCTGAAGCCAAAGGTGCATTACCTGGGACATGTTGTCAGCGCTGAAGGAGTCATCCCAGATCCAGACAAAGTGGCTGCAGTGAAAGATTGGCCGACCCCTACCACCATTCAGGAGGTAAAAAGTTTCCTTGGATTTGCGGGGTACTACCGCCGCTTTATAAAGAACTTTGCCCAAATTGCAGCACCCCTACAGGAATTGTTACGAGGCCAACCCAATCGTAAGCTACAGAAGAATGTGCCGATACTCTGGTCTGAAGCGCAAGAGGCCTCCTTTAATAAACTCAAACAGATGCTAATTGAAACCCCCGTGTTGGCTTACCCAGACTACAGCCGTCCTTTCCATTTGTACACAGATGCCAGCAAGAAAGGATTGGGTGCTGTGCTTTCCCAAGTACAGGATGAGAAAGAAAGGGTGATAGCTTATGGAAGTCGAGCCCTTAGAAGTACAGAAAGAAACGATGATAACTACAGCTCGTTTAAGTTGGAATTCCTTGCACTCGTGTGGGCCATTACTGAGAAGTTCCGGGACTACCTTACTGCCACTTCATTTGTAGTCTTTACCGACAACAACCCCCTGGCTCATTTAAACACAGCTCGGCTGGGAGCTTTGGAGCAAAGATGGGCATCCCGACTAGCCAACTTCAAATTTACTATCAAATATAGAACAGGAAAATCGAATGTGAATGCAGATGCACTGTCCCGGCTGCCTACAGTAGAAGAAGTGGACAGAGATGAGAAGAATTGGGAAGAGGTGGAAATGCCTGCTTTCTATGCACAATTTGCCAACCAAAATGGCATGACAACAAGGAGAGGAACCCCGCCCCCATCTACACATGTGCCTCTTAATCTACAAACAGAGAAAGTACATTGGGCTCAGGTCCAGAAAGAAAGCAGAGTCTTGGAAAGTTTAAAAACCCTTCTTGAATCTGGAAGAAAACTCAGCAGGAGTCAGCGTATCAGTGCCGATCCAGAGTTGGTTAAACTGTTAAGGCAGAGAAGACGGCTATTCATAGGGAAGGGTCAGCTATACAGACGCACTCTAGATCCAATCACTTATGAACGTGTGAATCAGATTGTGGTGCCCCGGCAGGACGCCATAGTCCTCGAAGCTTATCACGACCAGTCTGGTCATTTTGGGTGTCAAAAGACTGAAGCCACTATAAGAAGACGGTTCTTCTGGATTCGAATGAGAGAGGACATTGAAAAATGGTGTCGAGAATGTACTTCATGTGCAGTGAGCCGAAGAGAGCAACCTGGTCAGAAAGCGCCACTACATCCTATTGTGAGTCATAAGCCGCTGGAATTAGTTGCACTTGACCATGTGAAGCTGGAGCCAAGCAGAACTGGGTTCACCCATGCTCTGACCATCATTGACCATTACACAAAGTTTGTTGTAGCAATGCCCGTGAAGGATTTGACAGCCAAGACCACAGCTGAAGTCTTCTGGAAAACCTTTGTTCTACCTTATGGATATCCTAAACAGATTTTGACGGACCAAGGGTCTGCGTTTGAGTCACAATTGTTTGAAGAGTTGTGCACCCTCTATGGCTGTAAGAAGTTACGAACAACTGCGTACCATCCACAATGCAATGGACTCTGCGAAAGAATGAACAAGACACTGATAGAAATGCTGAAAACTGTGCCTACTCATCGAAGAGCAGATTGGCCCATTCTTCTTCCAGAGCTAACTTATTTGTACAACAATACAGTCCATTGTTCCACCGGATACACTCCATACTTCCTGATGTTTGGTCGTCAAGGCAAACTACCATCTGATATAGCTATGGAAGTTCAAGTCAGCGATACCATCAATCCACTACCACGAACAGAATGGGTAGCAGACCATCAGCGTCGCCTGAATGAAGCCAATGAAATGGTTGAGAACCGGATGAAAGTCGTACGTCAGAGACAAGAAGAGGACTATAATTCCAATGCCAACGCCGAACCTTTGAAAGTTGGGGATCGAGTCTGGTTAAAGAAGAACCACAGAACCAGCAAGCTAGATGACTATTGGGAACCAAGGCCGTACACTGTGAAAGCCATTCCTCATCCAGAAATAGAAATCTACGAGGTTGGAAAAGAAAATGTAGAGAGTACCAAGGTGGTACACCGTAATCAGCTGAAACTTTGCCTGTTGAAGGACTCTAGAGAGGAAACCATTGAAGATGAGACACCCTCTGAGGGAAGACTGGAGTCACCCATGGAAACTGCAGGTAATATGTTCCCGTTTGACTGGCCTTTCGGTCCTTGGATGCAACTAGGTGTCCCACAAGTTGTCCCTAGCCAAAGTGTGCCGATTGAGTCCCACCCACAAGTTGTTCCGAGCTACTGTGAACTTATTGACTCTCAGCCCCCTACTACTTATGATCCTCCTAGAAGGTCGGAGAGAGCCACCAAAGGTAAAATGCCTGAACGATACTGTGACTGAATAGACATGCCTATGCTGCAGACTATTTCTATGGAGCCCTATAGTTACATTTGACCCCCCAGTTGGCTCATGCACCCTTGATTTGATTTTTGAGACCCAAAGACTGTCCTGAACTTTATTTTGAAACCCATGTTGCGCACGTTGCGCCACATCTCTATTGAGTCTATTGAAGTGCATCGCAAGGATTGTCGGCTGTACCATGCGCCTTGCAAATGGCGCCAGAAGATGTCTTGCCATATGGACGTTGTTGCCGGATATATTGAGAGACACTAGTTTTACAGTATTGCCTTAATATTTTTGCCTTTCAGGAATGCACTATGGACATTTGCCGTTATGATGCAAAGTTTACCTTTAATATGTGAATATGTTATATTGCATATTTTTGTCCCGTTTTTGTTGCAGGAGAGACAGTGTCGGGGACGACCCTGATTTTACCGGGGACGAATGTGATACCCAGGAAAATTGCTGTTTATTTACTGTCATTGTACTGTTGCTTTAGTATGCAGGTTTTAATGTGCTTTATTCTGTAATCATGGTTGGTACTGAATTCACTTCCCTATATGACTCAGCATAAACATAAATGGGCTGCTTCACCTTTAAGATGTATTCTCCAGAGAGAGGGGAGGGGTGTATCTAGCTGGGGACTCAGGAACAAACCTCACCCAGTGCAGTGTGTGGAGCAGCGCAGTGCAGAAGTGAGGAGAAGTGTTCAGCAGCGTGCAGGCAGAGGAGAGCAGACAAGTCAGTGTCTAAAGTTGGATTCAGGGAGATGCTGCAGCAGACATGTGGATCTGAGAGGAATTCTGTGAGAGGATCAGCAAAAGCCATGTGGAAGTGAAAGGAGTGCAGGTCAGTGTGTGTTGCATGTGGCACAGAAGCCAGACAAGGAGCTTGGACACTACTGAGAGTGCCTAGAGCAAAGCAAAGAGCTTGCACACAGCCTAGAATCCCGAAGGGACACCAATCCTCTGTGATAGTGCAACTGGTTTGGGACAGTCAGCAGCGCACCTTCCAGCACAGTATAGAGAAGAAAGAGGAGCAGAGCTCACAGCACACTTGGAGGAATTACAGACAGAGTCAGGGAGGTGAAGCAGGTACCACCATTTGCAATACCCTGTGATATGTTTATACTACTTAAAGACATTGCCTCTGTAACAAAAGTAACCACCAAGCATATTGTGCCCAGTAAAACTACTTTGAAAGTTTATTGAACCCTGTCTCCTGGAACATCCTTATTTTGGGGTACACCACATAACATCCCAGGGGATAGAGAACTGTGTATCCTACAAGCACCACTTATTTCACTGGTTCTGCGGCCCGAGGCGCGGGAGAGAGAAAGTGCGCCACCGTGACGAAAGGGCGCGAATACCAACTTCAGCTCAGAGAGCCCCGCCCACTGCGACTCGGCGCCCGCGTTACCACAATTACACACAGGGGGATCTATTTCTCAGAAATTTAGAATATGAAATAAGCCAAATGTCAAAAAAAAAATTTAATACCGAAATGTCGGCCTACTGAAAAGCATGTACAGTATATGCACTCAATACTTGGTCGGGGCTCCTTTTGCATGAATTACTGCACCAATGCGGCGTGGCATTGAGGCGATCAGCCTGTGGCACTGCTGAGGTGTTATGGAGGCCCAGGTTGCATTTGGTGCCTTCAGCTCGTCTGCATTGTTGGCTTCTCTATGGGGTTTAGGTCAGGCGAGTTTGCTGGCCAATCAAGCGCAGTGATACTGTAGTTATTAAACCAGGTATTGGTACTTTGGCAATGTGGACAGGCGCCAAGTCCTGCTGGAAAATGAAATCAGCATCTCCATAAAGCTTGTCAGCAGAGGGAAGCATGAAGTGCTCTAAAATTTCCTGCTAGACGACTTTGTTGTCCCTGGACTTGATATAACACAGTGGACCAACACCAGCAGATGACATGGCTCCCCAAACCATCACTGACTGTGGAAACTTTACACTGGACCGCAAGCAACTTGGGTTGAGTGCCTATCCACTCTTCCTCCAGACTCTGGAACCTAGATATCCAAATGAAATGCAAAATTTACTTTCATCTGAAAACGGGACTTTGGACAACTGAGCAACAGACCCGTGCTTTTTTTCCTTAGCCCAGGTAACACGCTTCTGACATTGTCTCAAGGAATGCAATAGTTGTAGCCCATGTCCTGGATACCTCTGTGTGTGATGGCTCTTGAAGCACTGACTCCAGCCGCAGTCCACTCCTTTTGAATTTCCCCCAGATTCTTGAATGGCCTTTTCTTGACAATCCTTTCAAGCCTGCAGTTATCCCTGTTGCTTGTCCACCTTTTTCTACCACACTTTTTCCTTCCATTCAACTTTCCATTAACATGCTTGGATACAGCACTCTGTGGACAGCCAGCTTCTTTAAAAATGTCCTTTTGTGGCTTACCCTCCTTGTGGAGAGTGTCAATGTCTATCTTCTGGACAACTGTCCAGTCAGCAGTCTTCCCCATGATTGTGTAGCCTACTGAACCAGACTGTTGGACCATTTAAAGGCTTCAGAAACCTTTGCAGGTGTTTTGTGTTGATTAGCTGATTAGAGTGACACCATGAGTCTACATTCTTGAACTTTTACCCAATATTCTAATTTTCTGAGAGACCAAATTTTGTGTTTTCATTAACTGTTAGGCATAATTATCAACAAAAAATGCTGGAATTAGATCACTCTGTGTGTAATGAATCTATATAAAATATGAGTATCACTTTTTGAATTGAATTACTGAAATAAATTAACTTTTTGATGATATTCTAATTCATTGAGAAGGACTAGTATGTGTGTGTCTGTGTATATATATATATATGCGTGTGTGTGTATACATATGTGTGTTTGTAGATATATATATATGTGTGTGTGTATGTGTATGTATGTCTATATATGGACGCAGATACTAGTGCATGCTATGGCAGAGCAGGGAGGTATCTCCCTACTCTGCCATTTACTAGGCTACAGTCAGGGCCGGTGTTAGCGATTGCCCAGGGCCCCCCATCCTGTCCCCATTCCACGGGGGGCGACGACAGCCATGCGGCCCCCTTTTCTTCAGCCATGTGGCCGAGCCCCTGACGGGAGTACTAGTAATACTGCCCTGATGGCGACCATGGTAGTAGGCGACACAACACTGTACAGCACAGTGACACGGTAGCACGGGATACAGGTTACAGGTAGCAGGAATGGGAACACTGGCACTGGAAAACTATCAAGGGACCATTTGCAAAGACAGACACAGGTAGGTACAAACAATGCTCAGGCAATGAAGGAAGAGGCAAGGCCCTTCTTATAGTCCAGGGTGATCTGGGAGCAATCAGTTCAATCTCACACATGTGTGTGCTCTGGCTCTTTAAGGCTGGACTGAGCTCGCGCGCTCACCCTAATGGTCACTGCTTAACTTGACGGCCGCAGGCCAGATCAGAGGCACTGATAGTGTAAGGGTATGTTCACACACAAACTCAAAAACGTCTCAAAATACAGAGGTTGTTTTGAAGGGAAAACAGCTCCTGATTTTCAGACGTTTTTGAAGCCACTCGCGATTTTCGCTGCGTTTTTCACGGCCGTTTTTGGAGCTATTTTCGAGAGAGTCAATGAAAAATGGCTCCAAAAACGGCCCAAGAAGTGACCTGCACTACTTTTTCATGGCCGTATTTTTTACACGGCCGCTTTCAAAACGGCCACGTAAAAAAGTGGCCCCCCCAGAACAGAACGCCGTATTTCCCATTGAATTTTTGTGGCGTAATAGCTGCGATTAAGCTGCAAAAGTCGCAACACGTGCCTTTCTGTTAAGGGTTTTGCATCCCCATTGAATTCAATAGGGAAAACCCGCAACAGAAAATCAATAAAAACGCAGCACAAGTTGATATGTTACGGAATTACATTCCGCACCACAGGTCAATTTATTAACGTTTATGCTGCGTTTTTTTTCCGCAACATGGACATGAGATTTTTGAAAATCTCATCAACTTTGCTGCTACTGTAAATGCTGCGGAATTTCCGCACAGAATTCCGTTGAAGAAATTCCGCAGCGTGGGAACTCGGCCTAAGGTTCTGATCACACAGTGAACATTTGTTGCCGATTTTTAAGCCAAAAACAGAATTAGATCCAGAAGAGCAGACCAATTAGGCCTTTCTATATATATTTCTTCTATTTAAGGCCTAAGTGTGCCTTAAAATATTTAGGAGCTAAATACACGGTGATGTAGATTTTACATTTTCTGCATTACTAGGGTATGTGCACACACACTAATTACGTCCGTAATTGACGGACGTATTTCGGCCGCAAGTACCGGACCGAACACAGTGCAGGGAGCCGGGCTCCTAGCATCATACTTATGTACGATGCTAGGAGTCCCTGCCTCGCTGCAGGACAACTGTCCCGTACTGAAAACATGATTACGGACGTAATTAGTGTGTGTACATACCCTTATAGTACAATAGATCAAAAAAGAACTTCGAGTGAAAGCATAATAAAACTGTTGTATTTTATTTGTTAGTCTTGAATTATAGATATGCAGGACCTATCAGCACCCGGCGAACCCGCGCAAGTGCTGCACTTGACCGCCGGGTGCTGACGCTGCCGTCGTCATGGCATCACTGTCTATACATGGACAGTGTAGTGAGGAGAGAAGGAGTCCCAGGCAGAGCGCTAGAAGCGACTCTGCTCTGGGACTCTGTCTCTGTGGAAGCCCCTGACATCAATGTCCATATATGAACAGTGTTGTCAGGAGCAGAGCAGCATCCCAGGCAGTGGCGTATTTATAGGGGTCGCAACTGTGATCGGGCCTGGGGGGCCCGCAGAGGAGGAGAAGGATCTCCTCCACCCGTTGTGGGAACTGGGATAGGTAAGTAATTATGTTATTCTTTTTCTATTAGGTACATACATATGGGGGCATTATACTGGGTATGGGAGGGGGGCTCATATGGTAGATGCTGAGGGGGCATTATACTGTATAGGGGAATTATACTGTATGGGACAGCTAAGGGGGGCATTATACTGTATGGGACAGCTAAGGGGGGCATTATACTGTATGAAGGGCATTATACTGTATGGGGCAGCTATGTGGGGCATTATACTGTATGGGGGGCATTATACTGTATGTGGCAGCTATGGAGGACATTATACTGCATTGGGGGCATTATACTGTATGGGGCAACTATGGGGGCATTATACTGCGTGGGGAATTATACGGTATGTGGCTGCTATGGAGGGCATTATACTGTATGGGGGGCATTTTACTGTATGTGGCAGCTATGGAGGGCATTATACTGTATGGGGGCATTATACTGTATGAAGCAGCTATGGGGGGCATTATGCTGTATGTGGCAGACATAGAGGGTATTATACTGTATGGGGTCATTATACTGTATGGGGCAGCTACGGGGGCATTGTACTGTATAGGACCGCTATGGGGGCATTATACTGTATGGGGGCATTCTACTGTATGTGGCAGCTATGTGTGGCAATATACTGTGGGGGTAGCTATGGGGAGCATTAGACTGTGGGGGACAGCTATGGGGGCATTATACTGTGCTGGTCAGCTGTGGGGGGCATTATACTATTTGGGGGCATTATACTGTATGGGGCAGCTATGGGAGGCATTATACTCTTTGGGGGCATTATACTCTATGTGGCAGCTATGGAGGGCATTATACAGCATTGGGGACATTATACTGTATGGGGCAGCTATGGGGGCATTATACTGCATGGGGAATTATATGGTATGTGGCAGCTATGGAGGGAATTATACTGTATGGAGGGCATTATACTGTATGGGGGGCATTTTACTGTATGTGGCAGCTATGGAGGGCATTATACTGTATGGGGGCATTAAACTGTATGGGGCAGCTATGGGGGGCATTATACTGTATGAGGCAGCTATGGGTCATTATAGTGTATGGGGCAGCTATGGGGGCATTATACTGTATGGGGGCATTATACTGTATGTGGTCGCTATGGGTGGCAATATACTGTGGGGGCAGCTATAGGGGCATTATACTGTGGGGGGCAGCTATTGGGGCATTATACTGTGGGGGCAGCTATGCGGATCATTATACTGTGTCAGGGCAGGTATGGGGAGCATTATACTGTGTGGAGGGCATTATACTGTTGGGGGGCATTATACTGTTGGGGGGCAGCTATGGGGGGCATTATACTGTGGGAGATTTCATGGGATCTGTTGGGCAAGGCAGCTGGGCATAGGCGTGCGTTGGGGAGGGGATTGGTGGTGTTGGGGAGGGGTAGGGGGGCCCAAGCTGAATTCTTGCTCCAGGGCCCATGAACCTTTAGCTACGCCCCTGGTCAAAGGCAGAGTGCTCTGCCCGGGTCTATGGCTCTGGGGTTGCTCCTAACAACACTGTTCATACATGAACAGTGGCGTCAGGGGCTTCTCCTGAAGTGGAATCCCCAGTCAGAGCGTCGGAAATGCTCTGGCAGGGGATTCCACTCCTGGAGGTAACTCCAAAAGCTATACCTACAGGGAGGGGGGCTGTGTGGCACTATCAGGGAGGGGGGCTGTATGGCACTACCTGGGGGGGCTGTGTGGCTCTACCTGGGAGGAGTGAGCTGTGTGGCACTACCTGGAAGGGGGGCTCTGTGACTACCTAGGAGGGGGGCTCTGTGGCACTACCTGGGAAGGGGGCTGTGTGGCACTATCTACAGAGGGAACTAAATTTATGGGGGTACAAACTGGGGGCCTAACTTCTATATGGGGGCATAAACAGGGCCTAACGTCTGTCACGGTCACAGGGTATGTGGACCCACTAGGCCGCTCCGCCGTAGCGGAGAGGCAGCTGACCAGGTCTCAGTCTATACAAAAGTCTAATGGCAGTTCGTAACACATGGCTACCTGAACTAGTCCAGACGGTGGCTGTGGCTTCAGCACGGATGGAGGTTGGTGTAGCAGGTTGCGCCAGACGTGGCGGGCAGTACAAGATGTGGCAGGAGACACTGGACGTGGCAGAAGACACTGGATGTGGAAGAAGACACAGGACATGGCAGAAGACACTGGACATGTCAGAAGACACTGGACGTGGCAGAAAACACAGGACGTGGCAGAAGACACTGGACGTGGCAGAAAACACAGGACGTGGCAGAAGACACTGGATGTGGCAAACGACAGCAGATGCAGTAGGACACGACTCCAGCACTAGTAGGCACAGGAACAAAAACACAGCAACAGGTAACATGGCACGGGTAATAACTGGAACGGGAAACACTAAGGGACCATTTGCAAGACAGACTTGGGATAAACTAACAATGCTCAGGCAAGGATCAGAAGGGCTGGTGCCTTCTTATAGGCCAGGAAATCATGTGGATTGATGATGATGATTGTTTTCATGTGCGGGACACAGCGGAACGGAGCGTAAGTGAGCTCACAGATCCATGGCTGTGGACGTCGGGAGGTGAGTAAACCCGGCGGCCCGTGGCCATGAACGCTACAACATCTTTATTGGGGGCACAAAGTGAGGTTTTCTGCCATTTTACTGCCGCCATAAGTTCCCCTCAAAGGGGCCTACTAAGTCTGTGTCGCCCAAGGGCCCACATAAACCTGGAGCCGGCCCTGTAGATATGTACTATATGTTACAAAACTACATACAGTACAATACATTTGATTATGGGCTCTTTGAGTAATTTTATGAAGACTCCCTTAGATAGCAGTTTGACCTTGCACAGACACGTAGGATACAGTGTGCATTGTAAGTGCATAGATATATTACACAAGGCAAGAATCGGCTTATTGTCCTGTGCCCCACCCCTGGTGATAATGAATATGAGCACATCCGTTTCGTCATGTGTTTGACCAGTCATTACGTGGAACAAATTGCACAGTGAATTACATACATAGGGGTTTACGTTTTTCAGGATCAGCAGGGAAGTGGAGCTGTGCCTATTTCACACACTTGGGCTTTAGAAATGAAACATCCCTCTTCTCCCCTCCTCTCTGTCATTGTGTTACTCCCTTTTAGAGCTGGAGGGCTGCAATGTGTGGAGAGAACCAGTCTGGCAAGTGTGTGGAGAAACAATCCGATTTAAAGTTTACCGCATCAAAGCTGGGTCATTGTTTTCATGATGAAAGTTCTACGGACCCTAAGGGCTCGTGCTGCCGTATAGGCTTTTAAAGGTGCCGTACATATAGAGATATAGGGAAAAATACCTCTGTACATATGGAATCCGAAGGAGCATGCCGCTTTTGAATTGTACGGAATCCGACAGAAAATATCTCATTATGCCTCTGTATGAAATAGTATAGCAAGGGCCCATATTCTTGTATGGGCACAATATTGCAACTAATACGGTTGTGCAATGTCATAATACAGCCATATGCATGAGCCCTTAAGTGTACCATGCAGACAGTAACTCCCTGTGATTCATGATGTAAAGTGTGTCTTAAAAGCCATCCTCTGGTCTTAAGTAAAAATGTAAAGTTTGCTGGGAATGCAGAGAAATTTATTTGCAAATTTACTTACCTGGTGCTCTCTGTTTAGCTTTCTATACCGCAGATCCGCCGATTCCTGGGCCCCGTTTTCTGTCATCCAGGATGGCTTCAATGCTTCTCAGACTCCCC
Source organism: Rhinoderma darwinii (assembly GCF_050947455.1). NCBI lineage: Eukaryota > Metazoa > Chordata > Amphibia > Anura > Rhinodermatidae > Rhinoderma > Rhinoderma darwinii. Next base: position 196,701,247 of record NC_134688.1, read on the forward strand.
AATGCACACTGTGCTTTGGTAGTTTGAAACATTGTTCCCTGCTCTTCAATTGGCTATCACTACTCACGTGGTAGCTAGTGCTGATGATGCTAGCAATGCCAGGAAATAGGATAGTAGGTAAGAGTGTCTCAGACTACCGAAGCATCGGGTACCCTGAGACGCGCTATGACAGAAGATAGGCCCAGGAATCGGTGACACAAGCTAAACGGTGGGCACCAGGTAAGTATATTCGGCATTCCCCAGCAAACTTAAAGGGAAGGTGTCACGTATGTTCGTGTTATAACCACTGTATCTAATCCTCCTACACTGTGCATTCGCTCAAAAAATGGCGGCACACAGTGTAGGAGGTTTGAAGATTTGACCCCTTCCTTTCTCCTGGCACTAGCCAGGATAAAGGAGGGGGCATTGTTTGAGCACACTAGAGCGAGTGTGTCTTCTCCAATTTTGCAGCATAAAGCAATGAGGTTGCTTTACCACATGCCAATGCTGCAATTTTGGGAATTGCTCCCTCTAGTGAATCTAATTTATAATATTTCCTGAGTTGTGAAAAAAATTATAACAATGTGTAATCATTTATATACTAACTGTTTAACTAAAAAAAAAAAAATAATTCTAGCGACACATTCCCTTTAAAGGGGTTTTCCATGACCAGGCAACTGATGACCTATCCACAGGATAGGTCATCAGTATATGATCTGTGCGGGTCTGACACCCGAAACCTGAACCGATCAGCCGCTCCAGCTGCCAGATGTTTTGAACGGTATGTAGTAGTTGGAGCCGGAAGACGGTGTCTCCGACCACTGCATAGTGCCCGTTCTGCAGAACTGCAGCTCTGCTCCTATTCCCTTGAATAGGAGCAGAGCTGCAGTATTGCAGCTCGGCCGCTATTCCGTGACCATCTGCTTCCGGCATGGACGTCCGGTGCCCGGAGGTAGCCGGAGCAGCTGATTGGTGCAGGGTCCAGGTGTCAGACCCCCACTGATCATATACTGAAGATCTATCCTGTGGATAGGTCATCAGTTGTCCGGTTGTGGAAAACCCCTTTAACAGTTTTACCTAAAACCAGCCGGTCGCTGTACTCACTGTATAAATGAAAAGTTATACAACTTTCTGTACTTTGGTTCACATTTGTCAATGTATTTGCGGATTTTTTTTTGGGCAGTTTTTACTAAAAAAAAGTGGCTAATCTGCTGTGTGATATATTTATTAACCATTTGTACCAGAATTTAGAATTATTTGCAATCAGTTTGCAAAAGTGGATGGAATAGTGTGTGTGGCTAACCACTTGCCCAGGATTCAGGCTACATTCACACAAGCGTATCAGATTCACGTGGGTGAAAAATGCATATGAATCTGGTCCATGTGTGTTGCGTTCTGCATCAGTGTGCTTTGCGAGTGTCGTGTGCGTTATTCATGCACTCGCAAAGCACATCTTTTTTTTGTATTATTTTCAAATGAATTGAATTGTTTTCACGCACCCATTGACCTCAATGGGCGCGTAGGTGCGTGAAAACACACCAATATAGGACGTGAAGTGAGTTTCACGTAACAGTCTCTCCCTGCGTGAAAACTCCTGCATGTGTGAAGGGCCCCATTGAAATCAATGGGTCTGTGTGCTGCGTGTGATTTCCATGCGCAGCACACTGACGTTATTCACGTTCGTCTGAATGAGTCCTAAAAGACACATTTATAAAATGCAACTTTTTTTTAATAAAAGTTGCAAATTAGAATAAAGTTGCATCTCTACTCCCAGGGCCGGCTCCAGGTTTATGTGGGCCCTTGGGCGACAGAACCTTAGTGGGCCCCTTTGCTGTCCAACTCGAGTGGCGGCAGTATAAAGGCAGAAACATAATGCCAGAAGGATGTAACCATGGATCACTTACCATTCACATGTAAGTCATTGGCCAATGAATCCAGATGGTGCAGTTTCTGTGATGTGTGAATCTTGATGTGCCTGTTACATGGAGGTTGTGATTTCCGGAAGACCTGGTATCTGTAGGCTCGAGTATTTCAGTACCTGGAGGAATTAGAGGTAAATGTGATGTTGATAAACTGCCCCTACCAATACCACCTATACTATCCCTTACAGGGCACCAACCCCCCCAAAAAAGGTGACCTTTAAGACAATAGTTATGGTTCAGTTTTAGTGCCACTTTTCTACTCCCTATACAGTAATACCTCCCTATGTGCTCCAACACAGTAGTAATGTCCCATTTTTGCCCCTAAAGAATAGTAGTTCTCTTTCGTAGCCCCATATATTAGTTGTGTTCGTAAGGCGCCCTTTTTGTCCCTATATATTTTTTAGGTCTCCTTTGCACCCCCATATATTAGTTAGGCCCAGGGGCGCTGCTAGGGTCTTAAAGATCAGAGGCACAAGCCCTGAGACATATATTTACCCCAGAAAAATAAACTTTGACATACTTATCGGAAATTGCATATCTATAAGACTAAGGCTCCTATAGCTACACCGCTGGATAGAATTGGGGGGGGGGGACCCCACGTCGTTTTTTCCAATTATTAAAAAAAAAAAAAATAATAGAAAAAAAAATGACGTGGGGTCCCCCCCCCCATTTTTCATAACCAGCCAGATACAACACAGCAGCAGGCTAGCATTGTCAGGGTGGGAAGGACCACTGTTTTTGGGCTTCCCCAGCCTAATAATACCAGTCTGCGGCTGGTCCATTGACTGACCATCGCTACAGATGGTAGGGGACTGGATCGTACCTGGCTCTTCCCGACGGTGGTGGGTATCGGGGTAATAATAAGGGTTAATATTAGCCTTTTTACTGGCTAACATTAAGCCCCGCCTTAGTAACGGACCCTGTCAATCAGCCAGCGGCCATTACTAAGGCGGTAGTAATAAAAGTTTAAAAGAAACTCCCTCTAGTGACCAGCACATGGAAATGTTATAAATTAGAATCTAATTTATAATATTTCCTGACTTGTGAAAAAATTAAAAAAAATTCTAACAATGTGTAATCATTTATATACTAACTGTTTAACTAAAAAAAATAATTTCTGGCAACACATTCCCTTTAAAGGGGTTTTCCATGACCGGGCATCTTATACTGTATAAGATTACTGTCTGCTGGGGCCCTGTATCTAAGCCTAACATGTGGTAGGCTTAGATACAGGGCCCATCAGCCAGTATCATACATGGCCATACATACTGTATCATCCATGGCCGTGGGCCGTCCGGTTTACTTACCTCCCGACGCTCGCAGCCATGGATCTGTGAGCGCTGGTCCCGATCTCCCTCCTAGGAGACGCTAGCGCTCACTTCCGCTCCGGTCCGCTGTGTCCCGTAGGGTGCGCGCACACGCTCGTGCCCGTTCTTAAAGGGCCAGCGCGCACACATGAAAAGAATCATCATCATCAACTCACATGATTTATTGGACTATAAGAAGGCCTCTGCCCTTGTGATCCTTGCCTGAGCGTTGTTTGTCATATCCTATTTTGTCTAAGCAAATGGTCTCATAGTGTTTTCCAGTTCCAGTGTTCCCTGTTCCTGTATCCTGTGCTATCCTGTTCTAGTGCCTTGCTGTGCTGTAGTCATGCTGTGCTGTATCTACGCCTGTCCTGATGCTCCACACCTGACGTCTACCCGCTGTCTAATCCCAGCCGAGCCTGCCTTGCTACTGTCCGAGCTGCCACAGGTACCTTATATGAACTGTGAACTGTGACCTGCACCCTGTTGGCCAGCTGCCATACTGCCAAGGCGCTACGGCCCAGTGGGTCCACGAACCCAACGTGACAGTACGCTCAGGCCATGGACCCCGCTGGTCGATCCAAGACCACAAAAGATGCGGGCGGATATGCTAGATCTCCGGTCTCGACAGGACCAACTCCTCCAGGCTTTGAACATTCTCGCATGTCGGCAGGAGGCACGAGCTGCCGTTCCTCCTACTACACTTCCTGGCAGTACTGTTCCTCAGACTACACATCCTGGCAGTGTTGATCCTCATTTTTCTTTGCCACTTCCTGACCGCTATGATGGAGGCGTAAGTACCTGTCGTGGATTTTTGAACCAGTGCCAGATCCACTTCAGCCTGTATTCAAGGGCATTTTCGTCTGATGGCGCAAGTGTCGCTTTCATCATCTCTCTTCTTATTGGCAAGGCCCTAGCATGGCCGAACCCTATCTGGGAGAGACAAGGACCAGAGACCCGTGACTTCCAGGGGTTCCTCCAGACATTTCGCACGGTGTTTGAGGAGCCTGGACGAGTCTCCTCTGCAGCGGCTTCCTTGTTGAACCTATGCCAAGGAGACATCTCTGTGGGTGAGTACGCCATCCACTTCCGCACCCTGGCGGGAGAACTGTTGTGGAACAATGAGGCCCTGGTGGCTACATTCTAGCATGGACTGTCTCCTAAAATTAAGGATGAACTTGCTGCTCGATGGACCAATGTAAGCTATCTACCCAGGAGAGACAACGCAGACGCACTTCGGGACTCTGTGTTTATTGCGGCCTCGGAGGCCATCTTGTGCGTCTGTGTCCCCAAAAGCCCCAAAGCCTAGGGTTCGTAGGAGAGACAAACTTGGGCAAAGGGGGACTCCCGTCTAAATTGTCCATACCCGTGACCATAGTGTCCGGTGAGAAAACGCATCAGGTCTCTGCATATCTGGACTCTGGATCTGCTGCTAATTTTATTTGTAGAGACCTGGTGGACCTTCTTCAATTACCCACTACTCCACTGGAGAGAACGTTGATAGTTGCATCAGTAAATGGACTACCCCTGCCAGACCCAGTTATAGCTGTGACCAAGCCGCTGAGGCTCCAAGTAGGGGCTCTCCACTTCGAACTTCTACCGTTCTATGTCCTGTCCAAGGCCGTTAACCCTGTGCTGCTGGGTCTGCCTTGGCTCCAACTACATGCCCCAGTAATGAACTGGAACTCTGGAGAGGTTCTCCAGTGGGGCCCCGAGTGTCACAGCCGATGCCTGGTGCAGATTCGTTCGGCTCAGCCTCCTCTGCCTAGGTCATTGGCAGGATTGCCTGGTCATTATGCTGCATTTTCGGATGTCTTAAGCAAAAGGGAGGCGGAGACACTGCCCCCACATCGGGCGTATGACAGTCCTATCGAGGTAGGATATATCCTCTCTCCTTGCCAGAGTCTCTGTCCATGTTCGCCTATATTAAAGAGAACTTGTAGAGGGGCTTCATACGGAAGTCTTCCTCCCCGGCAGGAGCCGGGTTCTTCTTTGACAAAAAGAAGGATGACTCCCTGCGTCCTTGTATTGACTACCAGGGTCTCAACCAAATCACGGTGAAAAATAAGTATCCGTTGCCACTGATCTTTGAACTGTTTGATCGTATACGTGGTGCCAAGATTTTTTCCAAACTAGACTTGCGTGGGGCTTACAACCTAATCCGGATTCGCCGGGGTGACGAATGGAAGACTGCATTTAACACCCGTGACGAACACTATGAATATCTGTAAAGGATCTGCCAGGCACAGCTTCTGTGTCAACGCCCATAGGTAATCAGTCTGCACCTGCTTCTATGTCTGTGAGACTGACTCCATCTTCCACCACTCAGGATGGCAGGCTTAGGAGTGGGAGAGCCTATCACAGCCTGGCCAGATGGAGCTAGCTCCCACCCTCTGTCTATTTATACCTGCCTTTCCTGTTCCTCCTTGCTTGTGATTCTTCTCGTTTGGTTTCCTGGCCCTGCTGCAGCTTCTGAACTATTTGACCCTGCTTCATATTGACCCTGGCTTACTGACTACTCTCCTGCTCTGCGTTTGGTACCTCGTACACTCGTGGTTTGACTCGGCTTGTTCACTACTCTCCTGCTCTGCGTTTGGTACCTCGTACACTCCTGGTTTGACTCGTCTCGTTCACCACTCTTGTTGCTCACAGTGTTGCCGTGGGCAACTGCCCCATTTCCCTTAGCTTCTGTGTACCCTTGTCTGTTTGTCTGTTGTGCACTTATTGAGCTTAGGGACCGTCGCCCAGTTGTACCCCGTCGCCTAGGGCGGGTCGTTGCAAGTAGGCAGGGACTGAGTGGTGGGTAGATTAGGGCTCACTTGTCTTTTTCCCTACCCCCACCATTACTATATCTAGTAATGCCCTTTGGCCTGTGTAATGCTCCTGCGGTCTTCCAGGAGTTCGTTAATGACATCTTCCGTGACCTCCTCTATGTTTGTATTGTGGTCTATCTTGATGACATCTTGATTTTTTCTCCAGATCCTATGACGCATCAGAGACATGTCCGTCAAGTTTTGCTGCGATTAATGGAGAATCGTCTGTACGCCAAGTTGGAGAAGTGCGTGTTTGAAAAGGATGCTCTACCCTGGGCTACATTGTCTTGAATAGAGGTCTCAAGATGGATCTTGAAAAGGTAAAGTCTGTCCTGCAATGGCCACGTTCTCCAGCTTGGAGAACTACTCGCGCCCCTTCATCTCCAAGCTGCATGATGACTGGGTGCAGTTGCTCCCGTGGGCTGAATTCTCCTACAATAATTACAACAGCGAGTCCACACAGAAGACACCGTTCTTTATTGTATATGGCCAACGCCCCCAAATTCCTCTCCCGGTGCCTGGTACGACTGAGATACCAGCTGCTGACACTGCTTTTAGCGACTTTCTGCAGATCTGGCAGCAGACTCGATCCTCCATCCTGCTGGCAGTCGACCGCATGAAACGGAAGGCGGACAAAAGGAGAAGAGAATCTCCTTAGTTTCTTCCTGGCACGAAGGTCTGGCTGTCCTCCAGGAATATTGGTTTGAGGGTGCCATCATACAAATATGCTCCCAGGTTCCTCTGACCCTTCGAGATCCTGCAGCAGATCAACCCTGTCGCCTACAAGCTTCGGCTGCCTCCTACTTCAAGATCCCTAACTCCTTCCATGTCTCTCTCCTGAAACCGGTGGTTCTGAACCGCTTTACCAAGACTCCTAGCCCTGCGGTTGCCTCCAGCTGCCCTTCAGACACCTTCGAGGTTAAGGAAATCTTGGACACCGGGAAAGTGAGAGGAAAGACTTTTTATTTCGTGAATTGGAGGGAGTTTGGTCCTGAAGAGAGGCCCTGGGAGCCAGAGGAGAACCTCAATGCTCCAACCCTTCTGAAGAAATTCCTCTCTCGCTCTGGCCCCAAGAAGAGAGGGTGTAAGAGGGGGGATACTGTAGCGTCCATGGCCACGGGCCGTCCGGTTTACTTACCTCCCGACGCCCGCAGCCATGGATCTGTGATCACTGGTCCCCATCTCCTTCCTAGGAGACACCAGCGCTCACTTCCACCCCGGTCCGCGGTGTCCCGTAGAATCATCATCAACTCACATGATTTCCTGGACTATAAGAAGGCATCTGCCATTCTGATCCTTGCCTGAGCGTTGTTTGTTATATCCTAGTTTGTCTAAGCAAATGGTCTTCTAGTGTTTTCCAGTTCCAGTGTGCCCTGTTCCTGTATCCTGTATTCCGTGCTATCCTGTTCTAGTGCCGTGCTGTGCTGTATCTACTCCTGTCCTGCTGCTCCACGCCTGACTTCTAGCCGCTGCGTAGTCCCAGCCGAGCCTGCCTTGCTACTGTCCGAGCTGCCACATGTACCTTATACGAACAGTGAACTGTGACCTGCACCCTGTTGGCCAGCTGCCATACCGCCAAGGCGGTACGGCCCAGTGAGTCCACGAACCCAACGGGACACATACATACATACATGTCCCCATATAAAAGTTAGTCTGTTGCCTGTGCTCCCATATAAAAGCTAATCCTCCTAATCCCCCAGTTTGGTGCCTTTGCTCCAATAAAAATAATTTTTTAAAACTTACCTAACACGTTCCCACAACGAGCTGAACGATCTCGTCACGGCCTACTTGTACTTGGTTGCGCTCGCATCCACAATAACAAAGCGGGGGGGCGCACATAACGTAATCATGTCACGCTGACGTGATTACGTCATCTGCGCCGCAATGCATTGTTATTGTGGATGCGAGCGGGGCCAAGTACCAGTAAGAAGGCAGCGACGGGACCGTTCAGCTCGTCGTGGGAATGTGTTAGCTGAGGTTTTTTGAAATTATTTTTATCTGCTCCTCTCTGCAATATGCCGCCGCGCACCACGGACGGCTATAGTTAATTTAAGCAGGTGGGTGGCGTAAAGCACCCGGCGGCCAAGTGGGCCCCTATAAAGGCAGTGGGCCCTGGCCAGGGCCAGTGTCAGCAGCCGGCGAACTCGGGCAAGTGCTGGGGCGCACTACCCTCAGGGGTGCCCACTCAGCCGCCGAGTGCTGATGCAGCCGTCATGGCTCTCCTTATGGCTGCTGTCCTGGCTTTCCCGGGGAGTCCAGGGGCACAGGCTGGGCCGAGGAGCAGGTGCCCCAGTAAACTTTTAGGGCCGTTCTCCATAATTTTTTCCATACCCTCCCCCCACCACGGCCACGCTATTCCTTTAAGATCCTTTATCTAGCAGACGTTCCGCGATAGGCACGTCTGCTAGAACACGCCCCTCCTCTCCCCTGATGCTGCCTGCAATGCCAGAGCGGAGCAGGAGCGCCAGAGAGAAGACGCCGAGGAGAGGCAGCCGGGCTGAGACTGAGGTGAGCGCTGTCTTAAAACAACTGAGCGCCACTCACTGCACTCAGCCTCCTGCCCCTTATTAACTTAAAAAAGACATCGCTGGACGACGCTAGGGATTGGGGGGAGATTTGGGCTGTTTGCAGGGGGGATTTGGGCTGTTTGCGTGGTGGGAGTTTGGCTGTTAGCAAAGGGGGGTCTAAGCATCTCGCTGAATACAAAGGGCTCTATGGGGAGGATTATCTGCAAGGGGGGTGTCTGAGCATCTATGACTGCTCAGTGCTCAGAGTCCGCAGCAGTCAGGGTTAGAGCCCCAAACTTGGAGTATACTTCTTCCCCATAGAGCCCTCAGTCAGATGCTCAGACCCAGGGCCGGTATCAACACCCGCTGCCCTTTGGGGGGCTCACTCGGCCGCCGGGTGCTTCCTTATGCTGCCATCATGGCTCCTCCAGGAGCAGAATCCCCGGCCAGAGCGTTGCCGACGCTCTTGCTGGGGATTCCGCTCCTGGAGGAGCCCCTGAAATCACTGTCCATGTATGTGTTCGGCAACCCTCTGGCCGGGGATTCCACTGTTAGCGGGAGCCTCAATGGCGCTATCTACAGGGGGCTGTGTGTGGCATTATCTACAGGAGATGTGTTTGTGGCATTATCCACAGGGGGTTGTGTGGCATTATCTACAGGGGGCTGTGTGTGGCATTATCTACAGGTGGTGTGTGTGGCATTATCTACAGGGGGCTGTGTGTGGCATTATCTACAGGGAGCTGTGTGTGGCATTATCTACAGGGGGCTGTGTGTGGCATTATCTACAGGGGACTGTGTGTGTCATTATCTACAGGAGATGTGTGTGGCATTATCCACAGGGGGCTGTGTGTGCCATTATCTACAGGGGGGTGTGTGGCATTATCTACAGGGGGTTGTGTGGCATTATCTACAGGGGGTGGTGTGGCATTATCTACAAGGGGGGGTGGTATTTTCTACAGGGGGCTGTGTGGCATTATCTACAGAGGGCACTGTATATATGGGGGCATAAACTGGAGGCCTAACCTCTATATGGGGGCATAAACAAGGCCTAATTTTTATATGGGGCACAAACAGGAGGCCGAAATTCTATATGGGGGCACAAACTGCCATTTTACTGCAGCTTTAAGTGAGTTCCCCCGCAAAGGGACCCACTAAGTCTGTGTTGCCCAAGGGCCCACATAAACCTGAAGCAGGCCCTGGCCCTGGCACTTGCCCGGGTTCACTGGGTGCTTATGCCAGCTCCTCATCTGAGCACTTCTGACACTTTGTTTTAGCGAGTGGTGGGGTCTCAGTGCCCGGACCCCCACCGATCAGAACATTCGACATGTCACTATGGCATGTAATTTTTTTAAAAAGCTTACTTACCCTTTAAGCAGTCAGACACCCCTCCCCAGTGCATCTGACCGACTGCTGAGTGCTCTATGGGAGGGTCTGAGCGTCTGACACTTATGACTCTGGGGGGGAAGGAGTTATCCCCCATAGAACCCTCAGCAGTCAGTCAGACGCTCTGACTCCCCTTGCAGTATAATAACTACCGAGGGCTCTATGGGGGATATTATACTGCAAGGCAGGGGGGGGGCTGAGCATCTGACTGACTGCAGAGCGCTCTATAGGTGGGAAATAATTTCACACACAAAAATTCTGAAACTAGACACCCTATATACAATAGACCATAACACCACCCACTATATATTCAAACCACACACACTATATACACACACACTACCCGCACACACTTACACTATATAGACTTACATTATACGCACTATAAACTCTATTCACACAGCACATACTATATAGACTTACACTATATACACACTATATAGACTTACACTATATACACTATATAGAATTACACTATATAGACTTAAATTATACCCACAGCACACACTATATACACTATACACACAGCACACACTATATACACTATACACACAGCACACACTATAAAGACTTACACTATGTACTCTATATACACAAACACACTTACCAGAGCCTCTTCCTCTGCGGTGCTTGTGCTCTGGCAGCCTCCAGGACCTTAATCATGTGACTGTGATGTCACCACCGGTCCTTCACCTTCTAGTTGCAGTCTTGCCGTTATCAGGCAGCTGCTGAATATTTAGACAGGAGGGACAGTGCACAGCAGCACAGAGGAGCAGACTGTCAGGGAGACTCCAGCACCTTCCCATCACAATCTCTGACAGTCTGCTCTCTACAGATGATGTGCTGTGCCCGTTCCCTGGCCGCAATTGACTCCCCCAGCACATGCCCCCCTCCTCCTCTTCATCAGCACGTGGGACCGATGACCGAATGCGGCCGGCAGCAGCCCTGGATATTTTTATTTAACTCATGTGCGATTTAGGCGGCCATGGGCCCCCTGGGAGCCTTGGGCCCCGGGCGGCCGCCCGAACCGCCCATATGAGGATCTGCCACTGTATGCGGGTCCCAATCCTGGGACCCACATCTATCTCTAGGAACGGGGCCCCCTAAACCCCGTTCTATCTTACTGTCTTCCGGCCACTTCCTGCAATGCAGATTAACCTGAGCAGGAAACCAGCCAGCCAGAGGTTAACAGAAAGGCCAAATCAGAAGGCAAGCGGATATCAGGAATAACAAATCGGACGGGAGCAGATAATCCAAAATCAGCAAACAAGGGGTTAACGAGAGACAAGCTGAGATCAGTTTCTAAAAGGTTCAGAAGTCAGGAGTGCAGGGACTGTAGGAAGCACAAGAAGACAGGAAAATTCACAAGCAAAGACAGATGGGAAAAGACAGCTATAAATACAACCTCACAGCTGATTGGCAAAAGGGCAGAGAATAGAGATAGGTTCAAGGTAAAAGAAGAACAGCCCAGAAGCTAGACAGGTTGTCATAGCGACCGTAAGGGGACAGGTGTTTTCCTAACATCCGGGTGAAGAAGCCGCCACACTCAGGGTCCCAATTCTACAATTACAAACAGTATTTCTCTGTAGTGCTGTTGGCCTTGGCTGACAGTCAATACCGGTTTGTAATGGTCAACATCGGTTCCTATGGTAGCACTGCAGATGCTGGCATCTTCAGGGCTTCCAGAATGGATCAGTAGCTTCTAAATCAGCTAGCTCTCCCAGATCCCCGTCTAATGCCCGGATCTTCTGGACCCCCCCACCATTTGTGATACTGGCAGATGAGGCCTTTGGACTCTCCACCCATGTTATGCACCCCTTTCCTAGACGTGGTTTCGACAACCGGAGGTGCATTTACAATTATCAGCTTACCAGGGCTCGTTGGAATGTGATGTGGAGTGCGCCTTTGGTATACTGGCAAATAAATGGAGGGTGTTCATGCCTACAATCCAAATGGATGCGGACAATGTCAACCACGTAATCAAAGCCTGTGTTATACTGCACAACTTCATCAGGATGTACGATTCTGCAGGTGATGGTGACATGGAACATCACATTGCCACTGGAGCATTGACTTCGGACCAGACAGCCCAAGGAAGACCAGGAACATCTGGACTCAGAATCCGTGAATTATATGTGGATTTTTTTGTCAGCTCTGAGGGAGCAGTGCCCTAGCAGCAGGACTCTATCCGCTAGAAATGCAGTGTGTGAAGTTATTTTAGTTACTTATGTTATTACATTGTTTATAGTTTTGTTCAGTTAGTGTAGGGACTCGGAAATACAATGAGGACCCGTGACGCGGGTTGCAGGCTTTCATATTCAGGTCAGAAAATGTATATATTACTTTATTTTAAAATACTTTTTTATAATTAATTATGCAGCAAAGTAACATTAATATTTTGACCAGAATATAAACTACTAATATAAACTAATACCTCATTTTTGTATTCTTGGTAAGTATTTTTTTTTTTTTAAATAAAATGTTATGATAAAATTATGTGATCTGTAGTGTGTAGTGTGTTTTTGTACATGACACATTCATGCCCACCCACCACCAAATATGAGAAATAAAGTATTGAAACATTTTTATTTGAAACTTTCTTTTTATCCAAAAAATATAAAACACATCAGTGCATAAAACTTGTAGAACTGAGGCTTTACATACCGTATTTTTCAGACTATAAGACGGACGCAGTTTTTAGCAGGAATAAATCTTGCTAAAAAGTCCCTGAGTCTTATAGTCGGCAGTCAAGGGACTCGGCAGTGCCAGGCCCCCTGACCGCTTCTTACTTAACCCCTTCCCGACCAATGATGTGCCAACATATCATGGAGCAGAGAGGGGATGATATTTGGAGCGGGCTCATGCGCTGAGCCCGCTCCATACACTGCAGGTGTCAGCTGTATTTTACAGCTGAGATGCTGCTCTAACGGCCAGGAACAGCGATGGCGCTGTTCCTGGCAGTTTAACTACTGTAGTTAAATGCCATGGTCAATAGCAACCGCTGCATTTATAGGGGTCTTCCCATGAAGGACATTTATGACATATCCACAGGAGCAACGCTGTTTCCGTAACTCCTATAGAAGTGAATGGGACTTACGTTAACAGCGTAGCACCGCGAGCTACGCTGTTTCCGGAAATCGGCAGCTCCGAAAACGCGTACATGGTCGAGTTACGGAATAGTAGTTACGGAAACAGCGTAGCATGCTACGCTGCTTCTGTAACTGCCATTCACTACTATGGGAGTTACAGAAACAGCGTAGCTCAGCGAGTTACGCTGTTTCCGTAACTTATCCATGTATTGCAGTGTTTTGTACCAGCGATCTAATTGGATCGATGGTTCAAGTCCCCTAGGGGAACTAATAAAATGTGTAAGAAAAAAAAGTTTGAAAAATTATCAGGAGTGTAAAATAATATTAAAAGTTAAAAAAAAAAACCTTTTCCCATTTTTCCCCAAGCACAATGTAAAAAATAAAAAAAAAGGAATGAAATAAAAAGTGATAAAAAAAATCGTATGTACCAAAAAATGCCTCTCAGAATGTGGTGAAATTAAAAAATTTTTTTTTTTTAACAAATAGTTTTTGCATTGTAAAAGTAGTAAAATATGATTTTTTTTTCTATTTTATGAAGTCTAAAACCTGGGTGCGACTATAGTCAGGTGCATCTTATAGTCCGAAAAATACGGTAACGCAAAAATACATAAACATAAAAATATTAAATTAAAAAAAAGTTATAAACTAAAAGAGATCCAGAGATGATGGTGAGGCACTTGCAGCAGTGGACTCCATACTCTCAGAGGAAGATTGTGATGAAGGTTGCCATGGTGACGGATTGCCATAACAAGGCTCTTGTGGGCTGTAGTAAGCCCCCCTATAACCACTTGGGTAGTCTTGAGACATTTGCCTTGGAAAATATTGCCGTTGATGCAGCATTGGAGGAGCTGGAGTGCTAAAGCTCTGTGATGCTTGAGCCTGAGGCATAATGTGCCCAAACAAGCGCCTGTGCTCTAGTGCTGTAAAGCACTCCCTAGGATCATTAGATGGTATAGCAGATTGAAGCAAAATCAAAATAGATGATTGTGTGCGTAGGCAATGCTCTGCCGGTACAAACCGCAAATATGGACTCAGGCTTCGGGTAAAAGTGTCCACCTCATCCTCTGGTCGATTTCGATTCAGATATTCCAGAACCCAAGTGTCCACCTAGCTAGCCATAGTTCATTTTTTTCTCTTCTTGGTTGCAGCACGAGAGCGAATTCACGGAGGGGTAGGGCTGCATAGACTGGGTCCAGAAGATGAACCAGAATCCAGTTCTGGGATTGGAAGAGTGGTTTTGCTCCTCTCTAGTCTCCTCCATCTGTCTACTCTCCTCTTCCTCCTCATTCTCCTCCAGGTTGGATTCAGAGCTAAATTTGGATAAAAAATTAACAAATGAATACATATTACATGTATTTGCATCATGGAAATTAATGACATATCCACACGTTACATTTTTAAGATATTATCTTGTGGATATGTCATAAATTTCCATGATGGGAAAACCCCTAGAACATTTTTCTTTATTTTGGGATACTTACGGACGAAGATCAAATATGGGGCTCCGGAAAGACAGCTTTTTGGTGAAGACGTATGGCCTTTTCTTTGAGGGCGCAGAATGACTCTTCCCTTTTTGGCTCAGATCCCTACGGTACTGGTCCCTCGTACTACACCAACGAATTTTTAAGTCATCCACTGTTGAAAAAAATATATATATAAATATATTTATAGATATACGTGTATTTAACATTGGGGCCAATATACTAAACATGTACTACTAGTCCAATATGAAATGAACGGTTCATTTTAGCAGTGACACCGTGTCTAACAGGGCCACATGACATAAATTACTTCGAAAGTTGAGCAAAAACTTCATCAACATGGACACAAGGCATCTATATAGGGGGCAGTAACGGAGACACCGTGTCTATCAGGACCATATAGCGTAAATTGTTTAAAAAGTTACGCAAAAACTTGACCAACTATGCAGGATATACTATGCTTGCACTTACCAAATTTGGTTCTGTCAGCAGGCGTCGCACTACTCCAATCATTTGAGAACATCACTTTTGAAATGGCCTCCCACGCATTGTCTTTGCGGTGCTGGTCGTGGTAGGTATCCGACCTCATGTCCCACCACTCCAGCCTCTCCTGCACCAACGTGATAATCCTCTCCACATTGAGAGCCCGAGACATGATGTCTGGCTGCGCACAGGACTGTCTGGCTGTTGCTCCTGTAGCTGGTCACGCTGCTCTACAAACACTTCCTGCTTTTTTTTTTTCCAATACCCTTTGCAACTGTGCGTAAAAAACGCATAGCTCACGCGTGTTGCAAGTGTGCTGTGCGTTGTTTTCACGCACCCTCTGACTTCAATGGGTGACTGCGATGCATAAATACGCACCAATATTGGTTATGCTGTGAGTTTTACGCAACGGACTAATGCTGCGTGAAAAACAAACAAGTCCCATTGAAATGAATGGGTCCGTGTGCTGTGAGTGATTTCCATGCACAGCACATGGACGAGTTTTACGCTCGTCTGAATGAGCCCTTAGGCTACGTTCATACAGGGTTGACATGTTGCATAAAAGCACACAGCGTATGTGTCCTGGTCGCCACAGGGAATTCAGTTCAGTTTTTCGGCCGGAATGTCTGCTGCGGAAATCCTGCACTGAACAGAAAAAAAAAGGATATAGTTACCATGGCAACGCGTCCCTCCGACGTCCTGACATTCTGCAGTCCTGGGATGCCGTTTCATCCCATGTGACCGCAGCTCCCTGTAATTGGCTGCAGCGGTCACATGGGATGAAATATGATCCCAGGAGGCCAACTTGGATGAAGAAGCACAAAATTCTGGGTAAGTAAAAGATTATTTTTATTCCTGAGTTGCGATTTTTGAGGCGAAATTGCAGCTTTTCTGCCACAAAAATCGCAACATCTGCTGTTTGTTGCGGGTCTTACCTTCCCATTGAATTCAATGGGGAAAACCCGAGACAAAAAAGCAGCGATTACGCAAATACAATTGACATGCTGCTGATTAAAAAAACGCACCGCAGGTCAATTTCTGAGCATTTTTTCCGCTTATCATTTACACAGTGTGTGGATGAGATTTGTTCAAATCTCATCCACACTACTGCTACTGTATTCCGCAATAAAATCCGTTATTACGTGTGAACTTACTCTTAGGCCTTATTCACACGAACGTGTTATACGTCCATGCTACGCGCGTGATTTTCCTATGTATGTAAATGGGGCCGTTCAGACTGTCAGTGATTTTCACGCAGCGTATGTGCGCGGCGTAAAACTCACGACATGTCCTATACTTGCCCGTGTTTCGCGCAGCACGCACCCATTGAAGTCAATGGGTGCGTGCAAATCGCGCTCGACACACAGGAGCACTTCTGGGTGCTGCGTGTGATTTGTGCAACAGTAGTAAAAAAAATGAATGAAAACAGAAAAGCACCTCGTGCAAAATGGTACCAATGAAAACTACAGTTTGTCCCGCAACAAATAAGCCCTCACACGGCTCCGGAGGTGAAAAAATAAAAAATTTCTGGCTCTCAGAATATGACGATGCAAAATGTGCAGAGTGTTCCAATATCGGATAAGATCGGGCGCCATTTATCAGTGCGACACCGGCCACATATCTATGAATTATTATTTATTTACCACATTATTATACCCCCTTATTATGCCCTGATGTTCTCCCCACAGCCTACATATGCCCCCTCATTATAAACTGAAATACCAGCAAAACCCCAAATAGAACTACTACCAAGCAAAATCTGCGCCCCAAAAGCAAAATGGCGTCCCTCCCTTCTAAGCCCTGCAGCGTGCCCAAACAGCAGTTTGCGCCCACATATAATGGCATCGCCATACCCAAGAGTACCCGCTTAACGTTTTATGAGGTATTTGTCTTCAGTGGCACAAACTGGGAACAACATATTATGCACTAAAATGGCATATCAGTGGAAAATTGCAATATTCACAACATCCGCTGTGCATTAACCCCTTTGCGCACTATGACTTAATAGCACGTCATGGTGCGGGGGTTGATGTATGGAGCGGGCTCACGTGCTGAGCCCGCTCCATATGCTGCGGGTGTCAGCTGTGTATTACAGCTGACACCCAGGACTAATGGACAGGAACAGCGATCGTGCGGTTACAGAAGCCTGTAAAAATAACAATATACTGCAATACATTAGTATTGCAGCATATTGTACCCGCGGATCCAATGATCGCTGGTTCAAGTCCTCTAAGGGGACTAATAAAATGTGTAGAAGAATTAAAGTTATTAGTAGTGAGAAAGAAAAAAGTTTAAAGTTAAAAAACCCCCCTTTTCCCATTTTTCTTCTAAAGTAATGTAAAAAAAATAAACAAAATTGGTATCGCTACGTCCGTAAAAGGCCGAACTATTACAATATACCATTATTTAACTCGCACGGTGAACACCGTAAAAAACGTAAATAATGTAAACCGCCAAAATCGCTGTTTTTTTGTCACTTTAGCGCTAAAAAAAAAAATGAAGTACCAAAAAATGGTACCAATAAAAACGACAGCTCGCCCCGCAAAAAATAAGACCTCCCACTGCTCAATCAACTGAAAAATAAAAAAGTTACGTCTCTCAGAATGTGGTGAAACAAAACATTTTTTTATTTTAAAGGGAATGTGTCGCTAGAAAATTATTATTATTTTTTTCAGTTAAACAATTAGCATTTGAGTTAACACATTGTTTTAATTTTTTTACAAGTCAGGAAATATTATAAATTAGATTCTAACTTAAAACATTTCCATGTGCTGGTTACTAGAGGGAGCAGTTCCCAAAATTGCAGCATGGTCACTGTGGTAAAGCAACCTCATTGCTTTACGCTGCAAATTTGGGGTGGACACACTCTCCTCTAGAGTCCTCACACAATCCCCCCACCCTTCTTCTAGCTAGTGCCAGGAGGAGGGGTTTGAAGGTCTACACTGTGTGCCGCCATTTTCTGAGTGACTGCACAGTGTAGGAGGATTAGATACAGGGCTCAGCAGACACGAACATACACGAACATAATACACACATCACATACACGAACATAAATTTTCTGCTCCTGCCGCCGCCGCTGGTCTACGCTCCTTGTGCCTTCGCTTCGTTGAACATATGGCCGGGAGCCGCGGCCGGAAGTCGTCATCTTACTGTCCGGCAGCGGCTTCCGGTCCACATGAAAATGGTGCCGGATTTCACTCTACGAACGACCTTCATTTTGGTCTGTGTGGGAGCAGCACATGCGCCGTTCTCACACAGACAGGGTACACTTCTGTGAATGGAACGGCTCCCGTTCACATTCCCTATGGGGTTGTATGTTCCGTATTCCATCTCTGTATATGTCGTTAATCGACACATAGAGAGATGAAAAAAAAATGGCAGCCCCCATAGAGAAGTAAAAGTAAGAACACAGTAAAAAGTTTAAAGTCACAACACAAATAAATAAAATTTTTGTTAATATTTTATTAAAAGCAATATAATAATAATTTAAAAAAAAAATCATGACACCTTCCCTTTAACAATTAGATTTTTCTTTGTAAAAGTAGTATAATATTAAAAAAACTATATAAATTTGTTATCACCGTAATTGTATTGAGCCGCAGAATAAAGTAAAGTTTGCAATTCTACCGCACGGCGAAAGCTGTAAAAACGAAAACCCCAAAAAGTGGAATCAGATTTTTTTCCTATATCAGCCCGCAAAGAATTTATTTTCAGTTTCCCAGTAAATTTTATGGCACTTTAAGTGGTGTCAATAGAAACTACAGCTCCTCCAGCAAGAAATAAGCCCTCACATCACTCTACAGTGAAAAACGAAAATAAGAAAGCAAAAAATGGATCAGTCCTGAAAGGGTTAATTAATTTCTAATGAAAAAAATGTATGACCACATGTGGGGTATTTCCGTACTCGGGAGAAATTGCTTTACAAAAATTGGTTGTTTTTTTCTCCTTTATCCCTTGTGAAAATGAGAAAATTCAACATTTTAGTGGAAAAAAATTGTGATATTCATTTTCACGGCCTAATTCTAATAAATTCTGCAAAAGACCCGTGGGGTCTAAATGCTCACTATACCCTTAGAAAAATTCCTTGAGGGGTGTTTCCAAAATGGGGTAACTTTGTTCTGGTCCCTCCAGGGCGTTGCAAACGCGACATGGCACCGAAAACCATTCCAGCAAAATCTGTGCTCCAAAATCCAAATGGCGCTCCTTCCCTTCTGAGCCCTACTGTGGGTCCAATCAGAAGTTTATTACCACATATGGGGTATTGCCGTAATTGGGAGACATTGCTTTACAAATGTTGGGGTGCATTTTTTTCGTTATTCTTTGTAAATATTAAAAATTTCTATGTTTTTTTCAGAAAAAACAGTAGATTTTCATTTTTACAGACTAATTCCAATATATTTAACGAAAAACCTGTGTGGACAAAATGCGAACTATACCCCTAGATAAATTCCTTGAGAGGTGTAGTTTCCAAAATGGGGTCACTTTTGGGGTGTTTCCACTGTTCTGGCACCACAAGACCTCTTCAAACCTGACAAGGTGCCTAAAATATATTCTAAAAAAAAAGGAGGCCTAAAATCCACTGGGTGTTTCTTTGCTTCTGAGGCCTGTGTTTCTGTTAAGGATCTGCCAGGCACAGCTTCTGTATCTACGCCCATAGGTAATCAGTCTGCACTTGCTTCTATGTCGGTGAGACTGACTCCATCTTCCACCACTCAGGATGGCAGGCTTAGGAGTGGGAGAGCCTATCACAGCCTGGCCAGACGGAGCTAGCTCCCGCCCTGTCTATTTATACCTGCCTTTCCTGTTCCTCCTTGCTTGTGATTCTTCTCGTGTGGTTTCCTGGCCCTGCTGCAGCTTCTTGATCTATTTGACCCTGCTTCATATTGACCCTGGCTTACTGACTACTCTCCTGCTCCGCATTTGGTACCTCGTACACTCCTGGTTTGACTCGGCTTGTTCACTACTCTCCTGCTCTGCGTTTGGTACTTCGTACACTCCTGGTTTGACTCGGCTCGTTCACCACTCTTGTTGCTCACGGTGTTGCCGTGGGCAACTTCCCCTTTTCCCTTGCTTCTGTGTACCCTTGTCTGTTTGTCTGTCGTGCACTTATTGAGCGTAGGGACCGTCGCCCAGTTGTACCCCGTCGCCTAGGGTGGGTCGTTGCAAGTAGGCAGGGACTGAGTGGCGGGTAGATTAGGACTCACTTTTCCTTACCCCATCATTACAGTTTCAGTCCATTAGCGCACTAGGGCCACATGTGGGATATTTCTAAAAACTGCAGAATCTGGGCAGTAAAATATTGAGTTGCATTTCTCGGGTAAAACCTTCTGTGTTACCAAAAAAAATGTATTAGAAATGAATTTCGTCAAAAAAAAATAAAATTTGCAAATTTCACCTCTACTTTGCTTTAATTCCTGTGAACACTTTAAGGGTTAAAACACTTTGTGAATGCTGATTCGAATACCTTGAGGGGTGCAGTTTTCAAAATAGGGTGACTTCTGGGGATTTTCTAATATATAAGGCCCTCAAAGCCACTTCAGAACTGAATTGGTCCCTGAAAAAATGGCCTTATGAAATTTTCTTTAAAATATGAGAAATTGCTGCTAAAGTTCTAAGCCTTGTAATGTCCTAGAAAAATAAAAGAACGTTCAAAAAACGATGCAAACATAAAGTAGACATATGGAAAATGTTAACTAGTAACTATTTTGTGTGGTATTACTATCTGTTTTACAAGCAGATACGTTTAAATTTAGAAAAATGCTAATTTTTCCAAATTTTTTCTACATTTTGGTGTTTTTCAGAAATAAATACAGAAATTATCGACCAAATTTTTTCACTAACATAAATTACAACATGTCACGAGAAAACAGTCTCCGAATCGCTTGGACAGGTAAAAGCATTCCAGAGTTATTACCACATAAAGTAACACGTCAGATTTGAAAAAATTGGCTGTGTCCTGATGGCCAAAACAGGCTGGGTCCTGAAGGGGTTAAAGAACGTCTGAAAATCAGCAGCGGTTTTCCCTTGAAAACAGCTCCGTATTTTCAGACGTTTTTGAGTTTGCGTGTGCACATACCCTTAGGAGGGTGCAGAATTCTTTGCGGAAAGCCTGCAGCATTTACAGTAGCAACAAAGTGGATGAGATTTCTACAAATGTCAGCCACATGCTGCAGGGGAAAAAATGCAGAAAAGTCGTGCAAAAAGTGTTCTGCATGTCAATGAATGCTGCAAATTCTAAGCAGAGATGCTGCTTATTTGGCCCATATACTTGAATGGGGAGCATCCATACTAAATTATACAAGTTGCGTTTTTGTTGCTGTTTTGTTTAGCGTTTACACAGCGCAAACGCAGTAAAAAGCGATGAAAATCCACAAGTGCACATAAAGTTTGCTACATTCAATGTTTCACACTAAATCCGCAGGTAAAACCACTGCATATTTCTGTGACTGATTTAAAGAGGCTCTGTCACCAGATTTTGCAACCCCTATCTGCTATTGCAGCAGATCGGCGCTGCAATGTAGATTACAGTAACGTTTTTATTTTTAATAAACAAGCATTTTTGGCCAAGTTATGATTATTTTTGTATTTATGCAAATGAGGCTTGCAAAAGTACAACTGGGCGTGTTTAAAGTAAAAGTCCAAGTGGGCGTGTATTATGTGCGTACATCGGGGCGTTTTTACTTCTTTTACTAGCTGGGCGTTCTGACGAGAAGTATCATCCACTTCTCTTCAGAACGCCCAGCTTCTGGCAGTGCAGACACAGCCATGTTCTCGAGAGATCACGCTGTGACGTCACTCACAGGTCCTGCATCGTGTCGGACGAGCGAGGACACATCGGCACCAGAGGCTACAGTTGATTCTGCAGCAGCATCGGTGTTTGCAGGTAAGTCGATGTAGCTACTTACCTGCAAACGCTGATGCTGCTGCAGAATCAACTGTAGCCTCTGGTGCCGATGTGGCCGACACGATGCAGGACCTGTGAGTGACGACACAGCGTGATCTCTCGAGAACACGGCTGTGTCTGCACTGCCAGAAGCTGGGCGTTCTGAAGAGAAGTGGATGATGCTGATTCGTCAGAACGCCCAGCTAGTAAAAGAAGTAAAAACGCCCCGATGTACGCACATAATACACGCCCAGTTGGACTTTTACTTTAAACACGCCCACTTGGACTTTTGCAAGCCTCATTTGCATAAATACAAAAATGGTCATAACTTGGCCAAAAATACTTGTTTTTTAAAAATAAAAACGTTACTGTAATCTACATTGCAGCGCCTATCTGCTGCAATAGCAGATGGGGGTTGCAAAATCTGGTGACAGAGCCTCTTTAAGGTTTTTTTAGATTTCGCTGCAGATTTTCTGTTACAGAAAATCTGCAGCATATCCTGTCTGTGGGAACATACCATTAGGCCCTGTTCACACAGTACAGATTTGCTGCAGATTTTGGATGTATTTTTAAGCCAAAACCTGGAACGGAGCCTAAGCAGAAGAAATATATATAGGAAGGCCTCATAGGTCTGCCCTGCTGGATCCAATTCTGGTTAAGGTTTAAAAAAATACATGCAAAATCTGAAGCAAATGAAGCATTGTGTGAACAAGGAATTAGGGTGAAGTCACACGTGGCCTATTTGCTTTGTATTTCTGCAAAAATATGCTGCAGAAAATGCCATTGTTTGAGGGATTTGCTGTAATTACGCTGCATTTCTTTAGCAAACTCCACAGGTAAAAAAAAAAATAGAAAAGTAAAAAAAAAAAGGCCTATACTTACCTTTCCGGGCGCTGCCATAGAAACGCGTCTCTGCTCATCCGGCTATTTATACCTTTTCCACAGGGGAAAACGCAGCCGAATATATGCACACTATTTGGTGCCTACATTCTGCCGGATTTCCCTGCATGTTCTAGGTAGTAAATTCTGCAAAATTTTCTGCAGCGTATGTACCCTGTGTGAACATATCCTTAAAGGGAATGTGTTGCCAGCAAAACATGTTTGTTTTTTTTTAGTTAAACAATTAGTGTGTAGGTGATTAAACATTGTTCTAATTTTTTTTATTTTTTTCACGAGTCAGGAAATATTATAAATTGGATTCAATTTATAATATTTCCCAGCACTGGTCACTAGATGGAGCAATTCCCAAAATTGCAGCATTGCATGTGGTAAAGCAACCACATTGCTTTATGCTGCAAAATTGGGAAAAAATCCCTCGCTCTAGTGAGCTCTCAGAATCCCCCCCTCCTTTATCCTGGCTAGTGCCGGGAGAAACGAGGGGTTTGAACGGTCTAACCTCCTACACTGTGTGTCGCCATTTTTTGAGCTAACACACAGTGTAGAAGGTTTACATACAGTAGTAAACACACACTGAAACACGAACATACATAGAAATCACTTACCTGCTCCAGTCGCCGCCGCTCCCTCCGGTCCGTCCGCTCCGTCTGCTGCCGCTGCTCCATGTGCACAAGTCCGGAAGCCGCGACCGGAAGTAGTAATCATACTGCCCGGCCGCGACTTCCGGTCCACAGGAAAATGGCGCCGGACGGCGCGCATTTCAAATCGGACTGTGTGGGAGCGGCGCATGCGCCGTTCCCAGACACACGGCGTACACCATAGTGGATGGAACGGGCCCCGTTCGCAGTCCCTATGGGACTGGAGCTGCCGTATTCCATGTCTGTATGTGTCGTTAATCGACACATACAGAAATGGAAAAAAAAATGGCAGCCCCCATAGGGAAGAAAAAGTGTAAAAATAGAAAAAAGTAACACACAAACACACAAATAAATATAAACGTTTTTAATAAAACCCTAACATAAAACTGATATAAAAAAAAAAATGTTGGTGACACTGTTCCTTTAAGCTGAATTCAGACAACAGTAGTATATGTCTGGGTGCCGCATGTATTTCAATGGGGCCGTTCGTAATCAGAACATGTCCTATTGTCCTTCGTTTTCACGGATCCCTCCATAGACTCAAGTCTATGAGGGATCCGTAGAAACGGGTCCTACACGGGTGCAATTTGGATGTGAAAAACGTCATTTTTTCACGTCCATGTTTGCACTCGTTCTTGTGAATCTGGCCTTATAGTTCTACTCTGTTTATAATCCACACCTGGATTTGGCTAGAAAAACTGCATTAAAAACTGCAAAAAAAATATGTGAATCTAGCCATGAACAACTCATAATAATGTGTTAAATCAGCCTAAGGCCTTATTCAGACGAACGTGTCCATTTTGCGTCCGCAAAAAACGGACACGTATGTCATGCGTTGCAGTTCCGTGTGGCATCAGTTGTTGATGTCTGTTTATGTACACATTCCTTTATTTTTAATTTTTTTCTCGTCAATTGTTATGAACTTGTGCGTGAATCATGGACAGCACACGGAGGTGCGTCCGTGTGCTTTCCATGATTTTCACGCAACCACTGACTTCAATGGGTGCGTGATGCGCAAAAAAACGCACAAGAATAGGACATGCAGTGAGTTTCACGCAACGGAAACATGCTGCATGAAAAACACTGCATGTCTGAATGGCCCCATTGAATTGCATAGGTCCGTGTGACGGCTGTTCACAGGGACGTATTCAACGTTCGTGTGAATAAGGCCTAAGAATATTGGTTCACAATTGCAGTGGCTCCTATGTGAAATAATAAAAGAAACCCCTGAAAAGTGACCCCATTTTAAAACCTACACCCCTTAAGGCATTTATTAAGGGGTATAGTGAGCATTTTCACCCCACAGGTCTTTTCCATAAATGATTGCGCTGCGGATGGTGCAAAGTAAACATTTCAATTTTTCCCTAGATATGCCATTTCAGTGGCAAATATGTCATGCCCAGCTTGTGCCATTGGAGACACACACGCCAAAAATTGTTAAAAGGGTTCTCCCGGGTATGGCAATGCCATATATGTGGCAAACAGTTTGGGCATACTGTAGGGCTCAGAAGGGAAAGAGCGCCATTTGGCTTATGGAGAGTGGATTTGCTTGGTAGTAGTTTTGTTTTGAGTTTTACTGGTATTTTAGTTCATAATGTGGGGGCATATGTAAGCTGGGCAGAGTACATTAGGGGCATAATCAGGTGGTATAATAATGGGTTAAAATAATACAGAGATGTGTGTTACGCTGTGAAGCAATCCTTTCTGCACAGGCCAGTGTCACACTGATAAATGGTGCCCTTTCTTATCCCCCTTTTGGTCCACACTCCGCACCTTTGCAGTTCGGGGAATTTTGCTGGGAAGTGTTGTCCTGGTATAATGCGGGCACCCTCGCTTCTAGCAGATATGTTTGGGCCCTCCCCTTCCTGGTTCCCTAATTTTAGGGCCTTGATAAATTGCCGCTTGAAACAGAAGAAATGTTCCCCTCGGGCCTGGACAACTGCAGATTTTTCTTTCCTCAATGGGAGCCTTAACTAATTTTATTTTTTCATAGACATAGTGGTATGAGGCCTGTTTTTTTTGCAGGATGAGCTGTAGTTATTATTGGTACCATTTTGAGGTACATGCAAATTTTTGATCACTTTTTATCCTTTTTTTTTAGGAGACAAGGTGAGCAAAAAACAGCAAATCTGGCATAGTTTTTAGGTTTTTTTTATACAGCGCTCACCATACATTATAAACTACATGTTAACTTTATTCTTCGTGTTAGTCTGATTCCGGCGATACGTAATTTATAGCACTTATTTATGATTTACAACTTTTTGCACAATAAAATAACTTTTGTAGATAGAATGTATTTTTTCTGTCGCCATGTTGTGAGAACTATTACTTTTTATTTTTTTCGTCGACGGAGCTATATGAGGGCTTGTTTTTTACGAGACTAGCTACAGCTATAGGTACCATTTTTGGATACATGCGACTTTTTGATCACTTTTTAGTTTAATTTTTGGAGGCAAAGTGACCAAAAAACAGCAATTCCACCAGTGTTTTTTTAGGTGTTTTTTTTTGCGGCATTCACTGCGCTGGATAAATTACATAATATTTTTATAGTTCAGGCCGATACGGACACGGTTATACCAAATATGTATGGTTTATTTATTTTCCCAATAATAAATGACTTGATAAGGGAAAAAGGGCGATTGCATTTTATTTTATTACTTGAAACTTTTATTTTTTACAAGTTTTATTTTTACACTTTTTTTTTAGTCCCACTAGGGGATTTGAACGTCCAACTGTTTGTTTGCTGTTCTAATACATTGCACTACCTATGTAGTGCAATGTATTAGAACTGTCAGTCGTTCACTAACAGCAAGCCAATTAGGCTCCGCCTCCAGGAAGAAGCCTAAACGGCTTCTGTAATGGCAGAACAGGAGGTCATTGTTAGGCCTCCTGTTGCCATAGTAGCAGTCGGCAGCCTGCTGCCGATTTGCTACAAACCACTAAGATGCAGCTATTGCTAGGGAGGGAGCTAGCTCCGGTCTCTGCCCTTATAGGAGGGACACCCACCGCTGATAATGCCGGCTCAGCTTCCGAGGCGGAAGCTGAGCCGGCGCCATTGCCATAGAGACTGGAAGCCTTTTAGGCCCCGCGTTCGAGCGGAGCATAGGAGGCGTCCGTAGCTGGCAGATCGGGAGGCCAGTATTAGGCCTCCCGTTGCCATTGCAGCCACCAGCAACCCAGCGATCACGTTGCTGGGGTGCTGGTGTCTAAAAACTCCTCAGATGCTGCTATCTCTATTGAGCGCAGTATCTGAGGAGTTAATCGGCCGGATCGAAGGTTAGCTCTGGTCCTAGCCGCTACAGCAGGGTGTCAGCTGTAACATACAGCTGGCACCCAGCAGTGATAGTGCGGGCTCAGCTCCTGAGCCCCCACTATCACCGCAACAAAATGGTACTGCGCTTTGCGGGAACCCCTGACCGACAGCGCCCTATGTATACAGAGGATGTCGGGAAGGGGTTAAAGAGAACTCCTGTTTATTTGGGAAATACTTGCATTTCACATTAGATAAAAATTCTAGTAAATTTTTTCTTTTAACTTTGCATTCTGCCGGTTCTCCATTATTCCTCCTAGAAGTGTATAAATGAATTGACGATTGTGAAGACCTCCAGGGAGTTGCGAGACACTCACCGATGTCCCGCTTTCAACTGTATCTGCGTACTCAGGACGCAGATACAATTGAATCCAATGCTGGAGCAAGGAGCTGATCGCTCCTTGCTCCAGCATTTACTATGTCGTGAGTGTCGAGCCGTAAGCAGCTTGGAGCAGACAGGCGCGATGTAGTACCGAGCTACAAACTGCACAGACCGGAGGAGCAGAAAGATCTCCTCCACTTGTCGTAGCTGAGTAATTATTTTATTATTAGGCACTATGGGGACATTAGACTGTGTGAGGGCAACTTGACGGCAATATCCTGCTATGGGGCAATATACTGAATGAGGGCAACTGTGGGGTATTCTACTGTGTGAGGGAAGCTATGGGGGTATTATTCTGTGTGGAGGCAGCTATGGGGCCATTAATTTGTGTGGAGGCAGCTATGGGGTCATTAATCTGTGTGTGTGGGGGGCAGCTTAAGTAGCATTATACTGTGTGGGGGCAGCTATAGGGGTACTATCCTGTGTGGGCAGCTATAGGGGTATTATCCTGAATGGGGCAGCTATAGGGGTATTACCCTGTGTGGGGGCGGTCATTGGGGCATTATACTGTGTGTGGCAGTTATAGGGGCATTATACTGTGTGGAGGAAGCTATGGGGGCATTATACAGTGTTGGGGTAGCTATAAAGGTATTATACCATGTGTGGGGCAGCTATGTGGCATTATACTGTGTGGGGAGAGCAATAGAGGTATTATCCTGTGTGGGGAGAGCAATAGAGGTATTATCCTGTGTGGGGAGAGCTATAGGGGCATTATACTGTGTGGAGGCAGCTATAAGAGCATTATAATGTGTGGGATCAGCTACAAGAGCATTTTACTGTGTGAGTGTAATGTCTGGGTAGGGAGACGGACAGGTGAGCCCTAATCTACCCGCCACTTAGTCCCTGCCTACTTGCACAGTCCGTCCTAGGCGACGGCGTACAACTGGGCGACGGTCCCTACTCTCACTATGTGCACAACAGACAAAACAAGGGAACACAGAAGCAAGGGAAGAGGGGCAGTTGCCCACGGAAACACCGTGAGCAACAGAGAAGTGAACGAGCCGAGTCAAACCAGGAGAGTATGCGGTAGCAAAAGCAGAACAGGAGAATAGTCAGTCAAGCAGGGTCAATATGAAGCAGAGGTCAATGGTAATAGCAGGAACAAAAGAGCCAGGAAAACAGGAGAATCACAGGCAAAGCACAAGCAGCAAATTAAGGTATAAATAGACCAAGGGCGGGAGCTAGAACCGTCTGGCCGGGCTGTGATATGTTCTCCCACTCCTCCGCCTACCAGCCTGAGTGGTAGCAGATCGAGTCACTCTATCAGACCTAGGAACAGATGCAGACTGATTAACCACGGGCGTAGACACAGAAGCTGTGTCTGGCAGATCCTTTACAGTGAGGTCTGCTAAGGGTCATTATACAGTGCGGAAGGCCCACTAGGTTAGGGCCTACTCAGATATTCCGTCCTCCCTGTGCCTAAAGAGACCCTGTCACCACATTATAAGTGCCCTATCTCCTACATAAGGAGATGGGCGCTATAATGTAGGTGACAGCAGTGCTTTTTATTTAAAAAAATGATCTTTTTTTACCACTTTATGAGCGATTTTAACTTTATGCTAATGAGTTTCTTAATGCCCAAGTGGGCGTATTTTTACTTTAGACCAAGTGGGCGTTGTACAGAGGAGTGTATGACAATGACCAATCAGCGTCATACACTTCTCTCCGTTCATTTATACAGCACATAGCGATATAGCTATATCGCTATGAGCAGTCACATAAACACACTATAACATTACTGCAGTGTCCTGACAATGAATATACATTACCTCCAGCCAGGACGTGATGTCTATTCAGAATCCTGACCACTTCTGTAGCGTCTCTGTGAGATTTACAGCAAGGCAAGCGTAATCTCGCGAGATTACGATGTAACCTGTCATTTCAAACGAGATTACGTTTGCCTTGCTGGAAATCTCACAGAAAAGATTCAGAAGTGGTGAGGATTCTGAATACACATCACGTCCTGGCTGGAGGTAATGTATATTCACTGTCAGAACACTGCAGCAACGTTATAGTGTGTTTATGTGGCTGCACATAGCGAGTAAATAAATGAAGATAAGTGTATGACGCTGATTGGTCACTGATTGTTCAGCGTCATACACACCTCTGTACAACGCCCACTTGGTCTAAAGTAAAAACAAGAACAGTTGGGCATTAACCCCTTTAGGACGCATGACTACATAAATAAGGCTTTTCCCTAAAACAAATAAGCCTTTTCCGGTTTGCTTTTGAGACATTTATTGCGTGTTTTGGTTACTCTGAGTGCCGATATATATCATCTAGATCGGCACCCTAGTACCACACGCGCAACTCCTCATGTCCTATCTTAGAGTTCCCCCTCTCCCCCCCCCTCCCTATTCCATTCACCACTCTTTTGCCTTATCTCCCTAGGTTCACATGGACTGCTGGTCCATGTACACTCTCGTTTTCAGACCCGTGGCGTCTGAACAGGCGGCACGGATCAGGCTTGCGAGAGAGTAACTATGGTTACGTCACAGCCATCGATTGGCTGTCCCGTCACTAGAAGGGGCGGGGTTTTCTCAGTTCCCCTTATCATACGTATCTCCTGTTGTGAGATTACAGGGAGTTTGCTTTTAGTGGGTTGTGGCGGTGATCCGCGGTGTGGCCGCCTGCTAAACTAGTGCATGAACTTGGTATGTTCGTGTACGGTTGGCTGGCGGTCACGGGGCGGATCACCGCGTCACAACAGATACACGCCCCCCAGATACGTCACAGGGAGGTGTGGGAGGTGGGCGGGTTTTAGGGGGTGTTTCCGGATGCATAAAAAGCAGGGAATCCCTCAGTATAGTGACGGTACACGCCAGGAACCGGCGTCTTTTGTTTACCTCCAACTTGGAAGGTCTAAACTTCTTGCCATTGCAAGAATGTTTTAAACAGGATACCCCTTGCCACTGCAAGCATGCTCCAATCAATGAGCTTTTTTCTTCATACGAACTGACAGCAACACTGATCTTTAAGCAGCTGACTTTGAATCTGGATGCAGCTGCTTTCTTGACCTATCTCCCCTGAGGAACTGCTTGGTCAGCAAAGAAACGCGTTGGGAGAAATATCCATTCATCATCTACTATTTCAGGAGAAGCCATATAACTATCTTTGGACACATTTACCTAAAGGACTACCAATTGAAAACAAGGGGTAGGAGGGCAACTGCCCCAGGTCTTTTACTTTATTTGTATATGTGGTCCTTGCAAAAGGAAAGGATTTTGGATAAACCTCCTGAAAAAAGTAATCATAACATACTACAACATTAGGAAACCTTATCAAGGTGGACTGATTTCTTGCTGTCTCCAGAATTTTGATTTCAATGTAAATCACTGAATATACATGAGAATTTGCATGCAGTATTGGCATATGATATCCTCACTTTTTGATACATTATTTGTTACATATATTTTAAACAAGCTCAGTAAAAGTTATATTTTATTACTCCGGATCTATCTTTTCTTCCCTTTAGGACGCAGCCTGTTTTGGCCTTGTGGCACAGCCCATTTTTTTTAAAATCTGACATGTGTTACTTTATGTGGTAATAACTCCAGAATGCTTTTACCTATCCAAGCAATTCTGAGACTGTTTTCTCGTGACATATTGTACTTTATGATAGTGAAAAAATTTGGTCGACAAATTTAATATTTATTTGTGAAAAACACCAAAATTCAGAGAAAATTTGCAGAAAATAGCATTGTTTTAAATTTAAGTGTATCTGTTTGTAAAACAGATAGTAATACCACACAAAATAGTTTAACATTTCCCATATGTCTACTTTATGTTTGCATCATTTTTTGAACATACTTTTAATTTTTTAGGACGTTACAACGATTAGAACTTTAGCAGCAATTTCTCACATTTTCAAGAAAATTACAAAAGGCTATTTTTTCAGGGACTAGTTCAGTTCTGAAGTGACTTTGAGGGCCTTATATATTAGAAAGTCACCATAAATCACCCCATTTTAAAAACTGCACCCCTCAAAGTATTCAAAACAGCATTCTCAAAGTCTCTTAACCCTTTAGGCGTTTCACAGGAATTAAATCAATGTAGAGGTGAAATTTTAGAATTTCATTTTTTTTGGCTGAAATTCATTTGTAATACATTTTTTTCTGTAAAACAGAAGGTTTTTGTAATGATGGGGGAAAGGAAACAGACAAGTGAGCCCTAATCTACCCGCCACTCAGTCCCTGCCTACTTGCAACGACCCGCCCTAGTCGACGGGGTACAACTGGGCGACGGTCCCTACGCTCAATAAGTGCCCGACCGACAAACAGACAAGGGTACACAGGAGCAAGGGAAAAGGGGCAGTTGCCCACGGCAACACCGTGAGCAACAAGAGTGGTGAACGAGCCGAGTCAAACCAGGAGTGTACGAGGTACCAAACGCAGAGCAGGAGAGTAGTGAACAAGACGAGTCAAACCAGGAGTGTACGAGGTACCAAACGCAGAGCAGGAGAGTAGTCAGTAAGCCAGGGTCAATATGAAGCAAGGTCAAATGGTTCAAGAAGCTGCAGCAGGGCCAGGAAACAAAACAAGAATCACAAGCAAGGAGGAACAGGAAAGGCAGTTATAAATAGACAGAGGGCGGGAGCTAGTTCCGTCTGGCCAGGCTGTGATAGGCTCTCCAACTCCTAAGCCTGCCATCCTGAGTGGTGGAAGATGGAGTCAGTCTCACAGACATAGAAGCAGGTGCAGACTGATTACCTATGGGCGTGGATACAGAAGCTGTGCCTGGCAGATCCTTAACAGTTTTACCAAAGAAACGCATCTCAATATTTATTGCCCAGATTCTGCAGTTTTTAGAAATATCACACATGCGGCCCTAGTGTGCTAACAGACTGAAGCACAGGCCTCAGAAGCAAATGAACACCTAGTGGATTTTGGGGCCTCCTTTTTTTAAAATTATATTTTAGGCACCATGTCAGGTTTGAAGAGATCTTGTGGTGCCAAAGCAGTGGAAACCCCCCAAAAGGAATGACGGAGAAAAAACACCACAACATTTGTGCAGCAATTTCTCCCGATTACGGCAATACCCCATATGTGGTAATAAACCGCTGTTTAGACCCACAGCACGGCTCAGAAACGAAGGAGCAATATTTGGATTTTTGGGCGCAGATTTTGCTGGAATGTTTGTCGGTGCCGTGTCGTGTTTGCAACGCCCTTGAGGGATGAAAACAGTGGAAACCCCCAAAAAGTAACCCCATTTTGAAAACTACACCCCTCAAGGAATTTTTCTAGTGGCATAGTTAGCATTTTGACCCCACAGTTTTTTTGCAGAATTTAGTGGAAATAGACTGTGAAGATGAAAATCTACTTTTTTTCTGAAAAAACTTAGAATTTTTAAGTTTTTACAAGGAATGACGGAGAAAAAGCACCACAACATTTGTAAAGCAATTTCTTTCGATTACGGTAATGCCCCATATGTGATTATAAACTACTGTTTGGACCCACGGCAGGGCTCAGAAACAAAAGAGCGCAATTTGTAGCACAGATTTTGCTGGAATGGTCTTCAGGTGCCATGTTGCGTTTGAAGAGCTCCAGTACAGTGAAGTGACCCCATTTTGGAAACTGCACCCCTCAAAAAAAAATTTGTAGGGGTGTGATCACTTTTATGACTTTTCTGGCTTGCAAAATAAAATGTTACATTTTTTACAAATGCGCCATTTTTTGGGCAGATTTTTCAGACACAACATATAAGTGAAGTAAAGTGACTCAATATTTATTGGGATATTTCTTCTGACTTTAGAAATATCCCCAAAGTGGTCTAAATACGTTGTCTGGACACATAGCAGTGCCTGGAAGTGAAGAAGCACCACAAAGATTTTGAGGCCTTAATTTTACTTGGATGATTTTTAGCCACAAGCATAGGCCTAAAAAATTGTGCAGATCATACACATATGTTATAGTATTGTAAAGGATCTGCCAGACACAGCTTCTGTGTCGACGCCCGTGGTTAGTCAGTCTGCACCTGCTCCTAAGTCTGATCGAGTGACCCCTCCTTCTACCAATCAGGCAGGGAGGCTGAGGAGTGGGAGAGCCTATCACAGCCTGGCCAAACGGAGCTAGTTCCCGCCCCCTGTCTATTTATACCTTCACTTCCTGCTCCTCCTTTGCCTGTGATTCTGTCTGTTTCCTGGCTCTGCTGCTGCTGCCTGTACTTTTGTCCTCTGCTCCATATAGACCCTGGCTTACTGACTACTCTCCTGCTCTGCGTTTGGTACCTTGTACACTCCTGGTTTGACTCGGCTCGTTCACTACTCTCCTGCTCTGCGTTTGGTACCTCGTACACTCCTGGTTTGACTCGGCTTGTTCACTACTCTCCTGTTCTGCGTTGGTACCTCGTACACTCCTGGTTTGACTACTCTTGTTGCTCACGGTGTTGCCGTGGGCAACTGCCCCGTTCCCCTAGCTTCTGTGTACCCTTGTCTGTTTGTCTGTCGTGCACATAGTGAGCGTAGGGACCGTCGCCCAGTTGTACGCCGTCGCCTAGGACGGGCCGTTGCAAGTAGGCAGGGACTGAGTGGCGGGTAGATTAGGGCTCACCTGTCTGTCTCCCTACCCCGGCATTACAAGTATTAGGTATTCCTCTAGGGGTATAATGAGGGTTTTTAGTTTTGTTACACATTTTTTTTTAGAGTGTCCAATATTATAAATGGGTAAAAGACCAGAATGATAAAGGGAGGTGTGGGGATTTCAAAAGTATAATTTTTTTAATCGAGGGAGGTGTGGAAGATGCGGAAGCAGTTCTTCATGCAGAGTCCGGGTTTTGATGGACTGGTGTCGCACTGATATATGGTATCCTTACGGATACCCTTTTTTGCACAGACACGGCAAGTATTTTGTGCCCGCCGTTTTTTTGGAGTTGCAGGCACTTCACTTGGAAAGTGCTGCCCAGGAACGATACGGCAAGAACTACTTGAAGCAGCAGATGTTTTCCCCACCTCGTCTCCAAGCAACAGAAATGTAATAATTTTTTCTTGGTACTCCAAGTAGGTACCCGGGTGGCCAGCGTTACGGAAAAATAAAAATTAATTGTACAGTGCCATCTGTACAAGGTACACGGACAATTTTTTGTACCAAATTTTGCTTTTTCGCATGGCACTATATGGTTTTAACACCTGGTCATTCAGGTCAACCCCCCCATGAATTTATTATATGCCTGAATGCACACAGGCTTCATTGTGGAGGTTGTGAATCCACGTGTGGGGACAGGGGTGCAGCTGGCATCATGCATAGATGTCAGCATGAATACATCTTTTTTATCCCGGTATTTCAAACACAGGATCCCATCCTGCAGCAATGCCCTGCTTTCTCCTATTGGCAGGGATTGGCCGATGAGGTTCTTGGGAAGGTGCCGCTGTTTTTTTCGGACCGTCCCACATACCACTGTTTTTTTGTCTTTTAGACATTTGAACAGGGGTACACTTGTGTACCAGTTGTCCAAGTACAAGTTGTACCCCTGATCTAACAGTGGGTGTAGGAGGTCCCACACTACCTTCCCTGTTGTGGACAGTACGGGGACGACGACAATTTGGGGGCTGTATTGTCCTGTCCTTCCCCTCATAGATCCGGAAAGCATGTGTGTATCCGGTCTCAGACTCACACAGCTTGTAGACCTTGATCCCGTACCTGGCGCGCTTATTGGGCAAATATTGGCGAAACTTCAGCCTACCCTTGAAGTGCACCAGGGATTCATCAACTGAAATCTCTTTGTCGGGGGTGTAGATTTCAGGAAACTTTTGGGAAAAAAAGTTTATGAGGGGCCTAATTTTAAAAAGTCTGTCGGAATTGGGGTCATCCTGGCGGGTGGGGGGCATAGAGAGTTGTCATTAAAGTGCAGAAATTTTTGGATTGCCTCAAAGCAGGGTCTGGTCATTGTATTGCGGTACAATGGACAATGATAAAGAATGTCCGTGGACCAGTAGGATCTCACTTTGGGCTTTTTAGTGAGACCCATGTTGAGAACTAACTCCCAATATTTTTGCATTTCTGCACAATTAGTTGGTTGCCAACGATTGGGCTGGGCATAAAATGAGTTTGGGTGTTTGGCTATAAATTGGTGGGCGTAGATGTTGGTTTGGTCCACCATAAGCTCTATCAAATTGTCGGTAAAAAACAACTTGAAATATTCAATTACAGGCAGTCCTTCCGTCTGCACATTAATTCCTGCTGCAGCAGTAAATTCTGGGATTTGGGGGGTGTAATTGGTTGGGGGTGACCAATCACTGCTGGCAGTACCAGGGTCAGGCAGAACGGCAGTTTCAGGGTCAAGCAGAACCTGGGCACTAACCCTCCTGCGACTACGAGGAGGTTCCTCGCTGTCACTAGAGGAGGAGGACGAGAGAAAGAACTCTGGTTCCTCACCACTCGCTGAGTCCGTATCGGATGCGATCATGGCATACACCTCTTCAGCGGTGTAACGCTTCGCAGCTGTAAAGGATCTGCCAGGCACAGCTTCGGGGTTAACGCCCATAGATAATCAGTCTGCACCTGCTTCTATGTCTGTGAGACTGACTCCATCTTCCACCACTCAGGGTGGCAGGCTTAGGAGTGGGAGAACCTATCACAGCCTGGCCAGACGGAGCTAGCTCCCGCGCTCTGTCTATTTATACCTGCCTTTCCTGTTCCTCCTTTGTTTGTGATTCTTCTCGTTTGGTTTCCTGGCCCTGCTGCAGCTTCTTGTACCATTGTCCTTGCTTCTTATTGACCCCGGCTTGCTGACTACTCTCCTGCTCTGCGTTTGGTACCTCGTACAGTCCTGGTTTGACTCGGCTTGTTTACTACTCTTCTGCTCTGCGTTTGGCACCTCGTACTCTCCTGGTTTGACTCGGCTTGTTCACTTCTCTTGTTGCTCACGGTGTTGCCGTGGGCAACTGCCCTTTCTCCCCCTAGCTCTGTGTACCCTTGTCTGTTGTGCACTTATTGAGCGTAGGGATCGTCGCCCAGTTGTACCCCGTCGCCTAGGGCGGGTCGTTGCAAGTAGGCAGGGACTGAGTGGTGGGTAGATTAGGGCTCACTTGTCTGTCTCCCCACCCCCGTCATTACAGCAGCCATTTTATTAATTTGTGTGTGTGTATATATGTAGTTTATACACACGTAGCTGTAACAACGTTACGTTGTATAACAAAGATTTTTTTTTTGTTTTTTCACACTAAAACACTAACGCTGAAACACTACGTTTTTTTAGATTTTTTCACAGAAAACACTAAACACAAATAATTTTTTTGGGGTTTAGTTTTTTTTATAACACTTAGTACCACTTACTAACTGACAAATGACGCGACTAACAGTGACGGATTGACACTAACTGACAAGTGACGCGACTAACAGTGACGGATTGACACTAACTGATAAGTGACGCGACTAACAGTGACGGATTGACGCTGAGAAGTGACGCATTGACACTAACTGCCAAACTGACGCTACGGATTGATACTGACGCTACGGATTGACGCCAACTGACAACTAACGCTATAGCGCTACAGATTGACGCTAACAAATCTCCCTTAGGCTGGATTCACACGAGCGTGCCGTTTTTGCGCGGGAAAAAAACGCAGCGTTTTGCCTGCGCAACGGGCACTTAACAGCTCCGTGTGGCAGCCCCGTATGATGCGTGGCTGCGTGATTTTCGCGCAGCCGCCATCATTATGACACTCCATTTGGATGTTTGTAAACAGAAAAGCACGTGGTGCTTTTCTGTTTTCATTCATCCTTTTGACTGCTGTTGCGCGAATCACGCAGTTCGCACGGAAGTGCTTCCGTGTGGCATGCGTAGTTTCCACGCACCCATTGACTTCAATAGGTGCGTGATGCGCGAAAAACGCCCAAAGAACGGACATGTCGTGACTTTTTTTTCAGCGGACTCACGCTGAGTAAAAATCACGCACATGTCTGCACGGCCCCATAGACTAATATAGGTCCGTGCGACGCGCGTGAAAGTCACGCGCGTTACACGGACGTATTTCCCGTTCGTCTGAATAAGCCCTTATACACTGGGAGGTGTGTGGGGTCACACACTAGGAACAGGGAAGAGGGAAATTAGGGGTTGATTATTTTTTTCACTTTGTGTGGGGCACACAACACGACACAGGCTCTGATCTCTCCAACTTTTCTTCACCTACTAAGAGATCAGAGCCTGTGTCCGGTATTTTTCACCCGCCCTTGGTGAAAAACGTACTGTGATTGGTGGGTCTGAACAGACTCACCAACCACCACTTCTATTGGTTCATTGCTGGTCACATGGGGCATGGGACGGGGGGGGGGGTCACATGGGGCATGAGATAGGGGGGGGGGGGGGTCCCATAGTAACTGTTTCCGGACTAATTTCAAGTCCAGAAACAGTTTTAAACACTTTGTTTGCAGAAGCGATATAATCGGTGGATCTGTCAGATCCGCCGATTACATCGATTGCCGGCATTGGACCTCTTTTACGGGTCCAATGCCGGTAACTGGGGAGTGTTAGCTGTCAGGGGAGGGGGTTTTACCCGCCCCTTTACCCGCCCCCAGGCTGAGAATGAACTATGATAGGTGGGTCTGTTCAGACCCACCTATCAATGCAATCGCCGGCAATGGCCACTGCTATTGGTCTATTGCCGGTGACATGGGGGCATCGGGTAGGGAGGGGGAGTGCCTATAGTAACCGTTTCGGGACTTATTACGTGTCCCGGAACGTTTTTTTATACGTTATCTGCAGAAATGATTTAATCAGTGGATCTGTACAGATCCACTTATTACATCGATCGCCGGCATTGGACCGCTGTTGGGGACAGCTGTCCTCCCCATTCCCGGTGCACACTGCCACCGACAGTGTGCACCGGGAACCACTCAGTAACTGTACGTCCCTGTGCGCTAAGACACTGGCCGCTGGGACGTACAGTTGCGTCCTGGTGCGCCTAGGGGTTAAGAAACTCATTAGCATAAAGATAAAAATCGCTCATAAAGTGGTAAAAATAGATAGTTTTTCTAAATAAAAAGCACTGCTGTCATCTACATTATAGCACCCATCTCCTTATGTAGGAGATAGGGCACTTATAATGTGGTCACAGTCTCTTTAACCCCTAGCTACTCCTCTGATGGCCTGGTAGGGTCACATGACCCACCATCAACGGCCATAGTCGGGCCTCAGCGACGCACAGCAGCAGGATACCTTGAGACTGCACCATCCCCCGCCCGCAGTATTATAGTTGTTTTCGATGTTGCAGAGACTTATTTCTAAAAGTACCGGCATCTAACTACGAATGATGTTGACGTTGACATCAGATGATATGGGGCTAAGTACAGTCGCTGAAGGTTCCAAACAAAAAGACTCGGCCAGAAGTGGGTCCCGACCTCAGAAAGTTTGGGAACCCCTGCTTTATCATATAGACTTGTTGGAAGATAACATAGGTAACCCCAAACCCCCAAGAATTTCCCATGCTTAGGCTATGTTCACACATAGTTTTTTGACGAGTTTTTTGACGCGGAAACTGCACCGCAAAACTCGTCAAAAAGGCCTGAAAATGCCTCCCATCGATTTCAATGGGAGGCGGGGGCAGTTTTCTCCCACGAGCGGTAAAACCGCCTTGCGGGAGAAAGAGGCGACATGCCCTATCTTTGGCCGTTTACGCCTCTGACCTCCCATTGACTTCAATAGGAGGCCGAGAAAGCGTATTTCGCTGCGTTTTATACCCGCAGCGCTCAATGGCCGCTGGCTAAAAACACCGCGAAAATCGGCGTGCAGGGAGAGGACAATCTGCCTCAAACTTCCAAACGGAATTTTGACTCAGAAATTCCGCCTGCAAAAAACTCTGTGTGAACATAGCCTAAGGGTACGTTAAAACTGCGGATTCCGCCACAAATTTCCGCCTCCCCTTACTTTTAATGGGAGTCGGACTCTTCTGTTTCCCGCTAGCTGATTTTTTTCAGCTAGCAGGAAAAAGAAGCGTCTTGCTCAATCTTCGGGCGGAATCCGCCTGAACCTCCCATTGAAGTCAATGGGAGGGAGGAATCTTCCTGCCGACAGTTCCGCGGCAGATTATGTGGTGGGACCCGCCAAGCAAAATGTGAACAGGGCCTAAGGGTCCATGGCGATTCTCCTTACAATAAATCGATGAAACAACCTTGAAGACAGGGTGAGCGTTCTGTTGTGTTCCAGAAGTGATGAGAATACAAAATGTTGTTATTGTGTTTGATTCCATTGGTGGTAAATGATTGTTTCCTTACCACAGATGACACATTTATCACTAATGAAAATACTTGAGTAATGGGTGTGACAGGACATAATGAAGGACTAATACTTGCATGATAACATCGATACAAAAGTCAGAGGATGTTGGCACCTGGCAAGGGTAGCGGGTGCTGGGTGGCAGCCCATGATGGTAGGGGCGGAGGACGAGATATTAGGGTGCCGGGATTGGTGCTGTCGGCTCCAGTAGCTGTGCTGGCTGAGGATTTTCTTTTCCCCACCCCCTCCCTCTGTCTCCTCTTTGCATGTCTGTGTGTCCGAGGGGTGGAAGAAAGGAAGAAAAGAGGGAGGGGAGGGAAGGAAAGAGAGACGAGCCCGGATCACTGTGCTTGGAGCTGCCACCTCAACATGGTGTAAGATCGCGATCCTGCAGCCTGGGCACAAGAGCGACGGTCATAGAGAGGGAGACGAGGGGCTGCTGCACCCCAATGTGGAGTCGGAGCCGTGCAAGGAGAACCTGAGGGAGGAGAGGAGCTCGCCCTGCTGCGTCTGGATCCAGGGCGGGGAGGAGGGCACAGATTCTGCCGGGAATATTACACAAAAAAGGGGCGACCATGGCAAACGACTCGCCTGCCAAGAGTCTGGTGGACATAGACCTCTCCTCCTTGAGGGTGAGTGTGAGAGGGCTCTACACAATAGAAAGGCGTGGAGCGGCCTCTGCCAGCCCAGTGCTTGTCGTGCACTCGATATACGGTTGGGATTTGTGCGGTTTCACTGTGATGGAAGCAGCCCCGGCAGCAGCTGCATACAGCCCCCCACCCATATGATGGAGGCAGGGCTGGGCCCCTCTTGCATGCAGCAGGAGGCCGATGGGGGGCAGCTTTCTTGTCTTGTGTGTGTTTCCTGCAATGCTTTTAGTTCTGGGTAGAACGTGTCCGGGCATTGGGCTGCTGGTGGCACAGTCACACTGGCTTCCTTTGTTTGCATGTATTGGCATGTGCCTCAAGTGGTGAAATAAAGAAATTAGGGCGCAACAGCTGCATCCATCCCCTCTTCCTACATACCCCCTGTATTCTGGAGATTACCTCACATAATTCCTATACTGTGCTTTCTTTCAGGATCCGGCTGGGATCTTTGAACTGGTGGAAGTGGTAGGAAATGGCACCTATGGGCAAGTATATAAGGTGTGTACAGAACTATACAATGGTCATGTCAAGTATGGAAAGTGTGTATCTATACATGTCATTAGTGTGTATGTACATGGAAGTACAATGGTTATGTCAAGTATAGGGAAGGTATATCTTTACTTGCATGTATACATTGATATACCTGCAAGTGTGTACACTATAGAATGTGATAGTTACCTGAATGTGTGTGAATAATCGCCGTCTCAAGTTTGTGCACGGTATATAATGTACATGCGTATAAAGTGTAACCATTACCATAGGTAGTACATGTGTGTACGAAGTTGTGTATATATAATGTACAGTCACCATATACAACATGACTGGGGACACGTGTCATATACATAATCTACAACAGTGTTCCTTTAGATACATGGATTATATATATATATATAACCAGACTCCCCTTTTTGAGAAATGGTGTTGGAACTCCTCCAGAAATGACGTCACTCCTCTCTCCATAGCTCTGTTTTTTTGGGGCACTTCATGGCAGTTTGCTTACGCGTTTTATCTACTCTTCCAGTCATGCATTTCTTGAATGGATTAATAGACATGTGTTCTTCTTAAAGGGTACACCACAAAAAATGTGGTGACCATGTTGTTAGTGATTTATTGCGTGTCGGGGGAGATAATGGTAGGGTTGTCCTTGGTACTGCCCTTTCTCATGTGACCTTTTCTATACGTGCATTGAGGAGGAAGTTGTCCTCCATCATGTGTTGCCTCATGCGGCTTCAGGGGAGGTAGAAGACAACCACATAATGACAGTAAATGGAAGGAGCATCTCTTGGGGTTGCATGACGCTGCAGTGAGTTGTCTTACAGATGTGACTAATAGACAGTGATCAAACTGCAATGATAAGAAGTGATCTCACTGGAAATGGGATAAGCGGAAGCCAATGCATAAACCTGTGAGGTTGTCCTTGTATTGTGACTGGCTGTCATATCTGAACCATTTTTGTTATTTCTCGGTGCTGCTGTTGTGACTTCTCAAGGTGTTTGTATACTGGATATGTATTAGTGTAAAGCTCCAGTGTTCTTTCTCTATATTGATACATTGTGAAGGCTTTGTGCTCCCGGTATTCGCAGCAGTATAGTTTCTACATTGTAGCAGCTCGTGGCTGTTTTCTCCCTACACAGGTGTCCGTTGGATACAGTATGGTTTAGGCCCAAGAGTGGGAAAAAACATCACTGGTGTGTTGTTTGTTTTTTGTAAGGCTTGTGCCACATGACAACTTATGCCAGGATCTCACACACAGCCAGAATTGGATCCAAACTGATGCATTTGCTTTCTTTTGTGTCCACTTCTGTTTGGCTCAAAGTCTTAGGTCACCGTGCAACTTCAATTTATTCTCTATGGGATCAAATAAGTTGCAGGCGGTCTTACCACTATTAAAACATTTCCCACACACTTCGAAACTCTGTGGTAGTTGCGTGGCTGCTTGCAACTTTTTTTCCTTTTTTATAGAGAATAGTTGAAGACCCCTTGCAATTCTCCTGAAACATAATTTTTGTGTAGCCTTAAAGGGGTTATCTACCTTCTGACAACTGATGACCTATCCACCGGATCAGTCATTAGTGCGGGTCAGACACCCTGTGGCCTGCGGGCACCGCATGTTAGGGCACATAATGCTATGTACGGAGCCTGAAGCAGTTGTCTCCGTACATAGCATAGTGGCCGGCCGCTATTCCATGGCTGGAGCCAACTGCTTCCGGCATGTACGTCCAGTGCTTGGTGGCACCGGACCAGCTGATCTGTGTGGGGTCCGGGTGTCGGACCTCCACAGATCATATACTGATGACCTATCCATTGGCTATGTCATCCGTTGTCAGAAGGTGGAAAACCCCTTTAAGTTGGTTTTACATGGGAAGATTTCTGCCCAGTAAGAGCACCGCTCGACGATAATAACGTGACGATCAGCACTCGTTTGCTCCATTTACATGGAGCAATGATCGTAACTATATGGGGATGAACCATTGTTAATATGATTATTTGTCTCATACAGTTTGCATATAGTTGGCAGCACATCCCCTGTTTACACGGGGAGATGTGCTACGGACAAAGAACTTGTCCACACGTAACGGAATTGCTGCAGAAAATTTCTGCAGCATTTACGATGAAACCAGCAGACATTCTGCTGCGGAAAAACCGCACCAATTCCTGCATTTTATTACTGCAGAAAATGGTGCAGCTTTTGCTGCGTTTTTTTCAAGTCTGAGATGGTGATATCTCCTCTAAAAACGCAACAATTCAGTCCACTGTCTGCAGCCGGAATTGACATATGTAACAAAAAAAACGCACCACCGATGAATTTCGGGACCAAAATTTTATGCAGCGTGTGGATGAGATTTATTCAATCTTACCCACTATACCGCTACTGTATACCGCTGCATATTTTCCGTACGCAATTCCGGACTGAAAATATGCAGCAATTCCTTTGAGCGGACAAGCTCAAACGACCATTTTTATGGTGGCATAAAAAATGCGATTAGCCAACGAACGATGGTATGCTCATTTGTTAGCTGATCGCTGCCATGTTTACACAGGCCAATGATTGGGAACCAACGTTTGTTCGCCCGATTGTCGGCCTGTGTCAAAAGGCCTTTAGTCTTTGTGATTTCAACAGTGTAAAATTTCCCAATGTATTTTCCCACTTCCTGGTGATGTATAACCCACATAAGATTATTTATACTACATTATGTATGTTCAAAAAAGAGGCAGCACGCCAAAAAAAATGTAAATAAATCTGGTGGGTTTATGCCATGCGCTATGTTTCTGTTCCTAACCTTGAACTTCTCTTAAGGCTTGGGAAATCCTGTGGCGCGCAAGTTTTTGATACTTTTACGTGTATATGTTTCCACTGTGCTGCTTTGGACTTTTCCTTTATATTTGTAGTGAAAACTCCATATAACGTTGTACAATTATATAGCTATGGATATTTATCTCCCGCTGTAAAGGTGGGGCAAGCCAATCTTTATGGTTTTTCCCAGCCACTATAACATCAAGTGTTTTCCTACCAGAGTCCCTTGGGACCTGGTCAGGGGTTCCTCAGAAGAAAGCCTCAAGAAAAGCCTTTACCTTCACTGTAGGGATGGACTACCTTCATCCTGCTCAAAGATCCTTGGCAAAGCAGTCCATAAATCTGGCCCAAAATATAGTGCTGTGCAAGAGTTATACATTTTATATTTGTCAGTTGCTCCTTAGCAATAGACAACAAACTGCCAACGTGTGTTAATAACAAGGTAACAGATTGACCGTTTCTCATCAAATCTTAAAAGAACTGACAAAATGGCAGTGAAAGTAAACACACATTTTTAAGTGGTTGGCCAGGATTAGAAAAAAAAGGGTCAGCATCTTTTTCTTTCTAGAAACCGCACTGCTTTTATGGACTGTATTGTATTGCAACTGAGGGAAAAAAAAAGCAGCCCCTTTTTTTCTAATCCTGGCTAACCACCTTAAAGAGACTCTGTCACCACATTATAAGTGCCCTATCTCCTACATAAGGAGATGGGCACTATAATGTAGATGACAGCAGTGCTTTTTATTTAGAAAAACTATCATTTTCACCATTTTATTAGCTTTTTTAGATTTATGCTAATGAGTTTCTTAATGTCCAAGTGGGCGTGGTTTTACTTTAGACCAAGTGGGCGTTGTACAGGGGAGTGTGTGATGCTGACCAATCAGTGTTATTCACTATGTGCTGTCTTATACTGACACATTAACGTTACTGAAGTGTTTAGACAGTGACTAGACATTCCTTC
Organism: Rhinoderma darwinii; assembly: GCF_050947455.1. Taxonomy (NCBI): domain Eukaryota; kingdom Metazoa; phylum Chordata; class Amphibia; order Anura; family Rhinodermatidae; genus Rhinoderma; species Rhinoderma darwinii. The sequence goes on from NC_134688.1 coordinate 196,745,431, forward strand.
CAGCCAGGACGGGATGTCTATTCACAATCCCAACACTTCGGTAACATTTCTGTGGTACTTAAAGCAGAGCAAAGCGTCATCTTGCTGTAACCTGTCATTTACAGTGTGTTCTTTTGCGAGATTACTCTTGCTCTATTTTAAACGTAGTACAATTTGGGAGTAGGAAAAAAACGGGACCACCGGCGCTGCTTTGGTCGTAGAAAATACACAACCACCGTGATGGGTAATGTGTATGGAGTTTTATTGTTAATAGGCTACGCGTTTCGACGTCGAACTGACGTCTTCCTCTATTTTAAACGTGTATTCCCAACTTAAACATTTATGGCATAGCCTTTGAATATGCCATACATGTCTGAAAGATGCAGGTCCTAGATTACCAGGCGGCCGCCTCTCCAGGCAAAACGGGGGTTGAGTGAACCACGTTCTCTATGTGCTCATGGCATATCTTGTGGATAATGTCTAACTTGGGAATAACGCTTTAAACACTCATGGTAGGATGGAACTGATAACCCACTTTAACCTAGTTTATATTGCTGGCCTAGAACACCAATTGCTAAATGTAATTGAAAAATTGTAGTTACGTTGCGTCCTTCAGGCTTCCTTCACGCACACACTTGTGTGGCAATTTTTGGGGGGTAAAAAACACATCTGAAAAACATTATTTTTTGGGGGATAATGGCACGTGTTTTTTGGTGACGTTTTTGATAATCGTGTGTTTTACTATTTTAATCTTTTTAAAAAAAAAAAAATAAATATTTAGGTGATGCAATGATTCCTCTTTGCAATACATGATAAATTCTGAAAAATGCCACCCAAAACACCGCAAAGAAATGCAACATACATTGAATCACATTGATTCCTCCCCTTTTTGAATTTTTGGAAAGGCAAAATAAAAAACTGGGAAAAAAATAGCGCTAAGGGCCTGTTCACATCAGCGTTGCCTTTCCGTTGAGGGGTTTCATCGGAGGTTTCAGTTGGGTTAACCCCTCAACGGAAAGGCAAACTTGACGGAATCAGTAGCGCAGTCGACCTCGTCATTCCGTCAAATCAGCGGAAGCCTGTCAACGGTGACAAACGGAAACCTTTAGCAACGTTTCCATTACCATTGAAATCAATGGTGAGGGAAACTGCGGACCCATTTATTTGTATATGTCACGGACGCTACTTACGGATGTGCGTCCGTGCCGTAGTAATGATCCGCAAAATACAGAACATGTGCTATTCTTATCTGCAATTGCGGCACGGACTCGCCCATAGAAGTCTATGGGCGCTTTCACTATTGCGGACGGCTACTTATGTGCATCCTTATTTGTGGACAGTAAAAACCCTTACGGTCGTGTGCATGTGGCCTAAATGGTTAGAATCGTTGTCTAAACTATTTGTACAGACTAGGGCTTATTCAGATGAACGTGTAATACGTCCGTGCAACGCGCATGATTTTCACGCACCTCGCACGGACCTATGTTAATCTCTGGGGCCGTTCAGACTGTCACTGTTTGTCACGCAGCGTGTGTCCGCTGCGTAAAACTCACGACAAGTCCTATATTTGTGCGTTTTTCACGCATCACGCACCCGTTGAAGTCAATGGGTGCGTGAAAATCGCACGCAGCACACGGAAGCACTTCCGTGGGACGCGCGTGATTTGCGCAACAGCAGTAAAAACTATGACTGAAAACAGAAAAGCACCATGTGCTTTTCTGTTTACTAACCGTGTCATAATGATGGCGGCCGCGCGAAAAGCACGCAGCCACGCATCAATTGGTGATGACACACGGAGCTGTTAAGTACCTTTTGCGCACGCAAAACACAGCGTTTTTTTGCGTGCGCACAACTCATACGCTCGTGTGAATCCAGCCTTAGCAAGTGATGGCATACTGCTAGGATTGCGGGTACCCTCACTGATCACAGGCATGAAGGAGCCATTTCCCCGCATATCACCTTCCTGTCCACTCGCTGTGCAGAGAGCTGCAACTTAACCCCATTCAAGTGAATGTCGCTGATTGTAGAACTTGCGCGGCTCCTGGACGAGAGTGGCCCTGCGCAGGGAAAAAATATAAAAGGGATCCATTAACGTGGTCAGATCTTTACAATCCGCAAGTGATGCCATATCGCAGTACTAATAATGTGGTATTTTTTAAGGACCGGTCTGCCATCCACGTAGCGACCAGCTAATCCAATGTCTTCGATGAGATTGACCCTTGTGTATGGAATTGTAAAACTCGTATTACATTGCTTTTTGTCTAAATACTATGCTGTGTAGACGGTTTTTGTTCTTCTTATGTTAGTTTCCGTAGAGATGACAAAGTTTTATCTAATTTAAGCAGTGGTGTGCACTTAGTAACCACAATGTAATCTGCAGGTTTCAGCGTTTTTGTTACAGGACAGTCTGTCATTGTGTATGTAAGTGTCAAGGAGAACTGCACATTCCAGGTTCCGCACACTCTAATGTCGGTTTATTAGAATGGAACGTTGTCATCTGCTGCAAATACCTCCTGGGAATAATCTGTTTGTCTTAATGGCCAGTTCTGTATGCTGTTTAGTAAGGAAACGCTAACAATTTTCTTACTAAAGAGTTCCTCTGATTTGGTCTTGTACTACAGGTTTGCCATTTGTCTGTTTTTTCTCTTTTGCAATCCCCATAGCTATGTGCCAATGGGCAGATTGTTTTGTCCTTCTGATAGTATTGTGATGGTATCTGCTGTTCACGTCAAAAATGATGACCTAAATATGATCGTCTTAAGAATTGCCTGGGTTTCTGAGTTGTGGCATGTCTGAACTTGTTCAAGAAGACAGCAACTTCCTTTTGAATAATGTCTTAGTGAATGAAAATAAAACCTGGCATACCAGTCAGTGTATCTGCCTCCTACACAGCTGTCTGACTCGGTGACATCCCATATTCCCTGTCAATTGTCTGCACTCAATAGTCTAGCTGTAGACCACACTTGTATCCATTATGTAATGGGACAAATTACTTTAAAATGTTGCAAGACTCAAAACCGTACGCCTCTAAGGGTATGTGCACACACAAAATCAAAAACGTCTGCAAATACAGAGCTGTATTCAAGGGAAAACCGCTCCTGATTTTCAGTTTTTTTTTTTTTTTTTTTTTTTAATCGGTCGTGTTTTTCGTGGCGTTTTTAACGGCCGTTTTTGGAGCTGTTTTTCTATAAAGTCTATGAAAAACGGCTGCGTAAAAAACGTCCTGTCGGAACAGAGGGCCATTTTTCCCATTAAAATCAATGGGCAGATGTTCGGAGGCGTTCTGTTCTGATTGACGTTTACGGCCCGAAAAATGGCTGAAAACACTGTGTGAGCCTACCCTTGTTCACACTGATTTTTTATTTTTTTTCTTTACGCATTTTTAGACTCTAACTGCGTTGGAAAATGCGCTCATTGATTTCAATGGGAGGCGGAGGCGTTTTTGTAGAAGCGACATGCCCTATCTTCGGGCATTTACACCTGTGACCTCCCATAGACATCAATGGGAGGTAGAGAAAGCGTATTCCGCTGCGTTTTTGCCCGTGGCGCTCAATGGGCGCGAGCGAAAAAACACGGCAAACGGCGTGCATGCAGATCAAAATCTGCTTCAAAATTCCAAATGGAATTTTGAGGCAGAATTTTCTGCCTGCAAAAAAAACTCAGTGTGTACATGGCCTAATACTACAGACTAGTACAAAGCTCAAGTTCTGTCTGTTCTAAACTGATGTGCTTGTAAAAAAAACAAAAAAACAGTTTTTATTTTGTTTTTAGTTAACCCCTTAGTGACCAGCCTATTTTAGGCCCTAATGACCAGCTATTTTTTTTCTATAGTCGTATTTAAAGAGCTATAACTTTTTTATTTTTCCGTCTACATAGCTGTATGAAGACTTGTTTTTTGCTGGATTAGTTGTACTTTTTAATGGCACCATCTTGGGGAAGATATCATTTTATTGATAAACTTTTTTTGGGGGGGAATAGAAAAAAAACCTGAAATTGCTATGCGTTTTAAATTCACGCCATTCACTGTGCTCCGTTAATAACACACTACCTTTTTATTCTTTCGGTACGGTTACGCGATTACGGCGATACCACACATTTAGAGGTTTGTTTTTTTTTAAGTTTTACTACTTTTGCACAATAAAAACTATTGAACTAAAATGATTTGCTTTTTGCATTGTCTTTCCAAGAGCCGTCATTTTTATTTTATTTTTATTCCGTCAATGTAGTAATATGAGGGCTTGTTTTTTTGCAGGACGAGACGTCGTTTTGATTGGTACTATTTTGGGGTACATGGGACTTATTGATTAACTTTTATGACTTTGGGGGGCAATGGAAAAAAATAGCAATTTCGCCATTGTTTTTTTGTGGTTTCTTTTTGTGGTTTAAATTACATATTAACTTTATTGTTAGGGTCATTTACGGTTGCGGCGATACCATATATGTATAGTTTTATTTATTTTTTACAAAATAAAACCACTTTATGAAAAAAAATGTGTTTGTTTTTTTTACTGTCATTTTTATTTGACATTTATTGCTTATTTTATTAGTCCCACTAGGGGACTTTACGATGCGATCTTTAGATCGCTGCTATAATGCTTTAGTATAATAGTATACCAAAGCACTATTTCCTGTCTGTGTAAATCTGACAGGCAATCTATTAGGACGTGCCTCCGGCACATCCTAATAGGCGTACGCCCAGGGCAGACCTAGGGGCCTTTTATCAGGCCCCTGGCTGCTATGTCACTCCATCGGAGGCACGCGATTGCATTTGTAGGCCGCCGATGGGTGAGAGAGGGAGCTTCCTCCCTCTGCAAATGATTTAAATGCCGCGGTCAATAGCGACCGCAGCATTTTAAACTCGCGATCTAAGTAAACTTCGATCGTGGCCGTTGGTGCAGGAGCCCGACTATCATTGGACAGCCGACCCCCGGCTCCAGCCTGCACGGGACATACAGGTCTCCGCTTCAATCGCAAGATCACGCTGTGTTGCTGGGCTGGAAAGAGGAGACCTGTATGTCGCTGATTGGACAGCCTCATACAGAAAACATCGAATCGGCATCATACAGTTCTCCTCTTCCCTGCCCAGCGTTGGACAGCTTCATACACATAACATTACACCTCCCATTTGGCAAGTTTAGCCTAATTAGCATATTTAGAAGAAAAGCTAAACTGCAATAATCGTTTTGAAACACAATTTACACTAGTTCTCAGCATTATAGCGCCTATTAGATTAGTTAGGAGATAGGGAATTAATAAACTAGGGACAGAGCCTCACATGCACATTAGGGTCAATGGGTCAATGTAAGGGAGACCAGGAAACATCTGTTACTTTAAAATGACTATGGAAGGCAGACCCCACAAAGGATAAAATTAAGTGTATGATATTTAATAGCAGTATCCTTGTTTTTACTTTTAATTAGAATGAAGTCGCCCATGGCAGATTTGTTCCAGAAATTTCTGTGACTGTCTCATTCATCTCAATAGGGCTTGCTGAAATCGATGCACATGGTGTCCGAGCAACCCCAATCACATGTATGGAATAAAGTCCAAGTCATTTCTGCAACGAATCTACCACATGTAAAAAAAAAATATAAATATATATATATCTACATCTCAGGAAGATAAGGTTAATTGAAGTAAGCGCAGGATGTGCAAACACACTGCATATGATGCCTGCTGTGATTTTGAAATATTTTTTTTCTTCTAAATTCATTGCATCTATGAATGAGAAATGTATTGTCTCAAATTGTTTACACTGCACTAACATACTCTGCAGCACTGTGCAAAGACTGTCAACATTCACATCAGTCCCTGTCCCTAATGGGGCTTACAATTTAATTTCCCTATCTCCTACACTAGATCCAATTTCATAGGAAGCCAAATAACCTACTAGAATTAATTCACAGACGTCCGTTTTGCGGCAGATTTTACCTGCAGATTTGCAGAGGTAAAAATTGGCAGCAGATTAAAATACAATTCAAGTGAAAAATTTTACAAAATCTCATCCACAAGCTTCGAAATTTTCTGTGCGGATTTTAAAACCTGCAGCATGCCAATTTTGACACTGATTGCGTATTTGTCCTGGATTTTCCCCATTGACTACAATGAGGATGAAAAAAACTGCAATCAAATCTGAATGTGTTGCGAATTTTGCTGTGGATCCTCAGCTGAATATGCAGGTGCAGATTTTCAATTCAGGAGCTGGAAATTACATTGTTTTTATTAATTTTTTTGTTTTTAAAAGAAAATAAAGCTTCTTGGTGAAATCTGCATAAGCAAATCCGCGAGTGCAGAGCTCATAACTGGAGAAAGTCACATTTCTGAAATAAGAGATAATACAAAGTTTCTTTTGTTCGCTTGTGCTATTGATGTATGCAAAGTGACCATTTAAAGAGGCTCTGTCACCAGATTTTGCAACCCCTATCTGCTATTGCAGAAGATCGGCGCTGCAATGTAGATTACAGTAACGTTTTTATTTTTTAAAAAACGAGCATTTTTGGCCAAGTTATGACCATTTTTGTATTTATGCAAATGAGGCTTGCAAAAGTATAACTGGGCGTGTTGAAAAGTAAAAGTACAAGTGGGCGTGTATTATGTGCGTACATCGGGGCGTGTTTACTACTTTTACTAGCTGGGCGTTCTGATGAGAAGTATCATCCACTTCTCTTCAGAACGCCCAGCTTCTGGCAGTGCAGATCTGTGACGTCACTCACAGGTCCTGCATCGTGTCGGCCACATCGGCACCAGAGTCTACATTTGATTCTGCAGCAGCATCGGCGTTTGCAGGTAAGTAGCTACATCGACTTACCTGCAAACGCCGATGCTGCTGCAGAATCATCTGTAGCCTCTGGTGCCGATGTGTCCTCGCTCGTCTGACACGATGCAGGACCTGTGAGTGACGTCACAGCATGATCTCTCGAGAACACGGCTGTGTCTGCACTGCCAGAAGCTGGGCGTTCTGAAGAGAAGTGGATGATACTTCTCGTCAGAACGCCCAGCTAGTAAAAAGTAGTAAAAACGCCCCGATGTACGCACATAATACACGCCCAGTTGTACTTTTACTTTAAACACGCCCACTTAGACTTTTGCAAGCCTCATTTGCATAACTACAAAAATGGTCATAACTTGGCCAAAAATGCTCGTTTTTTAAAAATAAAAACGTTACTGTAATCTACATTGCAGTGCCGATCTGCTGCAATAGGAGATAGGGGTTGCAAAATCTGGTGACAGAGCCTCTTTAAGGATTCCACTTCCCTAATATAATATAGGTTGTCCTTATTGCATGCACACCCCACGTGAAAGGCCCTTAAAATGTATACTATCTTGCACCACAAAAGCTCTTTCCCCAAACGTTATGGACATCACACTCCACCAAATAAAATCCGAAGCTTTGAGTTTGAAATTCCATTTTATATTTGGGTACAGGGTGTCTGTCGTGTGCAAATGTATTATCTAATGTTAGAGCCAGGGGTGTGAAATCAAGGTGTCAGGTTTTTATTGCCTGTTTCTATGATTGACACCTAGTAAACACTCTGTCCTTGTTTACATTTCATATTTATTACGCTCAGGAAATTGGTGAAGAAGAATCATACTGTGTCTTTAACCCCTTAAGGACACGTCCAATTTTAGCCTTGAGGACAGAGCAATTTTTTTTACATTTCCCTCTTTGCATCCCGACGCTCATAACGCTTTTATTTTTTGTACGACGTAGTTGTATGAGACTTTGTTTTTTGCGGGACGAGTTGTACTTTATGTAGGTACCATTTTTTGGTACAAATACATTATCGTTTAATTTCTATAAATTTTTAATTAGATTAAAATGCAGAAAAAAAGCAGTTGCGTAGCAGTTTTAATATATATATTTTTTTACTCCATACACCGATCATCATAAATAATGTTATACATTTGTTGTACAGGTTGTTGCGGTCGTGGCGATATGAAATATGTCTATATTATTTCATGTTTTGGGACTTATGTTTTAAAAAGTTGATTTATTATACAAAATGTGTGTTTCTGTGTATTTTATTTACTATTTATTTATTTACAATTATTTTTTTTTTAGTCATTTAACTTTTTTTTTTTTTTTAATCCCATAAAGGGATTTATCATTTTGATTTTGTAACTGCAATGTACTGGCCTATATCTATAAGCCAGTACATTAGCCTGTGTACTGATTGTACACAGGCAGTTGTTAGGGCATACCTCAGTATGCCCTAACAACAGGAAATATGTTCAGACAGCCCTGGGGTCCTTCACTGGGCTGTCTGGCCATATGAGTTGTGTGCTTTGATCGCGTCAGTTATTTTCTGTGACGCAATCAATGTGCAGTCCCCCCTCTTTGAAGGCCGCGATCAGCTTTCATCGCGGCGTTCAAAGGGTTAACAGCGGAGAGAAGATTTTTCTCTCCTCTCCGCTGTCAGAGCGTGGCTGTGTATTACAGCCGTTGCCCTGCTCTCGATCGCACACACAGAGACGGCAGAGACTGCTGTCACACAGGACGAGTATGCTCGTCCTAATGCGCGAAGTGCTCGCCGCTCAGGACGAGCATACTCGTCCTGTGTCTGCAACCAGTTAAAGAGGCTGTCACCACATTATAAGTGCCCTATCTTGTACATGATGTGATCGGCGCTGTAATGTAGATTACAGCAGTGGTTTTTTTATTTAGAAAAACTCCTTTTTGACGCAGTTATGACCTATATTAGATTTATGCTAATGACTTTCTTTATGAACAACTGGGCGTGTTTTACTTTTTGACCAAGTGGGCGTTGTGGAGAGAAGTGTATGATGCTGACCAATCCGCTTCATAAACTTCTCTCCATTCATTTACACAGCACATGGTGATCTAGCTAGATCACTATGTGCAGCCACTTACTCACATATTAACGTTATTGAAGTGTACTGACGGTGAATAGACATCACTACCACCAGGACGTAATGCCTATTCAGAATCCTGATACTTCGGTAACGTTTGTGTGGGATTTACTGCAAGGCAAGCGTAATCTCACGAGATTACTCTGTAAACTGTAATTTAAAACGAGATTACGCTTGATGTTCTGTAAATCTCACACAAACGTTATTGAAGTGTCAGGATTCTGAATGGACATCACGTCCTGGCTGGTAGTGATGTCTATTCACGGTCAGGACACTTCAGTAACGTTAGGCTATGTTCACACGGAGTATTTTGCAGGAGGAATATCTGCCTCAAAATTCCGTTTGGAACTTTGAGGCAGATTTTCCTCTCCCTGCACGCCGATTTTCGCGGCGTTTTTCGCCCGCGGCCATTGAGCGCCGCGGGCATAAAACACAGTGAAATACGCTTTCTCTGCCTCCCATTGAAGTCAATGGGCGGTCAGATGCGTAAACGCCAGAAGATAGGGCATGTCGCTTCTTTTTCCCGCGAGGCAGTTTTACTGCTCGCGGGAAAAAGACGCCGACGCCTCCCATTGAAATCAATGGGAGGCGTTTTCGGGCCGTTTTTGCCGAGTTTTGCAACGCGGTTTCCGCGTAAAAATACTCGGCAAAATACTCCGTGTGAACATAGCCTTAATGTGTGTGTATGTGACTGCACATAGTGATCTAGTTAGATCACTATGTGCTGTGTAAATGAATGGAGAGAAGTGTAAGATGCTAATTGATCAGCGTCATACACTGCTCTCCAACGCCCACTTGGTCAGAAAGTAAAACACGCCCAGTTGTCTATTAAGAAACTAATTAGCATAAATCTAAAATTGCTCATAACTTGCTCAAAAATGGTCGTTTTTCAAAATAAAATCCACTGTTATCTACATTACAGCGTTGATCACATTATGTAGGAGATAGGGCACTTATAATGTGGTGACAGAGCCTCTCTAAGCTCATTGTGAGTGGGTGCGGGTTTTTCGGGCGCATTTCCCTGCGGGTTTTAGGACTGATACGCTGCATATTTTTACGCAGCATATCCGCTGTGTGTGATCATAACCTTTCATGTATTCATTGTTAAAGCACCTCCAAAACTTACTTTTCAGTTGGATACTAGGCACTGTATACAGACCCCTAGCCAAACGCTCTTTATTTTTATATTTTTTTCAGTGTTTAGCACCCACTAGTTAGGCTATGTTCACACGGGGTATTTTGCAGGAGGAATATCTGCCTCAAAATTCCGTTTGGAAGTTTGAGGCAGATATTACTCTCCCTGCACCCCGATTTTCGCCGAGTTTTTCGTGCCGTTTTTCGCCCGTGCCCATTGAGCGCCACGGGCATAAAACAGCGCGAAATATGCTTTCTCTGCCTCCCATTGAAGTCAATGGGAGGTCAGAGGCGGAAGCGCCCGAAGATAGGGCATGTCGCTGCTTTTTCCCGCGAGGCAGTTTTACTGCTCGCGGGAAAAAGACGCTGACGCTTCCCATTGAAATCAATGGGAGGCATTTTCGGGCCGTTTTTGCCGAGTTTTGCGACGCGGTTTCCGCGTCAAAAAACTCGGCAAAATACCCCGTGTGAACATAGCCTTAACCTGTTTTGAGTATAGGTACTTTTCTTTAACCTCTTAACGCCGAAGGACGGATAGATCTGTCCTCTGCAGCTGCTAGTTCGCGCAGGAAGACGGATATATCCGTCCTGTGATGGCGCGGGTACTGCCACTGTACCCACGCGATCAGCGGCAGGAGCACGGCTGTTATACACAGCCTGGCTCCTGCTGCAACTGCCGGAATCGAAGCGCGCTCCGATTCCGTCAGTTTAACCCATTAAATGCCGCTGTCAATAGTGACAGTGGCATCTAATGTGTTTGACAGAGGGAGGGAGCTCCCTCTGTCACCCCATCGGCGCCCCCGCAAAGAAATCGCGGGTCGCCGTCGGGTTTCCATGGCAGCGGGGTTCTAACAAAGAGCAGGTTGCCTGTCAGTTTTGCACTGACAGGCAATAATGCTTTGGTATACTAAGTATACCTAAGCATTATATATGCGATCGGCACATCGCATAGTGAAGTCCCCTGGTGGGGCTAAAAAAAAAAATGTCAATCAGTTAAAGTTTGTGAAAAAAATAATTACAGTGAAAATCAAACGACTTTTTTTTGCCCAAAAAGTGGTTTTATTTAGTAAAAGTGTCAAAACAAATCACACATACACATATATGGTATCCCTGCGATTGTAACAACTTGACTAATAAAATTAACACATTAATTAAACCGCCGGATGACCGGCGTCCAAAAAAACTGCAAAAAACAACCGCAAAATTCTCTTTTCTCCCATTCCCCCCCATAAAAAAATTAAATAAAAATTAATCTATAAGTCCTATGTACCCCAAAATAGTACTAATGAAAACTACACATTGGTCCGCAAAAATCAAGCCCACGTACGGCCACATTGACGGAAAAATAAAAACGTTACGGCTCTTGGAAAGTAGTTTTTTTCTAAAAGGCTTTTTATTGTGCAAACGTAGGAAAACATATAAAACCCTTACATATTTGGTATCCCCGTAATCGTGCCGACCCATAGAATAAAGTTAACATGTTATTTACGCTGCATAGTAAACGGCGTAAATTTATAACCAGAAAATCAATGCTGGAATAGCTGCTTATTTTCAATACTCTCCTAAAATAAAGTTAATAAAAGTTAATCAATATATTATAAGCATCTAAAAATGGTACAATTACAAAATACAACTCGTCCCGCAAAAAACAAGCCCTCATACGGCTATGTCGACGGAATAAAAAAAAAGTTACGACTCTTGGAAAGCGACCGTGAAAAAACAAAAAATAATCCTTGGTCATTAACGTGCAAAATGGCCCGGTCATTAAGGGGTTAAAGTCCCTATTATCAATATTTAATATACACTTCTCCTGCTGTTAGCTGTGGTAGACTATTTACTAGACAATATTCTTTTTCCTTAGTTCTTGTTCATGAATAGGGGATTGGGCATCATGAAGCTCCAGCTCTCTGTTGCATTTGTCTAAATGACAAGAAAATTTCCAAAGGTCATGATGGTTTTTGGAGTGCGCTTAGAATACAATAAGCTGACATTGTGCATGCAATTCACATACTGTGAATGTTTTATATTTAAAGAGGCTCTGTCACCAGATTTTGCAACCCCTATCTGCTATTGCAGCAGATCGGCGCTGCAATGTAGATTACAGTAACGTTTTTATTTTTTAAAAACGAGCATTTTTGGTCAAGTTATGACCATTTTTGTATTTATGCAAATGAGGCTTGCAAAAATACAACTGGGCGTGTTGAAAAGTAAAAGTCCAAGTGGGCGTGTATTATGTGCGTACATCGGGGCGTGTTTACTACTTTTACTAGCTGGGCGTTCTGACGAGAAGTATCATCCACTTCTCTTCACAACGCCCAGCTTCTGGCAGTGCAGACACAGCCGTGTTCTCGAGAGATCACGCTGTGACGTCACTCACAGGTCCTGCATCCTGTCAGACGAGCGAGGACACATCGGCACCAGAGGCTACAGATGATTCTGCAGCAGCATCGGCGTTTGCAGGTAAGTCGATGTAGCTACTTACCTGCAAACGCTGCTGCAGAATCAACTGTAGCCTCTGGTGCCGATGTGTCCTCGCTCGTCCGACACGATGCAGGACCTGTGAGTGACGTCACAGCGTGATCTCTCGAGAACACGGCTGTGTCTGCACTGCCAGAAGCTGGGCGTTCTGAAGAGAAGTGGATGATACTTCTCGTCAGAACGCCCAGCTAGTAAAAGTAGTAAACACGCCCCGATGTACGCACATAATACACGCCCAGTTGTACTTTTACTTTTCAACACGCCCACTTGGACTTTTGCAAGCCTCATTTGCATAAATACAAAAATGGTCATAACTTGGCCAAAAATGCTCGTTTTTTTAAAATAAAAACGTTACTGTAATCTACATTGTAGCGCCGATTTGCTGCAATAGCAGATAGGGGTTGCAAAATCTGGTGACAGAGCCTCTTTAAGTAATATGAAATCCTAAACTGGAGAAATACATACCTTAGATGCCTGTATACATTACTTAAGTTGGCCGAACCTGACTATTTTGGGGCGACAGTCCGACTAGCTACTGTGTATCCTAACGTGGGTGTCCCTGTAGGAGATAAGCCGCTGCCAGAGGAGTCTGGAAGCGGCTTATTCCTGTCTCCCCATTGAAAAAAGGGTAAACAGGAGGAATAGTTGTCCAAAGTAGTGTATGGCCACCGCATGAATCTATTTTGGCATATATCTCTCTATTTTGAGATGTATGAAGTTGGTGGGGAGATATGACCACAATAGAGAAGTGAAACATTTATTTGGTTAACAATGTCACAATTCCTTTGTCTGTATAACCTACTTCTAAAATACTGTAAATTACTTTAACACAGAGTCTACTTAGTAAGAAATCCATGTACAATTTTGTGAAGGCTTACCTTTGCTTGTAATTTCCCCCTAAAATTTCTGTTTTCCAAACGTCTACCTTGTGGATTTGGTAACTGGGAGAGCAACAGAAAATTTCTTGCGCAATGTTCTGCACTAGAAACTGTTTTAGGCTATGTTCACACAGGGCAGATATTCTGCATAAAAGCACACGGCGTATCTGCCCTGGGCACCGCAGGGAGTTCAGGCCGGAAAACCGGACCAAATTGTGGTACCGTTTTTCGGCCGGAGAGTCCGCTGCGGAAAACTGCGCGCGCACACACAAAAAGCTTCATACTTGCGTAGCCATGGCGACACGTCCCTCTGCTGTAATGCAGGTCGGCCTCCTGGTCTGACGTTTTATTCTCTCATGGGATGAAACGTTCTCCTAGGAGGCCGGCCTGGACGAAGAAGCACAGAATTCTGGGCAAGCATGAGATTTTTTTTTATTTTTTTTTCTCCTGAGTTATGATTTTTGCGGCAGAATCACAGCTATACCGCCGCATTTTATTATTTTTTTTCACCACCCCATTGGATTCAATGGGGGTAACCCGCAACAAAAAAGCAGAGATAACGCAAATACAATTGACGTGCTGCAGACTAAACAATCGCACCGCGGGTCAATTTCTTAGCGTTCTTTCCGCTGATCATTTACGCAGCGTGTGGATGAGAATCGATCAAATCCTATTTGCTACTACTGTTATGCTGCGGATTTTCCGCAACGAAATCCGTTGCAGAAAATCTGCAGTATTTACGCTATGTGTAAACTTCGGATTCAAACTGCTTTTTTTCCTCCTACGTTTATAGTGTATGTCATGAAAGCTCCCAATGTACATGCTAAATGTCTCCATAGGGGTTCATTAGTCAGATGGATGCCAAGAGTGTCCTTTTGGCCTCTGTCTGGTAGTTTGTTAGTATGCCACAAAATATGAGGTATGGAATAGCAAAGTAGACTACGTTATTCTGTCCTGTGGTAACCTGTAAAAAAATACAGCATGTATGGCATCAGTCACAGGTATCCGTTTAACCCCTTCCCACACCTTGCCGTTAATGCACATCAAGGTGTGCAGTAACTTCGCGCACCTTGACGTGCAGTTACATCTGTGCTTTGACAGTTAACCGCCGCGCGCCGCTATACCGCAGTGGCGGTTAACTGTGCAGGGTGTCTGCCCTGCATTCCCTGTTGCCGATCAGCAGCCCATCGCCGCTGATTTTGGCAGTTAACCCCTTAAATGCAGCAGTCAATTGCGATCGCCGCATTTAAGGTGTCTAGCACAGATCGGTTGCCCCCACGTGAAGTCACGGGGGCTGGAGATGGTACCCATGGCAACCGGACGCAAGACAATGGCTTCCGGGCTGCCATGTACAGAAGCCTATGAGGACCAGCCGGAGGCTGGTCCTCATAGGCTTCCTGTCAGAGTGACTGTCACAATTACAGTTAGAACACATTACAGTACACAGGTAGTGTAATGTGTTATAGCAGCGATCAGAGCTACAAGTCTAAATGTCCCCTAGTGGGACAAGGAAAAAAAAAAAGATAAAAATGTTTTAAAGTGTAAAAATAAAAGTTATAAGTGACTTAAACAAGAACTGCTTTTTTTTCCCTATAAGAAGTCTTTTTTTTATTATAGGAAAAAAAATGAACACGTAAAAAAAAAAGTACACATATTTGGTAACACCGCGTATCTACCCCAACTATAAAACTATAATAATTTTCCGCACGGTGAACACCGCAAATAAAATAAATGAAAAACAATGCCAGAATCACTATTGTTTTGGTCACCACCCCTCCCAAAATATACAATAAAAAGTGGTGAAAATGTCGCATTTACGCCAAAATAGTACCAATAAAAACTACAACCCGTTCCTCAAAAAACAAGCTCTTACACAGCTCTTTTGACTGAACAATAAAGTTATGGCTCTCAGAATATGGTGACACACAAAATAGCAGAAAATAAATTATTTTATAAACATGTGATTTTATTGCAAAACATTAAAAAAACGATATACGTATGGTATCACTGTAATCCTACCGACCCGCAGAATAAAGTAACATTTTAATTTATAGCCCAGGGTGTACGCCGTAAAAAAAAACATTGTCAGAACTGATGGTTTTTGGTAACCTTGCTTGCCGAAAAATGGAATAAAAATCGCATGTATCCCAAAATGGTACCAATGAAATCTACCGATTTGTCCTGCAAAAAAATAAGTCCTCACACAGCTCCGGTGGTGAAAGTTCTGGCTCCCAAAATATGGTGATGCAAAATGTGCAGTGTTCCAAAAGCGGATAAGATCTGGCGCCATTTATCAGTGCGACACTGGCCACATATCTGCGGATTATTATTTATTTACCCCATTATTATACACTCTTATTATGCCCTGATGTACCCCGCACAGCTTACATATGCCCCCACATTATAAACTGAAATACCAGCAAAACCCCAAACAGAGCTACTACCATGCAAAATCTGCGCTCCCTAAAGCCAAATGCCGCTCCCTCCCTTCTGAGCCCTACAGTGTGCCCAAACAGCAGTTTATGTCCACCGATATGGCATCACCATACCCGGGAGAACCCGATTTAATATTTTGAGTTATTTGTCTTCAGTTGCACAAACTGGTCATAACATATAGTGCACTAAAGTGGCACATCAGTGGAAAATTGTCATTTTCACTCTGCACCATCTGCTGCGCATTAAAGCCTTTGCGCACCACGACTTAATAGCACGTCGTGGGGGGTGATGTATGGATGACGCTGCGGATGTCAGCTGTGTATTACAGCTCACACCCGGGACTAACGGACAGAAACAGCGATCGCTCTGTCACGGGAGCCTGTAAAAATGACAATATACTGCAATATATTAGTATTGCAGTGTATTGAACCAGCAATCAGTAGATAGCTGGTACAAGTCCCCTAGGGGGGGGGGGGAGGACGACTAATAAAATGTGTAAAAACAAAAGTAAATAGTTTATTATTAGTGGGGGAAAAAAAAATGTAATAAATATTTATAGTCTCAAAAAAAAAGTAGTGTAAGAAAATAAAAATACACAAAATTGGTATCGCTCTGTCTGTAAAAGTCCAATCTATTACAATATACCATTATTTAACTCACACGGTGAACGGCGTGAAAAATAATTTAAAACGGCAAAATCGCTGTTCTTTCGTCACCTTGGCTCTACCAAAAAATGTAATAAGTGTATGTACCAAAAAACTGTACCAATAAAAGCTACAGCTCGTCCCGCAAAAAAAAATAAGCCCTCACACTGCTCTATTGACGGAAAAATAAAAAAGTTATGTCTCTCGGAAAGCGGGGAGGGAAAAACAAAAAAGAAAAAACAAAATATTTATGACCACATGTGGGGTATAGCTGTACTCGGGAGAAATTGCTTTACAAATTTTGGGGTGCTTTTTCCTCCTATATCCTTTGTGAAATTGAAAAAAATTCAACATTTTAGGGGAAATAATGTTATTAATTTTTACGGCCTATTCTAATTCTGCAAAAGACTTGTGGGGTCTAAATGCTCACTAATACCCCTAGATAGATTCCTTAAGTGGTGTAGTTTCCCAAATGGGGTTACTTTTGGGGGGCTTCCACTGTTTTGGTCCCTCTGTTGCTTTGCAAATTCGACATGACACCCGAAAAACATTTCAGCTAAATTTGAGCTCCAAAAGCCAAATAGCGCTCCTTCCCTTCTAAGCCCTGCTGTGGGTCCAAACAGTACTTTATTACCACATATGGCGTATTTACGTAATCGGGAAAAATTGTTTTACGAATGTTGGGGTGCTTTTTCTCCTTTATTCCTTGTAAAAATTAAAAATGTTTAAGTTTCTTCATTAAAAAAAGTAGATTTATACCTTTACGGATTAATTCCAATTAATTCAGCAAACCAACTGTGGAGTCAAAATGCTAACTTTACCCCCTAGAAAAATTCCTTGACGGGTGTAGTTTCCAAAATGGGGTCACTTTCGGGGGTTTCCACTGTTTTGGTCCCTCCAGTGCATTACAAATGTGACATGGCACTAAACTATTCATAAATCCAAATGGTGCTCCTTCTCTTCTGAGCCCTGCTGTGGGTACAAACAGTAGTTTATTACCACATATGGGGTATTGCTATAATCGGAAGAAATTGCTTTACATATGTTGGGGTGTTTTTTCTACTTTATTCCTTGTAAAAATTTTAGTTTTTTTCAGAAAAAAAGTAGATTTTCATCTTCACATACTAATTCAAATAAATTTAGCAAAAAAACTGTGGGTTCAAAATGCCAACTATAACCCCAGTTAAATTCCTTGAGGGGTGTAGTTTCCAAAATGGGGTCACTTTTGGGGGGTCTTTACTGTTTTGGCACCACAAGACCTCTTCAAACCTGACATGGTGCCTAAAATTATATTTTAACAAAGGAGGCCCCAAAATCCTCTAGGTGCTCCTTTTTGCTTCTGAGACCTGTGTATCAGTCCAGTAGCACACTAGGGCCACATGTGGGATATTTCTAAAAACTACAGAATCTGGGCAATAAATATGGAGTTGCGTTTCTCTGGTAAAACCTTCTGTGCTACAGATTTTTTTTTATTACAAATGAATTTTGGCAAAAAAACCCCGAAACTTGTACATTTCACCTCTACGTTGCTTTAATTCCTGTTAAACGCCTAAAGGTTTTAAACACTTTCTGAATGCTGTTTTGAATACTTTGAGGGGTGCAGTTTTCAAAATGGGCTAATTTTTGGGGACTTTCTAATGTATAAGGCCCCCAAAGCCACTTCAGAACTGAGCTGATCCCTGAAAAAATAGCCTTTTGAAATTTTCTTGAAAATATGAGAAATTGATGCTAAAGTTCTAAGGCTCCTAGAAAAATAAAAGAATGTTCAAAAAACAATGCAAACATAAAGTAGACATATGGGAAATGTAAGCTAGTAACTATTTTGTGTAGTATTACGGTCTGTTTTACAAGTAGATACATTTAAATTTAGAAAAAGGCCCCATGCACAGGAACGTGCTTTTGTGACCGCAATTCTCCCAAAAATCCACGGGAGAATTGCTGCCCAATTCATTCTTATGGGGCCATGCACACGACCGTGTTTTCCATGGTCCGTGCATGGCCCCAGAGCCCGGACCGCAGAACACGGCCGTAATAAGGCTTGCCCGTTCTTTCTGTGGTCCGGGCTTTACACAGTAAAAACGCTTTTTTTTTTCTTCAAAGTTTATTTGTTTTTGTGTCTCCATGGCCACATGACCGTATTTTCATCTCTTCGTAAATACCGTCCGTAAATATGGATCTGTAGTTGTCCATAAGTCATCCGTATATATGGAAGGGTGTCTGTAAATACGGTCCGTATTGCATCCATATTTGATCCGTAAAAAAAAAGGGAGGCTGAAAATCATTATACGGACAATAGGACAGGTTCTATAATTTTTTCAGCACTGACACCCGCATTCCGCAGCAGATATATTACGGCCGAAAAACCATGAATCATATGTGACCTGTGGTAACTTGGCCTTCAAGGGGTTGTCCCAGGTTTATATGTGATCCCCCTAACCACAGGATAGGTGCAAACATGCTGATCGGTGGGGGTCCGACCGCTAGGCCCCCCACCGATCTCGAACGGGAGTCCCGTTCCTCTAAATGAATGGAGCGCAAGTCGAGCGTGCACTCCGCGGCTCCGTTCATACTCTGACTCTACTGGAGATATCGGTTCTGTACTCGGCTATCTCGGGCAGTCCCATAGACCGTGAATGGAGTGGCAGTGCACATGCCCGACCTGCCGCTCCATTCATTCAGATGAATAGGACCACTGTTCTCGTGATCGGTGGGGTCCCAGCCGTTTGACCCACACCGATCATGGCTGGATTGGAGAATATATTTATGGAGTTATTTTAATTTGTGTAAAAGTAGCAATGTTCATTGTTTTGTGAATGATGGGCCTTCATATTTTTTCCATCTGGACTTGCGGTCGGAAAATCTGCAGCAGAAGACTGTTGCAGGCAAGGATATGAGATTTAAAAATTTCTCATCCAGATGCTGCCGAACATTTTCCGCACGGATATCGAGAATTCTCATTCTGTTCTGGATTTTAACTTCAAATTTTGCCCTTTTTACTGTAGAGGGTGGAAAAGCTGCCCGTATGAATAAAGCCTTCTATCCATGTCAGATGTAGTCCTGTTGAGGCAGCGTTTTAGTTGCAACCCAAACGGGCATATTGTCTGATTGAAACATCCAGTCTATCTGCCCAAACCAGTTATTTGTTGAGTAATAGAACCAGGAGCAGTCATGTCTTAGGGGTGGTTACTGTCACCTTGTTCATGTTGGCACTGGTTACAGATTCAGGTGTCTTAATCACCTGTTCTGTTCATATGTACCCAAGTTAGCACCAACATTCCATTGTTATCTTTTCTTATTATATAATAAGCACGTTGTATATGTGGGTTTCTCTTCTACTTCTCCTATTAAGGGTGTTCACATCCGCGTCGGGCTTCCATTCATCGGTTCTGTTCGACTTTTCCGGAACGGAAACAAATGGGAACCGACTGCAATGGAAGCATTACCATTGAAATCTGTGCGAAAATTCTGCAGCATATACAGTAGCAGCAAAGTGAATGCGATTTAGAATATCATGCCCACGCTGCGGGAAAAAAAACGCACTAAATTCGTGCGAAAATGTTCTGCAGTGCGTTTTTCTATTCCGCAGCATGCTGCGTGTTTGGCCCATAGACCTCAATATAGAGCAGAAATTACATAACAGGTTTATGTTGCGGCTTGTACAGCGTTTACGCAGCGGAAATCTGCAGGTGCACATATACTTTGTGATAACCAATGTTTAACACTAAAACTGCTGCGGAAAAAAACGCAGTAAAATTGCACTATTTGGTGCAGATTTCTGTGACAGATTTACCAGCGTTTTTCTGCAGATTCTGCTGCAGATATTCTGTTGCAGAAAATCTGAAGTGTATCCTGTGTGGGGGAACATGCCGTAAAGCTGGATTCCCACAGTGCCGATTTGCTGCAGATTTTGCATGCGGTTTTTTAGCCAAAACCAGAATTTGATCCAGGAGAGGAGACCTTACTTTATATATTTCTTCTGTTTTAGGTTCCGTTCCTGGTTTTGGCGAAAAAAATGCATGCAA